>NC_050448.1:74950995-75284745 GCF_903995425.1 Onychomys torridus
TACAGCCTTTTCTGGCATCTCTGTCCATTTTGTAATGCAAAAGAGAATACTGTGGGTCTAGGCTTGGATGGCTCATGGTTAAGAGGGTTTCTGGCTCTGGTAGAGGACCAGAATTCAGTTCACAGCATCTGCCTCCAATGGCTCAAAACTACCTGCAACTCCAGGGGATCCAACGCCTTCTACTGGCCTCCACAAGCACCTGTACTCTCGTGTGCAGACAATAAATCTTTTAGAAAGCTAGGAGAGCATGGAACCCAGAGGATCACTGGATGGATTCAACAAGAACAAGATTGATGACATACCCTGTTAGCACAGAGAACTCAGTAGAATGATCTATTGGAAAATGCAATGGGAAAGTGCTTTGCAAAGTACAGAGGCTAATGCAAATTCATTATATGATTTTGTTGTTGTTGTTACATGGAAGCGCCATAAGAGAGGGAGTTTTTGTTTGTTTGATTGTTTGTTTGTTTGTTTGTTTTTGCCTCTGTTACTACCATTGTACACCCAGGACCTCAGTCAGTAGCTGGCCTATGGCAGGCCCTTGAGAATATTGGTGAAATGGATGAACGAATGCCATCTCAGAATGAGATACTTAGCTGAGAATTCAGCAAATAGGAAGCGAGGGCCTCCTTTATTTGGCCAGCACTGTAAATTGCTACTGCTCCGGCTTGGGGTATAAGCCCCGCTGCCTCTCTCAAGCTAGGCCTTCTTTGGCCCAGCTGCAGACTGGGGGTAGTGTGTGTGCACATACCTGCTCTATCTAACATGTTCTACTCACCACCTCCAGATTGGTGCTATTTTGGATCTGGGGCTGTTGGGGTATAAAAGGATAGTTTTGGAAGTTGTGGCTGAGACATGGACAGAGAGGCTACCGGGGCCTGAAAAAGCTAGAAGACTAGAGGACATCTCAGAATAGCATTCAGCTTCACCACAATTCCAGGCTGCAGCCCCCCACACACCCAAGAGGCCCAAACACACAGTTTGCACGGCAGCCTGGAGCCTGGGGTAATCTTTTGGGTGGAAAAATGAGTCACCAAAGAAAACCAAAGATTGTTCTTGTTTGGGGAAGAGTGGAAGAATCTTCAGAGGTTCAGACGGTTCAGCCTGGAGATGGTGACAGGGTAGGGTGAGGTGCTGAGCCACTAGTGTGGTCACAGGGTTTGTTTTGGTGACTAAATGATGGAACTGGAATTTGAATGGTAACCCATCTACTTTCAAGCATGACTATTGAGACTTGACCTTTTGAAAGAAGAATACCATAGTGAGAGGATGCGTGATTGCAGCCTTTGGGTGTTTGGGAACTGTCTCTTGAAGTCCCCTGAGACATCTGCCTAGATCAGCAGCATCCATAAGATGGACTTTGGGGAAAAAAAAACCTGGCCCTGAGGATGGCTTTCTAGCCCAAACTCTGCCCCTGAGTCTAGCTTCCCAGAGTTGGAAGATACCAGAACATAGGGTCCAGAAGGGAGCCAAACAAAGCCACAGACCTCACAGGAGTTGCTACCTCTGCCTTTGGAACCCTAATTGCCACGTAGAGGAAGTTCTACATCCCCTTCCCAGGATCCAAGAAACTTGCCCAGTGTAGACTTTTCCAATGACCTTGGTACCAGAAGGAATCATTAGAGAGAAAAGGTCAAATGACAGGAAGAAGGGGGAGGGAACACTCATATTTATTCATGATGTAGGCTGTCCAGGTCCCCATTCTTGTCCTGATGTCGAAACCCCTCAACTCAGGCAAAATGTCAAGGTTTCCAGGAGCTGTCTTTCTCTTCTCAAGCCAGGTCTCTCTAGAACTATGTAGGTGGTGAATGGACTCACCACCAGGGGGCGATGTGGAACAAATCCCCACCTGCTCTCAATAGAGCTTTTGAGGTTTGGTTTTTGGTTTTTTTTCCTGCAAAGACTCAGGCCACAACAACTACCAGAAGAGGCTTTCTAAGAGACCCTCAAAGCATCCCCTGTTTCATATGATAAAGAATGATCAGGTACTTCAGGGCTCACCTGATCCTTGGGCATTGTGAAGCAGTACTTTAATGGACCAAACCAATGGGTTGAAGAGCAGAGGCTGACACAGCTTGAAACCGATGCTTATGCTCCACCAAGGTCACATGACAGCGCTACATCAAGGCCTTGCAGAGACTCCGGTTAGGGCCGGCTGGTGTGGCATCTATGATGAGCCTGATAGGTGGAAATGAATTTGAATGGCCCTCCTGCTTTATGATAGCCATCTGCTTTCAGCAAAACCGACACCTCCGCCCATTAAAGACAGTTGGAACCCTATTTATTGTGGTCTTTTGATGATGTTTAATCTATACATTTACTTTAGTCTTAGAGGGTATGATTAGAAGTTTATATTCAGTGTTACATATGTACAATGCAGGTAACATCATAAAGGTAAGTCAATACAAGTGACCTGTGCTCTTTATTTTTCTGGTAATTTATGTTACAGATGTAATCAGACTTAAGCCTGGGTAAATTTTAGCATTTAGTCAGGAAAGGAGAAATAGGAAGTTGGGGGCAGGAAGAACAGGTATGTGTTCTTGGAGGAAGCAGAGGCCAGTGATGTCATCACAGAAAGAATTCTGAATTGGGAATTTAAAAGGATAGAGCTAGCCTGGGGGTGGTTTCTACGGAAGACCACGTCTCATCTCTGGGCCATAGCTCCTTTGTATGTTTGTTTTGAGACAGTTCATGGCTGGCTTGCCACTCTGTAGACCAGACTGGCCTTAAACTCACAAAGATCCACCTGCTGTGGCCTCTCATGAACTGGGACTAGAGGTATGTGCCATCACACCGAATTCCATTTTGAAAGTTCTGGCTGCTAACGGCTCAGTGGTTTCCTGAGGTCTCAGCCAATATCCTGCTCACATATGCTTCCCCAAGATGGAGGACATGAGTGTGTTCTAAACAGGAAAGGGCCTAGGTCCTTAGAGATATGCCCACTGTGGCTGGCTGCTGCTAGTCCCCACTGCCTCCTTCAATTAAGCCATTGTACATTCCTTGATGAGTCTCATAATATATACTGGGGTGATTAAACATCAGGTCGTGGCAGGCCCCTCTCGGAAGAGGCCAAGCTGGTCCCCATTTGCTTGGAGCTTTCTTCCTATCAATGAGCCCAGTTTACTCAGAGGTATTACAACCTGATACTGTAAGTTGGACAACTTCCTTTCAGAGGGAGACACACAACCATGAGTCCCTGGCAACCAGGTGTGATGGTATCTCCTGGCCCCAACCTGCACCTTTTTCTGTCTTGAGGTTCAGATTTATCATTGACATCCAGTAACACCTTTGATTAGGTCTTCATATTTTATAAGAGATGTTCAAATATCTTATTTGGTAATCAAAATATAGTACCTTATAACAAACTGTCCCAAGGTGTAAGAGGTTAATAGAACATCTGAGAACATAATTATAATGTAGGCCCTGGATACCAGATTCCAGCTGGTTGGATCCAGACCCTTGTTCCTTCTACCACACTGAAATTTTACAATTGTGCCTGCCTTAAGAACACAGAATCTGGGGCTGGGGAGATGGCTCAGTGGTTAAGAGCACTGGCTGCTCTTCCAGAATACCCACATGGCAGCTCACAACTGTCTATAATTCCAGTTCCAGTGGATCCGACACCCTCACACAGACATGTATGCAGTCCAAACACTCAATGCACACAAATAAATAAATAAATAAATAAATAAATAAATAAATAAATAAATAAATAGATAAATAAATAAATAGATAAATAAATAAATAGATAAATAAATAAAATTACAAAAGGAAAAAGAAAAAAAAAAAGGAAGAAGAACACAGAATCCCAGATGCTCAACATGAAGGCCAGAAGAGGACATCAGATCCCCTGGTGCCGGAGTTAGCGACAGTTGTGAGCTGCCATATGTGCTGGGAATCGAACCAGGGTCCTCTAGAAGAGCAGTGAGCGATCTTAGCCACTGCACCACCTCTGCAGCCCCAACGTTCAGGTTTTAAGTCTTTGATTCCCATCTTCACTGTGAGAAGCTGGGCATGAGAAGCTGGGTGTCCCTTCAGGCTCTTGGGCATAAAATAAATGTTCATCAGTTTGGTTTTGACTAAAGACAATAAAGGTGGAGTGATTTGGCTATAGCCATTTCCTCTTCCTTAGAAACATCTTCTTCTTGCCTGTCACTCACTAGTTTCCTTGGGTAGAGAACAAACCATTTCATTCTACAACAGACACAGGGTTTGATCCCTTTCTAATGGGTGATGGGGGAGGGCGTTACACAGAAGACTCCTAGAAAAGGAAGAAGGAAGCAGGCTGGTGCCCAGATATTAAAATGTACTTCCTAAAGCCCTGTGACACACATGTAACCCAGAACAGGGCTAGACTGCTGGCTCTTGTACTTTACACTAAGTAAACCTTCCCTCACACCACCCAAGTGAAGCCTCACTCAGAAGCCAACGATTGTACATAAGCAGGGGAAACTTGGGGCTGTGGGTGGAAATCCTAGATTCCCCCCCCCCCACACACACACACACACTGTGTCACAAACCAGCTCTTCCTTCCCTGGGCTCCCAAGGTGCCTTCTTGGAACCACAGGGGCTCTGCTGGGCACTGAGGATCACCTGAGCAGATCACTTGCCAGCTGGGCTCTAGGGAGTCAGAGTTGAAAAAGCACCGAGTCCCTTCCAGCAAGGTGTTCTCAGATCGCTTCAGCACATGGTGATAAGGGCTTTGACAGAAGCTTGTGTCATCTGGGAGGACCCGAGGAGGAAGTCAAGCTGGAGCAACTTCCAGAGAACATCTAAAACAAAAGTGCAATTTTTAACTGGAAATTTCGACAGGTGTCTAAAGAACACAATCACATTCTATAAGGTCACTTGCCAAAATGGCTCCCAGTTCTGGAGGGTAAGCAAGATGATAGAGTCAAGAGGCCAAGTGACATTCAGAGGTACCCAGGCCCTGCTCCTCCGTCAATTCCCTGCTGTGCTGCCACTTCCCAAGAAGTCACTTCACCTCTGGGCTTAGCAGAGATGAACAAGTAACCTCTCAAGGTGGCTCTAGAGAAGCCACCAAACACAGTCACTTCCAGTGTGAGGAAGGGTAGCAGGACCTGATGAGCTGGCCATGATCCAGCCCAGCTCTGCTTGAGTTTCATGTATATGTGACTCCGGATCTCCAGACTTCAGGTGTCTCTCTCTCCTTCCCTCTCTTCCTCTCCTCCTTTCCGTCTTTGTCTTTTTTCTCTCCACCCTTCTTCTCTTCCTTCTGATTCTTCCCTTCTCTTTGGTGGATAAACCTCAGACACGAAGAGGAAGTCCAGAGCTGAGGGTGGAACTGTCTCCCTAGGAGAGAGAGCAGCTATGGAAACCAGTCTACTTCAGTCCAGCCCTCCTGCCCCCTGAGGACGCTTGAAGGGACCAGAAGAAAGAGTCTAGGCTTGACGCCTGATTGATGTTACTGCTTGGAAAGGCTCACTGGAAGCAATCCTCCCACTTCCTTGGCTCACATCCACGGAGACCTGAAGGTTCCTGCCATCCAAACTTTGCTAACTGTGTGTGCCTGGGCTGACAAGCCAGGGCAGCCAGTCTCCACACACTGAGTGATTCAGGGACAGCAGATCCCCCAGATCCCAGCCACCACTGTCCTCTGAGCTTAGGTCCAGATCATGGTTTCTCCCTGTGGCCAAGTGACTACTAGAGAGTTGGAGGGGAGGGGAGGCTGCCATCAGGGTGTATACAGACTTTTGTGAGTATATTTTTATGAAGAGACCATATTGTTTTCCAAAGACCTTAATGTGGGGTCCAGAGTCCATAGGTTATTAAGAAACACATCCCTGAAGTTGAAGGAACTGAGGGCAGAGACCTGCTCTCACAATTTGAAGGATGGCCATGTGAAGAAGGCACACACTGAATTCTGCAAGGTTTCCCAGCAAGAAGAAACTGGAAGGCGTAGATAAAGTTTCAAGGGAGGCCAATTTCAGCTTGGTGTAACGACAAGCATTGGAGTGATGTGAAAACAGATTGTCACCCAAACACTAAAGTCCTTGTTGCTGAAGTATTTAATCAGCAGCCGTCTTCGGTGTTGGGGTGTGAGGCAGAGTGGAGGCCAGTTGGACCTGGCCCAGCTCTACCCTCCACTGACTGAAGGACAGCTGTTTGCTGAGGCCCTCCCCGATGAAGTGGAGACAGGCAACCTTGGGCCGGACCTCTCCCACGGTCTGTCTGGTAGGAAGATTGGGGGCCTGACTGAAGATTGCTGCTCGGTCTTCACTGTGCCTTTCAAAGGGCTTTTCCACCAGGTTTGTGACACCTCTGAGCTCAAGTCTTCACAAGCTGGACAGAGACTAGACTGTATCCATTGGCATGAGATGGGCTCCATATTTGCCCTGGTACCTGGGGACCACACACAGAATGTGTCTTTGTTTAGACTTTCAGACAATGTTTCTTAACTATATTATATAACACGTGAAATGTTAAATGTCGATGGATTTTTCTCTCAAGATTATTTCTGCAGCATAAGTAAGAAAAACATTATGTTGATACAATTCTTTGTAAGCTAAATGTTTTTGAGAGAAGTTCTGTCATGTGCAAAAAACAAAACAAAACAAAACAAATCTGCCTTCTTTCTCCTGATGTCCAGATTCTCAGACACTGCATTGATCAAGTCTTTGTTGCTCCAAGTGATGCACTGGTTTGCAGTCAGGGTCACCAAGGCATTGGGGAACCTGCTTTCACATTTGAGCATGAATTTTCTATTTTGTCCATATTCTTTGCATAATTTATTTTAACCTTACACCTGTGTTTCTTACAGAACACTAGAAGGAAAGTGGACAGCAGAAGCCGAGTTCTATGGGGCTCCACCTATCCAAAGCAAGTAAGCAAACAGACACGATACTTCAAAGGGAAGGTGGGCACCAGGGCCTTTCATTTCTTAAAAACATTGACTCTGGAACAGCCTCCTGGGGATTATCACAGCACTTTAACCCCGCTTGTTTCCTGGAGGTAAACACTGCCTTCTAGCCCGGCTTTCCTTATTTGTGAAGTTGCCCCACCCTCACTGGCCACCTGGAGGGAGCCGTCCCTTTCCAGCAGGCAGGACTGGTCCTTGTGCTCAGGTACTGCCACAGATTACTGCACCCTGAGAGCAGCCAAGTGGCCCTGGTGACTTGGTCCTCAAGGGTCACCCAAGTTGGTCGTTCACTAGGGCTGTTTCCTTCTGATTCTGATGGCCTGAGTGGAGGGTCTAAGTATAGAGACCTAGAATCTAGCCCGAGGAGCTTTGTGGGGTAGAGAGTATGGAATTCAGCTGCTACACAGGGTCCCTGAACTCAGGAAGTCCAGGGGCCGGGAAAGCATCATTAGGGAAAGGGCAGGCAGAGACCTTCTCTGACCAGCTTTGATGCTGAGTCTCCGAGGACTGTGAAACCTGCTCAAGGTCACAGCTCCTAAGAGGCACATTTAGAGTCTGAGTGAGCTATAAACTGCTGCACCAGCCCTGGCATCACCACCCCACCACCACCCCCACCCATCCCCACCACCACCACCACCACCCCCCCCCCCCCCGTGAGATGTGCCAGCTGACTATCACCCTAGCATCTGTAGGACAGGTGAGCTCAAGCAAGCTCCGAGGTGTTAAAGGGCTGACTCAGAGTCACAGAGCCAAGAGGGGTTCAAGTCATCCATCTCCATCTGCTGACAAACATTCTCCCATCCAAGTATTAACCAGACCCGACGCAACAAACATTCTCAATATGTGAAGTGTTTAGCCCAGGCTGCCTCTGCTTTGGTTTGTACGACTCTGCTGTTCACGGGAGCAGCTATTACTGGAGGCAAGATCAAGCATAGATGCAGAGCAAGCTTGACCCGCAGGTGGCAGAGAGGGGGGCTCCGAATGGCCATGATGACCCACAACCGACCAGGGGCAGGCTCTGTGCCTAGATGTCCTGAAGACCGTTGTTCTGCATGGAGAGAAGGGATGGAAATGACTGTCCAGCTTGAGGTACCTTCAGCTTGAGGTGCCCAGAGTACCTTCATCTTCTTTAAATGACTCAAGACCCCAGGCCTGCTCAGCTTTGAAAATACAGTAGCCAAGCAAGCAGTTACTTTGATTTTATATATATATATATATATATATATATATATTTTTTTTTTTTTTTTTTTTTTTTTTTGCTGGAGCTGAGGACCAAACCCAGGGCCTTACGCTTGCTAGGCAAGCACTCTACCACTGAGCTAAATCCCCAACCCCATAAATATTTTTATATAGATTATTATTATATATTGATAATATAGATGTAATTTATATAATTATAAATTATATATATATATGTAGGAACAAAATAGCCTTGATGAGGCAAAAATGACTTCCCTCAAAAGGAGGTAAGTCATGGATATATATTTATATATCTGTGGTTATGTGATAACACAAGCTAATGTCCTGAGCACCAGTTTGGGATTGGGAAGACAGGTACCTGAACAAGCCATGTGGTCTCTTTGAGCCTTGGTGTCCTCCTCACAGAGAAGGAGGCATCCTCTTTATAGAGGGATGTTGGCGAGGCCCCGCCCCACTGCTCCCAAGGAGAAGACAAGTGCCCTGATCAACCCCCCAGAACACTGGGCTCTTGTGTATTCTCTATGCACTCCATTGACTCTCCCAATGGAGATCCTAGTACTTGCCACCTGGTGGCGGTTCATGAATGTTATGGGAATGGATGAGCCATTGAGTCACTAAGTGTGTATAGCACACAAATGCATACATGGCTTACAGTGGAAGGGAATATTTGCCAAGCTTCCCGGCATGGCTAGAAACTAGAGCAGGGGATGAGCTGCAGATGGTCAGAGTGGCATGGGATGTTTGTGACCTTCATCCCTTCCACTTTGACTCAAGCTTGGCCTCTGTGGGGCTTTATCTCCTTCAAACAGACCCATGATCAGTTCAGTAAGCTCTCTTAGGCTCAGGGGGAGACATCAACAGAGACCCCAGAACTAGTGGGACTTCATGCCCTATCTCTCTCTCTTCTGCCTCATAGATAGGGAAACTGAGGCCCAAAAGAAGCAGAAGCTTGGCCTAGGGATGACTCAAGGTGCCTAACCACACATACAAAGCTTTTCTCGCTAGCTCTGCTTCTCAGAGGCATGGGCCGCCAACCAGAGCTCTGAATGGCACAGACGCCAGGGTTTCGCGGATGGTCTGGAAGGATGCAGAATACACAAAGTCAGTAAATGTTTACTGAGCACCTACCGATGCCAGGCACTGGGTTCTGAAGATCAAATATGGGAGTTAAGCAGTCTCCTGCCCAGGCCAAACCATTTCAGACCAGGTGCATGCTGAGCAGCTGTGTCCACCCTGCTCTTGGGGCCTAAACAGGTAGGCCTCCAGCCTGATGATGACCTCTGTTCACACCTCCCCTCCCCCCACTCTTAGGCCAGCCTCCTCCCCCCTTCCCAGGCCTGGCCTTGCTCCTCCTCAAAGCATCCAGAGCCATTTCCTGCACCCCAGACTGGGTAAAGAGCACAGTGGAAAGGAGATGGTCACACTCCACAGCACTGAGGACAAGGCCGGCCTCCAAACTTCCCTTCTGCCTGGCAGCAACCCAAACCTCTGACCAGAAGGTCCTCTCTTCACCCTGAGATGCTGGGGCTTTCCAGAGACCATGACCTGCAGCTGAGCAGCCGTGGCCCCCTTGTGCGTCAACGTGCTCCAAGCAAACAGATTCACCTAGCAGAGGCCAAGGAATCAATAGCACCAAGCAAGCCATTCTGTCCAGACAGTGGGGTGGGAGGGGCATAGAAACAGGTACGGGTGGAGAGGAGGGACAGCTGTTCTTGACTACAGTTGCTTTGAGTCTTCACGAGGTCAGGGCCTCGTGGAAAAGCTTGGAGAGGCCTCAGTGACCATGTTGTCACCTCTTCAGGTCACAGCTCAGAGAGAGAAGGGAAGCAGACCTGAACTTCTTGGTGTGCAGGCCAGGGCCAAGCTAGAACTACCCCCATGCCCAACCCATACTCTAGAGCACACATGTGGGGCTGGTTGTCCAGTGCCTGGGGAGTGTGGTTTTCAGGTCCTCTGCTGTCTGTGCCGCTCACCCTGTTCCCTGTTGCCCATGGGAGGGCAATACATCAGGAGCACTCTGACCTGGAAACCCAGTTGGTCCTGATCCATCCGTGAGAATTCAGAGCTGGGTCTGAGTAACAAGGTTTCAGCGTGTAATTCCAATGACAGAGCATCCACTAACTTGAGCCATGGGCCTGGGCCGTGGGGCCTAGGGGGTGACTAGCCCTGTCTTCAGGTATGTCTTCCAGCTGGGAATGGAGTTAGGCCAAAGACATTCTACTACCAGGCCCCTAGAGCCAGCTGCTCCCTGCTGGAGCACCTAGGAAGCCGCCCATACCAGCTTTCTCCCAGGAAGGTTCTGCTCTGGCTCCCCCGCCCTTTGTCCTGGCCCAGATGGTGGTCACAGCCATCCACCCTTGCTCCTAGTGTGAACATAAGAAGGAAAGTGAAAGTCCCTGGGTTTCCACAGTGCTATGCATGAGCTACGGAACCCAGGTCCTTTCTAAGCCTTCCTCTCCTTTGTTAACATGATTAGCGGCCTCCTCAGATCCTTACAGTCCCAGGTTCTCGGACCCATTGAATTCCAGCAAGTCCTGCCCCGGTCAGCTGGAGCCTGAGGCAGTCCTAGAGGTTCCACCGAGTCATTGACCTCCAGGTTTCTGACACGGGAATCAGAGCCCTAGCATGGCTGAAGAATGCCGTGTCTACCCTCTTTACAGAACCCGAATCTGCTCGGCAAGGCGAATGCCTCCCCCTTGACCGTCTTATGACTTCCTCCAGGGAACTTGTGCTCTTGGAGGCACCAAGCGGACCAGAACTAAACCAACTTCATCTGTAGGGGGAAGGGTTATTATTATTACATCTCAAGAGTTTCAGCAAAGAAGTCACTTAGGGTTTTTTTTGTTTTTTTTTTACACTGAGGAAGTTGTTCATCTAGTATTGAATGCCATCCTGTCCCTGAGCTCTTCTGAGAACAGGGGTTTAAGTCTGCACTTTAATCTTACGGATGTGTTCCTGAGTTTAAAAGACGACTCAGGAGGCCTTTCCTTCTCTCTGCCTCCCTGATTCCTGGTACCCAGTGCATCTCAGGTTGCCCCGGCACCTTTGTGCAGGACGCCACCGCCTGTGAAACCGTGCGTGGCAGCCCTGGTTCCTCCTGGGCCTTGCTTTGTGCTTTCCTTAAACACCAGTCTCGCTTCTCTTTCCTTTGGACTTTGCAGCCCTGCTAGCGGAGACAGGATCAGTTTGTATGAGCCCCTTATAAAAAGGCAGGGGTCCACTGGAAATGTGTGAGTATCCTCTACCCACCCGACATCTACGGCGGATGAATGCTGGTCTTGGCAAAGCAAATCACCACATTTTCAATGAGAAGCGTCTCTTTCTGTCCTCTCTTTCTGTCCTGCTTGGACTGCCCACCCCCGAGATTTCCCTCCCTTCTCTCCCTCTATCCTGGACATTATGTATCCATCCTGGACATTATGTATCAGTCAGCTTTAATTACGTAACAACCACAGAGTCTTCAACAGTGTGGGAACAGAATAGCTTAACTGCCCCTATGTTTCAGGTCAGACGGGCAGTTTGACCGACTTGGGCTCTGCACATCAAGTGTGGACATCTGTTGGCTGATGGTCAACTTAAGTCAGCTCTGGCAGAGGCAGCTGGGGACAAAGCCTTGCTCCACAGCTCTATCATTCTCTAGCATACCAGGACAACGGGCAGTGGACACGCCCTAGCCCCCTGACATCTGGGCTCCTTCAGGCATGCTGCCCCTTCAGCTTCGTGATCAGGTTAAAGCTGATGCACATAGGCAGTCTCCTCTCTCCATCCCTCCGTGGTTGGGGATACGGGACTGACTCGGGCAGCTGAAGCAGCATTCCAGAACCTGCAACTATTCTGTTGTGATGGTGAGTTTTCCCCTTAATAATAGCCGAGCAGTGGTGGCACACGCCTTTAATCCCAGCACTTGGGAGGCAGAGGCAGGCAGATCTCTGTGAGTTCGAGGCCAGCCTGGTCTACAAAGCAAGTCCCAGGAAAGGTGCAAAGCTACACAGAGAAACCCTGTCTCAAGAAGAAAAAAAAATTCCTTTGCCCTTAAACAGACTCCGTGGATTTCTCGCCATAATAAAGGTAATGTCAAAGATGGGGGCGGGACTCTGAGTGGTACTTGAAGTAGGTGGGCGTTTATTACACAGCCATTGCAGACAACGGGTATAAAGATTTTATTGAAATAAAATCTTTGAAGAGCACTTTGAGACAAAACTAGTTGGGAAAATAAAAGCTGAGCCCTACATACAAGTCTATTGTGACTATGTATTGTAGTTCTGTTACTGTGATTGACAAAAAGTAACTTACAGGAGCAAAGAGTTTATTTCAGTTTACAGGTCACAGACCATCAGTGAGGGAAGTCAGAACAAGAGCTCAAGGAGGAACCTGAAGCAGACCATAGAGGAGTACTGCTTGCTGGCTCCCTCATAGGCTTATGCTTAGCCAGCTTCCTTACACAGACCAGGACCACTTGCCAACAGATGGGGCCATCCACAGGTCAGGGCCCTCCAGTGTCAATCAACAGTGAAGGCAATCCCCTACAGACATTCCCCTAGGCTGGTCTGATGTGGGTAATCCCTCCAATGGGACTCCCTTCTCAGGTGACTCTAGGCTGTGTCAAAATGACAGTTAACATTGCTATGGACCCTATGTTTATACAGAACCCTATTGTTTAAGAAATCCTGTCTCCAAGAAACCCAAACAAACAAACAAACAGACAAGCAAAAACAAAGCATTCTGCTGCTTGCTGTAGTTACAAAACCCAAACTGTCACGATGTGTGGAAGAATGCACATCCTTCGAATCCACCAGTACAGCCACTTCTTTATTCCTCTCTTTAGATGTTGTCTATTGACATCTTGTACGGGAGTTAGTTCCCAATGGAAGACAGATGGGCGAGTAGCAGATTTTCCCTGATGTAAAAAATACTCACAAAACTGGGCAAATCTAAGGCAATTATGTTCTGGCACTGAACTATGGGTAGCACAGGACAGAGCACAAGGCGAGACATCTGACAGCTTCCCACCTTAGGAGACTTCTTCCATAGCTCAAGGACACAGAACTCCAGCTGGGCTCAAACAGCAGAGAGGGTGGTGCTCTGGGCTGCTAAAGCAGCTGAAAAACGAGTGGGTGGGGCAGGGGAGAAGAGGGCTTACAGATGAGATGGGGAGATGGAAGTCTGGGTCAGCATTTTCCACAGATCTTGGACAAAGGCCTGGGTGCGTTTCCAAAACCACCTGCAAGGTTGAGAGTAGGCACTATAGATCCCAAGGTGCTGAACACTGGAGGCCTAGCCACAACAGAGAGATAACTAAGCACGTGTTTACCCTAGAGAGACCACTGGGTGGCTCCCCCTTATTCATAGGGGATGCATTCCCAGACCCCAGTAGATGCCTGAAATCACATAGTACCAAATGTATGTATTTTCCTATACATACTTATAATAAAGTGTACCTTATAAATTAAGCACAATAAGAAAGGCTAGCACTAAGAAATAATAATAAAATAAAACAATTATAACAATATACTGGGAAAAGCTTTTTTCATTTGCTCTTTTCAAACCATAGCCAACAGCAACTGTGAAAGAATGAAAGGGAAGGCCTGGCTCTGTGTTTCAGGTCAGAGAAGGGGCATGCTTTAGGGCTGAGTTCAAAAGTGACCTACATATCAGAGAAGACAACACAAGCCTACTAAAACCCAAACGATTTTATATATTTATATATATATATAGTTGCAGGAAGTTAAATCACTATCATATCATATATAAATCACTATATATACATACACACATATATATATAGTGATTTAACTCCCCCAAACAAACCTCACAAATTATCCAAACTCCTCACAAAGTGTGGTCCACAAAGTCAATCAAAAATGACTGTACATTTGACGAGCCAGAGCTACCAGCCCAGAGCCAGGAGGAACAGCAGTTAGTCCTCATGGTCACTGTTGAAGAAGATGAAAACCAACAGCTGTGTTTTATAAGGACAAATTCTGCATCCAGAGGTTCAGGCTCCACTCAGGAGTGATGGGCCTAGAAAGAGTCCTGGGACCTTATCAAGAGACTCTTCAGATGACAGTGCAGGATGTAGAGGCTCTTGATGAAGACGCCACAGGTCTGTGGGTTTTGTGGTTATGCAAGAATCACAAAATGTCAGAGCTAGACACAACTTGAAAGCTTCCATCTGCCCTTCTTATATTGCCTAGGGAGCAGACATTAGGACTGGGAGGGAAGTCCCACATCAGATTAGAACCAATCCTCATAATTTTCTATCACATGGCCGCCCTGTGACAGCCTTGGGCTGAAACAAGCTATGAGATGACTCACTACATGCATTCATCTCCAATCATAGTTTCTGTGATAAAACCAAGGTGTCACATCCTCTTTCTTGTCTCACATAGAGACATGGAGGTTTCCAGTAAGCCATCAAATAGAAACATGAGAGCAACAAATGTCACCACCACTCACATGAGTGTTTGATATGTAAGTGTTCAGCCATTGGACCTCTAAAAGTTAAGTAACCAAATGTGTTCAACTGTTGCTCAGAAACAACATGACAAGGTAATGGCTGTGGCTTTGAGTCATGGAGTGTCCTGTTAGTATCCACTGAGGGATGAAAATGCATCCCCTCGCCTCATTTCTGCTTGAAAGTGTGGCAGAATTGGCAACTTGGAGCAGCTAATGGAGGATCCAAGTTAGGCTGCCCTCTGCCTCATCCTGTGAACAAACCCAGGACATCCATGTTGGTACTGCAGCTCACATCTCTCCCAGAATAAGCCTCCTACACCTGCCACACAAGCCTGGGTAGTGTGTGTCTAGTCTTTCCAGAAAGTTCTTTCCAAATTCTTTGTGGGTCTGACAGGGAAGGGGGCCCACCTGTAGCAGTCAGCCCCACCTCCACCTCCATCACTGGAAACACCCCAGCCCAGATTGTACGTGCAATGGTTAAGAATGGCTGAGTTTCATATCCCTTCCCTAGGAGCTGCTGCTGGCTAGGACTCGTCGCTGCTTCTTCATGTAGAATGCTCGGAGGACAGAAGCCCAGCTGGGAGTTAGCTAGGCCCTCTAAGTTGTCTTTCTCATCTATGGTGGGTCACAGAGGGAAAGGTGCCAACATGATTAAGTGCCTCCTCTGTGCAAAATGTCCAGCAGTGGTCTCACATGTGGCATCTCAGTTACTAACCAATCCGTGCTGGGCAGGGATCCTCATTCCCACTCTTCCTCTTTGTTGTTGCTGTTGTTCAGTTGGTTAATTGTTTTTTTGGCTTTTGTTTGTTTCTTGCAGCGCCTGCTGATGGAACACTGATGGAACACGGGGCCTTACACAAGCATTCTCCAGCAGAGCTGTGTCTCCAGCCTGTATCTTCTCATTTGATTCAGAAAACTGTTCTGTTCATGGTTACACAGTTTGCCACTCATATCCAGTGACATGGATCATTTTGACTCCAAAGACAAGCCTCCTCACCCACACCTGGAAAGCTTCTGGACTCTGGGAATTTATAACCGAGTATATTCATGACATGCACCTGGGAGAAAGGCTGAGAAAGCAATATGCTAATAAGTAGAAGCTAACTAACACTTTTTTTTTCAAGCCCTATATTGTGGTGTATGTAAATTTTTACATGCAAACCATGGTAGGTCATCAGAGACCAGAACCAAAGGCTAGGGTGCCTGTGAAAGTGTGTGTGTGTGTGTGTGTGTGTGTGTGTGTGTGTGTGTGTGTGTGTGTGTACTCACACACAGATATTGAGCAAGCATATGTGCCATAGCTCTATACACACAAACGTGAGAGTGTGTCAACATAAACATGCTTCAGTGGGTTAGAACTGCTTACATCATTTTTTCATAGAAAAACAAAACCAAGAGTTTCTATTTTTGTTTTTAAGATCATCTCCCAAGACCCATAAATGCTGTGAGTTGCTACATTAACTTCTGTGTTTTCAAAACATTCTGTTGCCCGTGTGAATGCTGAGTCTGGAGAAGCCAATCAGAAGGCTGCATGACGAAGACCTACCCGAGTGAGCCAATCAGAAGGCTGCATGACGAAGACCTACCCGAGTGAGCCAATCAGAAGGCCGCACGATGGAAGACCTACCAGAGTGAGCAGTAACGACGGTCTGCAGAGTTGGCTTCTCAGAACACCCTTATCTAGAGACTGCACATGGTGGGACTGGAAAACCAGACCTGCACTGGGAAGTCTGGGGGTGACCTGGCAGGTCCGAGTGAGAGGACCTTTCTTCAGTCCTGATCTGAAGCTCTTAGAACTACCAGTTGAGCTGGGTGTTGGTGGCGCACGCCTTTAATCCCAGCACTTGGGAGGCAGAGCCAGGTGGATCTCTGTGAGTTCGAGGCCAGCCTGGTCTACAGAGTGAGTTCCAGGAAAGGTGCAAAACTACACAGAGAAACCCTGTCTTGAAAAACAAACAAACAAACAAACAAAAAAGAACTACCAGTTGTCAGCGGGACCCAGAGCTGTTAACTTACTGTGAGAAAATGATTCAAGTCCTTCTCCATCAATGTACCCAGGCAGTGAGGAGAAGACCCAGGGCAAGCTGTGCACACCCAGAGTGAACTGTGGAGATCTGTGGCACAGCTGTGAGAACAGCCAGCTGTGAATTGAGCCAAGATATCTGTGAAGGGCTGAGCAAGACTCTCAGCCACAAACAAGCCTTGGACCTAGACTTCTGACCCCCTTCACAGGAATGTCTTGACTATCCTCTACCTCAGTAGAGCGGGGGAGGGCTCATGTCTGTCCCCAGGTCTGCTGTATACCATGGGCCTCCAGAACTCAGTACCCAGCTCCCAGCTGGCCCACAGGAGACACTGTATAAATGGCTACTGATTGATGAAGGCCCCTGCCCCATGCTTCCTGTTCTGCCAAATAATAAAATTTCCAGGGTTACCACAAAAGGCAACTGCCTCTTTCCCTAAGGACATGTGAGACTTGTGGGTACTGTCAGCAGATTAAATTTCATCCACCAGATGCCAGCTAGGCAGTGACAGCATTGCACATGTGGGTCTAGGTGACTTGGAGACACCACAAGTTGGTGGCAGTTAACCAACAACTGACCACAGAGACCACAGCTGACCTTCCTGAAAATCAGAGACAGCCTAAGAACTTAGTAAAATGCCCCATCCTCCAGAAGCCCCTGCAGGGACTAGAGTTGTGCTCAGCATAGAGCCTATTTACACCCGTCTCCCCCACCCCACCCCCCTGCCCCCCGGAAGTGAATATGTGCTCAGGTGGGGTTTCTGTGCTGAGTCTTGCAAACAAGGCACGAACACCAAGTTCCCAGAGCTCTCACCAACTCTACCTGAGGAGGAGGCAAACACCTGCAGGGGCAGGGAGTGCCTTCTCTCCTCCCTCAGTGGCCTGGGCCACCTGTGTCCTGGTATTGTGAGCAGAACTCTCTTCACCCTGGAGGGTGATTCAGAATAATCAGGGATGCCCAGCACAGGTCTGCTCCACACCAGCAAGAGGCTCCCCCAAGGTTAGGCTCCTTCCTCTTATCAAGACCTTGAGTCCCTTCTCCAGGGTCCCTGTCATTCTAGATTATAGGCTGGCACCATCTGGCCTTCCATGTCCTTCCTCCTACACCCTCAGACACAGGCACAGCCAGTCCCCCTCCTCTGAGCCCACCCTCCCTATCCTCACTCTAGAAATGGCCTGCTTTCAGTGACCTTGTCTGGTAGCCTCTTGCCCTTCCTGAAAGAGATCCTGCCAGGTAGGAAAGTGTTTGGCATCCTCCTCAGTAGCAGAGCTGAGCCCTACCCCCACCCCTGCCAGGATATTTCTGCACTGTGTAGCAGGCAGCCCCCAGCAGTCTTCAACCCCTGGTCTGTGTATTCTAGGGCTCAAGGGAAATGTGACCAGTCAGCAGCTCAGGGATGTTGGCCGAGAGCATCTTTCTAGGACATCTTGCATTCCCGGCAGAGAGCCAGGCAAGTGGTGTGAGGACGCGGGCTGTGCACTGTCACCACAGCTTTTCAGACACTCCATCATCTTAGTCACCATCTGCAAACGTGCACGAAGCCTGGATCAGCCCAGGCCTGGGCCTGCTGCACAGTTTCTGTCTGAGCTGTTGTACCAACCCTGCTGTGGAAAGGGGCTGTCACTCACGCTGGTGGGGGGGTGGGGGTTGTCACTCATGCTGAGGGATGCAATCCAATAGCACCTGCGATCTGACAGTCAGCCACAGCACCGACCCTTCCCAGACGGAGCACGCCCTGAGAAGCCCATTAAAGTATAAAGTAAAAACTGCCGTTTGAAGCGAGTATCGGTTACATTCACTCATTCAGTGGTGGTCCTTGTACATTCCTTTAAGGAGATAACATCGGCTCCTAAACCCAAGCAGCAAGGATTTAAAGATGTGTTTGCACGTCCAAAGAAAAAACGGCAGGAGGTTATTTCACGTTTTAAATAAAGATCATATCCTAAGCATTTCTCTTGAAGCATCACCCTAAAATAGCATTGTCTCTGCAGGAATTGGACAGCTGGATCGGGGGAATAATCTGAAGGAGTGAGTGGAAATTTAGCATCAATTCAGGGGTGCACATAAGCAGGAACTCCTGTGGCCAGGACCTCCTTATAGCCATACTCCCCTTTTCTCCCGAGAGGGGCCACTTGGATCATGGAACGACTAACAGCCAGACCTGTCTGCTGGTGGGAAATCAGATGTTGAAATTGTCTAAAGGAAGGGTATCCCCACCCCCACACCCTAAGGGCCAATTCAGTAGTGCACATGTTCTCTGCAAAGGGCACTTGGGAACCTGCCACTCAAGGTCTCTTCCTGTGTGCTGTTTTGGACCTTGCCTCTGCCTTTGCCCCTGCCCCTGCCACTGCCCCTGCCCCTGGCCCTGACCCAGACCCCAACCCTGGCCCTGACCCTGACCCTGATCCTACCCCCATCTAGGCAATCAGCTGAAGTGTTGCTTCATCCTGAAAGCCCTCTCTGATCCATCCCCACCTTGCTCTCCAGCTCCCATCACCACATTGCCAAGTCCCAGTGGTACAGAGCCACAAGGTCCTGCCAAACATGGACTTTCTTTCCCTGACTCACCAAGGCTCAGTATGCTGCTTTGCACGTGGCAGGTGTTCAAGAACACTCTAGGGGAGAATGAATAAAGAAACAGACTGTGCATGAGGCTCCCTCCTCTTGTGTTTGAGGCCTAGGGTGCTCAGTGGCCAGATGTATCAGATTCTTCATGAATACACGCCTTCCCCCAAAGACACATTTCCTCTCCCATAAGGAGCAGAAACAAGTGGAGCTCTGCACAGATTCGCAGACCCAGAATTCTGCAAGAATGGAGACAGTCAAGCTACAGCCCATGATTTAATGTGCTTCGCCACCCTCATGCGTTCACATGTTGTCTGCAGCTGAGCCTGGCATACTCACCCCCTGGGACTTTTCAAAAGGTACTCAACCTGTCTTTAAAATCTCAGTGCAGTTGAAGACAGGAAAAGCTAGACAGAGTTGGAAACAGAAGCAGCAAGGCATGGGGGATGGGCAGGGGTAGGGGAGGCTGGGGGTGGGCGGAGAGCAGGAGGTAAGTGGAGGAGGTTCTAACTGGGATCTTGCCAGCGGTGGTTCTGTCCAGAAGAAACCTCTGAAACCGAGACACGTGCTGAGAAGCATGTGGAGTGAGGTAGCACAGAGGCATGATGGTACTTGCTTTCCTGGTGGCCAGCTACAAGACCTTAGGTAGGTCACCTCACAGGCCCCAGATTCAGCATTCTCGTCTTTAAAAAAGAAGTGACCTTTCTAAGTCCCTGTTTTCCTTCAAATGTCTGTGATTTGGTTTATCTTTCCAGTTGAATAAAATTTCGCTGTGTGTATGTATCACATTTTCCTTAGCCATTCACCTGTTGATGGACACCTAGGCAGGTCCATTCCCTCACTACTGTGCATAGAGCAGCAATGAACATGAATGAGCAGCATTCCCCCGTGGCACATGGGATCCTTTGGGTAGATGCCCAGGAGTGGGATACTCGGGTTCTATGGAAATTCTAGTTTAATTTTTTTTTTTAAAGAAACTTCCCATACTGACTTCAAAAATGAAAGTATAATATTTAGTGAGATAACCCAGACTCAGAAAGACAAAAACCACATGTTCTCTCTGGTATGGGGACCGTAGCTTCTAACATCTAGGTGTACATACTAACTGGGGGTGAGTGTGGGTATAGACTATGAAACCAGAGAGAAGACCATAAGGGGATGTTGAGGAAAGGGGTGGGAGGGCAAGAGGACACCCGTGATATGAAGGTACAAAGGGAGCTATTTGGAGGTGCAGGGTGTGGTGGGGGGATGGGGAGAGAGTAAGGAGGAGGAATCAACAAAAACAGAATCTTAAATAAAAATGTTTACAGAGAGAGATGGGGAGGGGGTTGTTTACGTCACAAGGGTGTGAGTATCATGAGCTATGTGCAGTGGTTTTCTGAGGCCACCCTGAATCGTGCTGGAGACTCCTGGTTCCCAAGTGTGAGAAGAATGTGCACAGATCCCCTCACTCCTGCCCTGTCTCCTGCAAACTCTGGAGCCCTGGGAAGGGCTCAGGGCCTGTGCGTGTGCATTTCCTCCTCTCTCACAGGAACTTGGGGACCAAGAAAGGGGTGGGTGACCATTCCCAGCCAGGGCAGTGCTGTGAGCATTCCATAGCACACACAGGAAGAGCAGCCAGCACAGCATGGGCCACTCAGTGGGTCTTTTGCGGTTCCCATTAAATCTTCAATCCTAGACTCCAAGCCACACAGGGGGTTGGACCTGTGTATACATTTGCTCAGATCCCTGTCCTTGCAACCTTGCATCTTTAGCTTGTGGGGGTGGGGGGCGGGGGGGGGGAGTGGACCCATATGCTTGCCCTGCTACTATCGTGCTGGGTGACTTTGGACAGTTCTCATGCCCTCTCTAGGTCACTAAACATTGCTCATAAAACACAGTGGTTGGTCTGCATTTGGTGTTTCTAGATTCTGCGGGTGATAGGAATCTGTGGGGAGCTTTGTAAAGTACAAGCCTCTCCACCCCCATGGGGGAATTCAGGTTCTAGAAGTCAGAATGGAGTCAGAATTCCGGGTTGGAATCTGTCTCTTATACAAGTGCTTGCCACGGCCTCAAGGCAATTTAGAAAACACCTGCTCGGAGGTCTCTTGGAACTATAAAGGGTTCTGCTTGCTCAAGTTTTCAGAGGAGAGGGAGGGAGAGAGAGAGGAGGGAGGGAGGGAGGGAGGGAGGGAGGAAGGGAGGGAGGGAGGGAGGGAGGAAGGGAGGGAGGGAGCTGTTTACTAAACTTCCCATGTCAAAAAAAGATTTTACTTTGCTGACTGGCAACAGCAAGATTATTTTGATTTCCAGTAGCCAATGCCTGTGGGACCTGCTAGTCTCCCCTCTGTCCATTCTTTCCTCTCTCCAGAAAGTCCTGCTCCTTCTGTAAGATCACTGGACCAAGGCCTGCAGCTGGAGCAGTTAGTTAGTCACTCTGGTAGGCTCCATTTGCCCAAGCCTTTAGAAAACCAGTCATTTTCCAGGCCCCATTCAGCATGGTCAGGGGTTCCAGTGTCCAGGTTCCCAACTGTCCATGACCACGTGACCATGTGAAACTATACAATGCACACAACCACCCATAGATACACAAAACTCACATTTTTAATTGTACACAGAGACCCACAACCAATAGTCAATTCCCCTGGAGCTCCCATAGTCATCTCCCAGAGCCTAGGAGGCCCCAAGAGTGGAGGAGCCCTTAGAGGCTTACAAGGGGCAGGCCAAGGGGAGTTGGGAGGGGGGGCTATGGAATCAGAGGCCTTTTGTGGAGGCTGAGCCACACACACTTCATGCAAGTCACTGTACCCAAGACTTGGGTTCCTCACCTACAAACACCTACACATGGGGACCACCAGCTCCTTCTGAGAATTCAGTTAGGTCACCGGTGAACCTGTTTTGTAAACAGTAAGACTATTGGTGTCACCTACGCCACCATTTTCCAGTTCTCTTGAAAGTAGCACCTGCACACAGAGTTTCTAGTGACTAAACCAGTTTTCCTCACACTCTTGGTCTGTACAGATGCAAATGAGACAACATCTGGAGAGCCCATGACTTGTTCTTCCTGCCCGGTTGCAAGTGAGTCAGAGAAGATATGAAATCCCCAGGGTCCAAGTGCACAGCCTTGGGTCTGGTGATGGGAAAACCCAAAGGGAAGAGTGAAGAATGCCCTAGACAGTGACAGAATGCCCCAGCCCAGGAACTTGGGGTGGAAGGTCTAAGGACCCTGACTGAGGGTTGTGTCCGTTTGTGTCTGCCTCCGCAGTGGATGTGTGTGGCATGTGGCTACACAGGGGACTTCCCCTTCAGGAGTTGGCACTGGTTGTTACTCAGGCTTCTGTACCACCTTGAAACCCAAGCACTAAAAATGGAAAGATGTGGTTGGCATTCTGCCCGCTTCCCTGCTTCGCCCATCAGATCACAGAAAGAGCTGTAGGCTTGTGGGTGTCTGGAAAGAGTGTAGGTGATCATGCCTCGTGGACACCCCACACCTGCACCGTGTTCACCATTCTCCCCACCCTTCAGCCTCCCCAAGTTTGTCCACATATATTGTCCTGTTAATCCTTAGGATACATTTTGATAGACACTAAAGGTTTAAAAGTCAAAGACTGTTGAAGCTGGAGAAGACCCTAAAAGTTCACTGTCCCCTCTTCCCAACCTATTTGGGGGCCACTCTAAACCCCAAAGTAGTGGTGACTAGTGTGAGACCACACAGTTCACTGTGACATTCATCCCCTGTTCTCCATGGCCAAATGTTTGTGGACTTCTTATGAGACTAAAATTTTCCAGGCTCTGGAGGAATGTATCAGGGAGCCTATCTTAGGTCAGGGTCCAGGCCATTCCTCACTTCCCTGAAGAGAACATGAAAGGGAAACAGTAAGCACTGGGTAGTCAGAAGAGCAGCCTGGGGGGGGGGGGGGGGGGGGGAGAGGGCATCAAGATGGCTCAGCCTCAGCTTGCCACAAGTCTGACAACCTGAGTTCAATCCCCAAGATCTCTATGGTGGAAGGAGAGATGCAGCTACAGCAGGTGGTCCTTTGACCTCCATGAGAGCACTGTGGCATACATCATGCATGTGTGCATGTGTATGCGTGCAAGTGCACACACACACACACACACACACACACACACACACACACACAAACAGACACACACACACAAAATAATAATAAATACAATAATTTTTTAGGATTAAAAACAAAACCAAGAGCAGTCCCCAAAGGGGAAGGTTCATACAGAGAGACTCAGGCATCTAAAAGAGTTTCACAGATTCAAGGATGACAGCAGCGAGGAGCTTCGAGGCACTCAGAAAGGCCAAGGAGATATGCAGAGGTTGCTCAGGCATAGGCTCTGAAGGTTATTCTTCAAGAAAAGGACAGATGAGTAAGGATTCCTATAGTCTGAATGTAGACTGTTGTTCATAATACACTCATGTGTTTGCACACTTGGCTGCCAGCGAGTGGAACTATTTTGGGGGAGGTTGTGGAGCCTTTAGAAAGTGGGGTCCCACTAGAGGAAGTAGGTCACTAGGAGGGAGCCTTGGTTTTAATAGCCTGGCCTCACTCCCTGGCTGCCTTCTGCTTTCTGATTTGGTGAGATGTGGGTAAGCAGCTACCATACACTCACACTGCCATGAAGCCACCTTGTCTTCCTCCCGTGATGGGCTGCATCCTCTCAAGCTATGAGACAAAATCAAACTTCCACCCTTGGGTTGCTTCTTAGCTGCTTGGCCTTGACAAGATAGTAACTAACAGAGAGCAGCGTCTTTTGAGGGCATTTAGAAGAAGGAACAGGAGCCTTGGAGGACACATTCTAGACCCATCTCCCTGTCCTGTCAACAGCATGGCATCAGTGCACCCACACAACCTGAGAGAAAGAGAGAGAGAGAGAGAGAGAGAGAGAGAGAGAGAGAGAGAGAGATATCTTCCCTACTCCTAAGATGTCAATGCTTGCCTAGAGACCCAAGCTGGTGACCATGGAGCTGGGGATGTCAGCCTATAGCCTTACTTACTAGGCCCATTGTCCTTTCTTTAGGGGGCATCAGTCCATCACCTCTCATTTGCCTCTCCTGGTAATAGTGCTCTGACCCTCTCTGCTCCATGCACCTGACTCCACAAGTCACAGGATGTGCTCCTCACATCCTCCAGTCTGTACTAACCTTTGGGCTGGCCACCCACTCCTTTCCAACAGTGGAACATCACGCTCTCTGGGTTCTCCACCTGCCCTTCTCACAGCCCTTTCTCAGACCTCCCAGATTTCCTCCCTTGACTGCATCTCTCTGAGTAGATACTCTCTAAGGGACTGGTCCTAGGCTGACTCATCCCTGCTGAGCATTTTGACTACACACCTCCTCACTGTGACTCTCAGCCCTCATTCTGATCCTGAGCATCATAACTACACTGGCAACCATCAGCATCCTGTTCTCAAACCCAGATGACGAAAGCCCCCCCAGCCTCCTACCCACATTTTCTCCTGTTGGTCAACAACACCACTGCCCACCAATTTCTAGCTATAGAAGCTGATCCCTATCCTACCCCACCCAACACTAGTGTAGGTAGAGTTTTTTGTTGGGACTGCCAGCTCCCAAATAACCACACAGAGACTTTTAATAATTATAAATGCTCAGTCAATAGCTTAGGCTTGTTACTAACTAGCTCTTACAACTTAAAATAATCCATCTTATTATGGTGGTACCTTTTTTCAGCATGGCATGTTCATCTTGCTTCTCTCAGTGTCTCCTAGCAACTCTTCACTCCTTCTTCTCTATGCTCTCTTTTTGTCCCCAAGTCCTGCCTAACCTCTACCTGTCCAGCTATTGTCCAGTCAGCTCTTTATTAACCAATGAACATAATATATATTCATAGTGTACAAAAAGATTGTTCCACAGCACACCACCATTCCCATATCCAATCAGTTACAGTGCTGTAAGACTTGCTTCTAAAATTCTTTTCCTGTCTTTCTTCCCCATCTCTATGATGGATACCCTAATTCATGTCCTCATTAATCTCCTTGACAAGGGGTCAAAGGACCCAAGTGAAACCATGCTGAAAATGTGATGACATATTGTGTACCCTAATAAACTTGCCTGAGAATCAGAGGACAGAGCCAGCCACTAGATTAGATATAGAAGCCAGGCAGTGGTGGCACACACCCTTAAACCTATCACTCAGGAGGCAGAGATCTGTCAGAATCTCTATGAATTCAAGGCAGCACTGGAAACAGAACCAGGCAGTGGTGGCACACAACTTTAATCCTAGTACTGGGAAGCATGCATGCCTTTAATCTCAGGAAGTGATGTCTGGGCAGAGAAATGTATATAAGGCATGAGGAAACAGGAATTCACTCTTTAGACTGAGGATTTTATAGAGGTAAGAACTAGTGGCTGGTTGTTCTGCTTCTCTGATCTTTCAGCTTTTACCCTGATATCTGGCTCTGGTGGGTTTTTTTGTTTTGTTTTGTTTTTGTTTTTGTTTTTGTTTATGTTTGTTTTTTTTATTTATTAAAAGACCTTCTAAGATTTGAATAACATGAAAAGATGTATGGCCTTTCCCATAGCCCATCCCAACACAAACAGCCTAATTCAGAGACAATATGATCCCTCTGCATCCCAGTGCTAGGATAGATAAGATGAGCTGGTCCTACTTCAGTAAGCCATGATGTATGATATGTGCAGGTTTCTATTGGCATAGCCTCCCTGCCCCTTCTCCACCAGTTATGACATATCACTCTCCAGAGAGACCAAGCACAGCCTACCTGTCATCCATCCCACACAATGACTTCCACTGCTACGTGTGATGGGCAGAGTCTAAACTAGCTCCCAGTACCCTGCCTCCTGTAGTCACACAGTTATACACCTCCCTCTCTTGGATCTGTGGCTTATTTGAAACCAACAGAACAAGCAAAGGCGATGCTGTGTTGTTTTTTAAGTGGATTACATCCACTTGCTAGAAGACCCTAAGGTCTCCTTGGCTCCCACTCTTCCATGAAGCAAGGACCAGTTTGGAAGTCTCCATGGACAAGGAACCGAGAGCAGTCTCTGTCTGATGGAGAGCTCTCAGTCCAAGAGCCTACACAGTGCTGGACTCTGCCAACTGCTGTGCCTGTGAGCTGGTGTCTTAGTGAGGGTTTCTATTCCTGTGAAGAGACACCATGACCATGGCAACTCTTACAAAGAAAACATTTCATTGGGGTGGCTCACTTACAGTTCTGAAGTTTGGTCCACTATCACCATGGTGGGACATGGTGGTGTGCAGGCAGATATGGTGCCGGAGAGGAGCTGAGTTCTACATCTTGCAGGCAACAGGAAGTGGCCTGACTCACTAGGCATGGCTTGAGCATATATGAGACCTCAAAGCCCACCTCCATGATGACACACTTCCTCCAACAAGGCCACACCTCCTACTAGTGCCTCATCCTTTGGGGGCCATTTTCTTTCAAACCACCACAGATGGCAAAAGACTCCAGCCCTGATGAGACCCTGTAGCAGTCTGCTCAGCCCTGTTCTAACTCCTGCCATCAGGGTCTATGGGACAGTGAATCAGTTCACACAAACATGCTACGTGCCGTAGAAAACAAAACTACTTACTGCCATTTTGGATTGAGAAAATGGAGTTGGGCCTGTTTAGCTGTAAGCATGTTGAAACATCATGCTCTCTGGGTTCTCCACCTGCCCATCTGGCAGCCCTTGGCTGCATCTCTCTGAATAAATGCTCTCTGAGGGACTGGCCCCAGGCTGACTCTTTCCTGCTGAGTGCTTGAACTACACAGGGGAGGCATCTCACCTCCTCACTGTGAGAACAGAACCACTGTAAGCATGTGTACACAGCAAAGGTGCACCACACTGCCTCTGGGCCAGCCTACTTCACAGGTCTCTCTTATGCAGATTTCCTGACAACAACTTCTCTGAATCTCTCCATGCTGCACCAATGGCAAGGCTGCCTGCCCTGAGCTCTCACTTACTACTAAGTCCTCTATCTATATCATATTCATTGCTGTATGCTAAGAACCTATTGGCTCATGTGGGTAGGATAAGTATGTGCCAAATGCATGTATTACTCAGCCTAACATACTTTCTCTACCAGGAATGTCAGGCTTCAGCAAGGAGCTCTGGAACTATCTGGAGCAGATGACATGGTCTTGCTGTCCCTGGTGACCCTCTTCAAGAGTGAGATTATATGACATTTCTGTACGTGAGGAGAACTGCCTTCCAAGAAGAGCAGCCCTGAGTGAATGAAAGGCCTTTTGTTGTACTCAGAATGAGAGCCAGGGAGAATTTGGATATGCATGCTAACCAACCTGCAGCAGGAAGGAGCAGGGAGGGTGAAGGGGGCAGAAGAGAACCTGACCACTGATGGGTGGGTGCTGGGACCACAGAGCAGGCAGAGGGGGCAGGCAGGAAGAAATCCCCAGGGAAGGATTTGAATTTGAAGTTCTTTGCATTGTTGATAGGGGTATCTAGTTTAGAAAGGGTGAAGAAGAGGAAAAGTGAGAGGGTGGGGGACTGGAACGTGACTGGGAGTCACCTGGCAACCTGGATCACTGTGACGTCAGTCTCTACTATAAACTTTCCATTGAGTCTATTTTTAATGCTATGCCCTGTGTACTTTAGGTTTTGTGGAAGAGGCTCAAGTGGAGCTTTGGGACTTTAGGAGCAGACCCAGGACTTTTTGAGAAGGACTTGGAGCATTCCAAAGGCAGAGGCAGAGAGGGTTTGGAGCAGGCTTATCTAGGAATCTCAGCAGGAATCCATGGGAACCTGAAGCCAGCGGACACCTGACTCACAGCGCTTGCACTGTAGCACTGTGGAGAGACTGGAAGCACAGAACCACTGCATGTGTCCCCTAGGAGGGTGACTGGTGAGGGATCCACGCACAGGTGCAAAGTCCTTTACCTTGTGGAGGTGCAAAGTAGGGGTGAAGGTGTGGAGGTGTTCCTATCGTCTAAGAGGCCTTGTACAGCCCTAGGATGGCACAAATGCACACACGTACTGTGGCTGAGTATCTTTCTTGGGGGAGGGTGGGGCAGGGTTTTCACCAGGTTCCCCCCGAGAGAGCACAGAGGTCACTGGACAGTCGCCTCGTCCCAGCTGCTCAGTTCTGGTTGTGTTGTCCTCAGAATGCAACTGGCCTGGCCTGCAACTATGCAGCTCCGCTTCACACCCCAGCACTGCTGGCTTCCAAGGCTTCACAGGTTAAATCCTGTGGAGATCCAGCCCGCATCGCCCCTTTCCTGTCTCCATTACCTTTGAGTAGGGCATCTAGTCACATCAGCTCTGAGATCTCAGTGAAGTACCAAGTTTACCCACTCGGAGGCCTGGGACCCTCTTCAAAACTGAATGCCCCAGATGCTGCAGCCAAGAGTGTCAATTGAGACCTCACCTAGCCATGCTAACACACTCTACCCTACACACACCAGCAATGTCCTCTGTACCTCTGTGCACTGTCATAGTTCCAGATAGAGTCAGATCCCTTCAGCATGCCCTTCTAACAAACATAATAGCAGAAAAAGACAGGATCCCTCTCCCTTCCTCCCTCCCTACCTCCCTCCCACCCTCCCTCCCTCCCTCCCTCCCTCTCCCTCTCTGGAATTGGAGGTCCCAGAGGCATCAACCATGTCTTGCCCATCTTTACATCATTAGTGCCTAGCATTTATATACATTTAATTATTAACCAATGAATGCAGAGAAAGTCTTGAGTTCCATGGTGCTCCCTGCCATCTTGCTCCCAGAAATATGTTCGTTTCTCTGTGTTAGTTCAATGAAAAGCGAATGAGAACACAAATAAGTGTTTACTTTTCTCTTGTCATATCTCTACCAGTGATTTGTGACCCCCCCCCCCCACCCCGATCTGTTAGATTAGCTTATTTCTTTTGCAGTAAAACGGGTTTGGCTGGTGGCCAAATGTTGGTAAGATAGACTGAAGGAGTGGAGGCAGGAAGATCACCAGTTTGAGGCCGGCCTGGGCCATACCTGGGTTGATGAGCTGGCTCAAGGGGTAAAGATACTTGATCCAACTCTGACAGCCTGTGTTCAGCCCCTGGGACCTGTGAGGTAGGACATACTTGACTTCTGCAGACTCTTTTCTGACCTCTATAAGCACACTGTGGCATACCACACACACGTACACCCCCCCCAAAAAAAAATAAGTTGAGGGAGGATTTTGGAGTGGGCTCTGGAACCATCTCAGAACTAGTCTCTGATGAAACCTCCCAAAATTAAATGAATTATAAAAAAAAAAAAAAAAAAAATGGGGGTTGGGGATTTAGCTCAGTGGTAGAGCACTTGCTCAAAAAAAAAAGACCTTCTCTTCTCATTCAAAATTTAAAACTTTCTTTTTAAGTGCTCATTCATGTGGATTCCCCAGTCCACAGTTATTGAGAATTCAGGGATGGAGTGTGAATTATGAAATGTGAGATACTTCTGTTCCGAAGCATGCTGGGACACGGGTGTATGTGGGTCTCTGCTTCTCTTGGCTGTTTAATTTTGGTTTAACTTTCTCTCATTTGGGGGTAAGGGACTCAAAGGCCAAGGCTTAAGGCTCATGGCTGTAGGGCTTCCCCCAGGAACACCCCTCACTGGGCAGGAAACCAGCGACTCCCCCAGTCAGAACACAGCTGCACTACCCTGCCTGCTATGTGGATCAACAGCCAAAGACTTCATAGAGCAAATGGGTTTAAACGCTAAAGGAAAGGGGTAGAAAATCCTGTCATCCATTTCCCCTTATGAATAGATACAATTGTTTGTTTATTTGTTTTTGTTTTTTGAAACAGGGTTTCTCTGTGTAGCTTTGCACCTTTCCTGAACTGGCTTTGTAGACCAGGATGGCCTGGAACTCATAGAGATCCACCTGGCTCTGCCTCCCAAGTGCCGGGACTAAAGACGTGGGCCACCACCGCCCAGCTAGATACAATATTTAAACACAGTGAAATTGCTTTTCTGTTTTAAACTCTCTGCTGCAGACTACTCACTAAAACACCTTCTCTCCAGCATTCGTTTGGATCCAGGACCCTGAAGTCCTGTGTCTGCTCTCCTACCCTCATCTTTCTAATTCTCCCTTCCCCTACCTCTGTGTCAGAGATATGCTGCATCCTCAGTCATGGAGGCCGACTCCGGTGACCCTGGCTCATCCTGTGGTCTCCTTTAAAGGAAGTGTGGCTTCTAGGAGGTGAATCCCTGCTGTTTGTGTTGGCCAGGGTCCACAGCTGGGCCAGAGGAGATTCTACAGTTTCACCACAGGCTGCCAGCTCTACTGCCCCTCTTCCACGCTAGTCTGCCACCGTCTCTGGTAGGCTCCAGCTAAGGACCTATGGCCACCCTTCAGACCTACTGGCTTCCAGAGTGGCTGGCAGAGGCCACCTGATCCTTACCAGAGAGATCTGGGCACAGTGAGGACCATCACATGACCTGGAACCAAGCTCAGCAATAGAGACCCAGGGAGCCAGAATGGGCCATGCTCAGTGAGGCCACCCAATGGGGTGAAAATGGGGGGGTGGGGGTGAGGCTTACTGGACAATCAGCACCAGATGTTCTTCTCTCAGAAAACAAGGGTTTTCTGGTGGGGGGGGGGGGGGGGGGGGTGGAGGTAGGGGAGTGATCTGCCCATTGCACGGCTCTGAGATTAAATTCAAATTCATGGACAGGACAGATTATGTAACCAGAGGTAAGTGCGCCTCTTGGCTTCATTTCAGCAACTCTCCATTCGAAGCAGCTAAGATTTACTGGATTTACTGGATTTACAGTCTATGACATTCCAGGCATTCTGCTAAGCACTTCAGGCACATATTTGAGTCAATCACTTCTAAATATTGGGTGTCCATTTCCATTTTCCTGTGCTTATCGATGTGTTAGTTAACATGTGATGAGACTGGGTAACGAATGAGGATTACCTAGTCAGTATAGGTGAACTCAAGTCTCAACAGCTCATTTCATACCCACTGCTTCATGCTGGGGGAGTCACCATCCACACACCCCAACATGCTTTCCCCAGACCTTTCTCTCCCAGCAGCACCTCCAGAATTTGTTTCCCCATGGGCTCCCACATAGAACAACTGTGACCAGCAGGAGCCTATCAATGAACATAAAGAACCTAACTTCGAGGGTTCTGAGTTCAAATGTCAGACTCCTTCCAGCTGTGTGTGGTTTAACATCTGGACTCCGCATTGCCAAAAGGATGGAGGAAAAAAAAAAAAAAAAAAACTGTGTTGGGTGATTCCTTGCCTTCCACAAATTCTTAATCTCCCATATATATTTCCTTATAACTACATGCTGATAATAGCCTTACACAAATCCTTGACTACACATTGATAATACTTTCATATATATATATATATCAAGGTTGTTTATGAGAATTCAATTAATCAACATTGTTTCAGATATTTGTTTACACTGTAAAGATGTGTCTCTGCAGTTGTGTAGCTTGGTCTGTTTGAGGGACCTCTGGAAGTGGGAACAGGATCTATTCCCGGTGCATAAACTGGCTTTTTGGAGCCCGTTACCTATGGTGAGACACCTTGCACAGCCTTGATGCAGGGGGAGGGGCTTGGACCTGCCTCAACTGAATGGATCAGGCTCTGCCTTTTCAGAAGAGGGGCTGGGGGGTGGGCTGGGGTGGGGAAGGCTGGAGGGATAGTGGGAGGAAGGATGAAAGGGGAATCTGTGGTTGGTCTAAAAATGAATAAAAAAAAATCTTAATTAAAAAAAGAAAAAGAAAGATGTGTCTCTGCCTAAGGCACCTTCTGATTGGTTTAATAAAGAGCTAAATGGCCAATAGCAGGACAAGAATAGGCAGGAGTTCCAGGCAAAAGAGAGAGAGAGAGAGACTAGGAGGCAGAATCTAGGTGCAATGTTGCCAGCAGATTTGGAGCAAATCAGATGTACCATATGAAGAAGAGAAAACTGAGCCAAGCCACATGGCAGAACATAGATTAAACAATATAGGTTAATTAAGTTATAAGAGTTAATTGGAAAAAGTCTAAGCTAAGGCCAAGCTTTCATAATTAATAATAAATCTCCAGGTCATTATTTGTGGGCTGGCAGTCCAAAGATAGCCTGACAAGAAAGCTTGCTGCACAACATATGTAAAACACTAAATAAAGCTCATGCCAAAAGCCTGCATGTGAGTTATTAGGGGTGGGTGGTGGTGTAGGTTTATTTTGTTTACTAAGAAAGGCAAGGATGCATGCAGTGGATTTTGGTAAGAATACTAATATGAAGGTGAATTTTTGAAGTGCTGGTGTTTAAAGGGCTTAGCTTTGGGTGTGAGAGAGAGAAGCCAGCAGCCTCCATCCCTGTGCTGTGGGCTCACCCAGTGGCAGCATGGCCAGGAGGCGGGAAGACCAGAGGTGCAAATCCAGGGAGTCACCACTCTCCAAGCCTTTCCTAAACTCCAGATAGATTCCCAAGTTTACAGTATTTCTCCTCCCAAAGTTTTAAAAGCATTGAACATAACAATAATAAAGACATTAAATGGAAGACAGATGAAGATTTTTTTTATTTTTATCTTTTATTTTATGTGTATGGGGGTTTTGCCTGATGTAAAATATTATTTTAAGGTATGTTACTTTTGTTTATGTTGCATTTGTTTAACTCTGTGAAGCTGTGTTACTGTGCTTGTCTGAAACACCTGATGGTCTAATAAAGAACTGAACAGCCAATAGTAAGTCAGGAGAAAGGATAGGCGGGGCTGGCAGGCAGAGAGAAGAAATAGAAGGAGAACTCTGGGAGGAGAGGAAGAAGTAGCCAGAGAAGGAGGAGGACTCCAGGGGCCAGCCACCCAGCTACACAGCAAGCCATGAAGTAAGAGTAAGATTTACAGAAGTAAGAGAATGGGAAAAGCCCAGAGGCAAAAGGTAGACAGGACAATTCAAGTTAAGGAAAGCTGGCAAGAAACAAGTCAAGCTAAGGATGGACATTCATAATTAAGAATAAGCTCTGTATATGATTTATTTGGGAGCTGGATGATGAGCCCCCCAAAAGAAAAAAGAGCCAAAGAGTGAACAGGAACATTTGCCTTCATTTTGCACTATTGTCTGTGGAACAACATTTGTTCCTGGTGCCTGGGAAGGTCAGGAGAGGGTGTCCGATCCCCTGGAACTGGAGTTCCACATGATTGTGAGCTGCCATGTGGGTGCTGGGAATAGAACCTAAGTTGTCTAGAAGGGCAACAGTGCTCTTAACCACTGAGCCATCTCTCCAGCCTGGAATTTTTTTTTTTTTTTTTTTTTTTTTTTTTTTTTTTGCCAGAGCTAAGGGCCTTGCACTTGCTAGGCAAGCACTCTACCACTGAGCTAAATCCCCAACTCTGGAATATATTTTAATAAGAAAAAATCATGCTGATTTTAATCAGCAAAACAGTATCAATGTTGTGGTTGCTTCCCCAGTGGCTTCATACCGCTCTACCTCCCAGCCAAGGCAGACAGACAGACGGAGCTTCTCTTACAAACTCACTGACTCCAGCCCTCCTGGGTCCCAGTCTTGGGGAGGAGTAGCCATACAACAAGGTGATCCTGAGTGGGGAGGCACCGGGGGGGGGGGGAGGGGGAGCCTTGTGGTCTCTTCCCTAGATGGGCAGGATGGAGGCAGGAGAGTTTCAGAGATGAGCTAGGCATCTGAGGAGGTCAAGTCCAAGGCCTCTGCAAGACGGTGCATCAGAGGACAAGGTTCTGAGAGGGTGCTGCAGAGAGCTGCAGGGCACCTTCTAGAAGCTTCGGCTGAGCAACAGTGCAAACCAGTAACAGGGAGGGCAAGAGTCACACTAACAGATTAGGTTGCAGTGTCTCATGTCTCACAAAGGCTGTTTCCATTCCCACCAGCTAAAGCAGGCAAACCCAGAAGGAGTCAAGCTGTGCTGCTGTAGGTAAATGCATCAATGGTGGCAGATTCAGATGGTAGCAAAGCACACATGGAAACCGTAAATGCTCACTGCTGGGTGGAAGAAACCAGCTCAAAAACAGCCTCTGCCTTAATCCCAGAAGGAATAGTGGAACAGGTATTAAAAAGAAAATATGCATAATAACAATCAGAATGGGAGAACCAGCAGTTCCTGGGGATGATCCCTGAGCCTTCAGAAGCCTCAGCTGGATGAGCATAGTTGACTAACATTCTAGAGACACTGAAATCAAAGCTGGGAGCAGGAGAAATGGCCAGGAAGCCAGCAGGGTGAGTCTCAGAGCCCCAGAAAGACACCAGGGGCCTCAGAAAGTGAGAAGATAGCAGAGCAGATAGCCAGGGGATCCAGGTGTGAGGCATGGTCATAAAGAGCAACCCCCTGCCTGAGTCTGCACTGAGGGCAAGTGCTCCTGCTCCACCAGAGTGGTGGGGAGGAGATTTGCCTGGTGCACAAAGAGCTAGAATAACTTTGGATTTGGATACTAATCATTATAAAATAATAATAAATAATAATAATAGTAATGATAATATAGTAATAATAATAATAATAAGAGTGGTCAAGACTTTTTTTATTCTGGAAGTGAAGTGCAAGCTGACATACCTCACTGTAAGTTGGGCTTGTGCTTCCAGACAGAGAAACAGACAGACAGCTAAGACTGCTTCTGTGAAAGCGAACCATCTGGGAGGAAACACTTACAGACGTCCACTTCTAGGAGAGCCTCCCAAAGCCTGGCTGAGAACAGAAAAGATTGGATGAAAGACAGTGCATTCCATGGCTACACCTACTCACACCACCACACTTGGGTAGTTTTATATTATCTTTCCTGGTTGTCTTTGAGCTTTTCAGAGCAGGGATAGTTCCTCATCCATCTTTGGCTCTCAAGCACCTACCACAGCGGTCAGCCCGTGCATGGGTAAGCACGCTTTGTCACATTCTGAAGAGCTACCTCTTTCTCCCTTGTGAGAAGTCTTTGCTCAAAGGAAGGTTCTAGGCTCTCACCTATCTCTAACATGGGCAAGCATCCTCCAATCAGTTGTCCTCTGAGCAACTGAGTGCCCCACAGCTCTTCTGAGTCACAAAGGCAGCTGAATCAACAGGATAGGCTAGGAGCATCGGGCAAGGCCTCTACAGATGGGCTGATCAATAGATGCGTTTTGTACATGAAGACTTGGAGGCCTCATGAAGATCAAGGGCCTACAAGGCCATGTGCACCAGAACAGGAGCTTGTCTGAATCCTTGTCTGTTGCTGAAACACAGTATCTGGGACTAGATCATTTACAAACAATGTAAGTTTACTTGGCTGGTAGCTCCAGGACACAGGTACACCAAGAGCATGGCACAAGTATTTGGCAAAGCCTTTCCTGCTGCATCATCATGTGGTAGAGGGCAGGAGGGCAAGAGGAGGCCAGACTCATGTGTCTAATAAATCCACCCACTCTTGTGGTTATGACACGGTCCACTCATGAGGGCAGCCCATTACAGCCTGATCACCTCTCACAATGCCTATTTTCACACACTGTTGAAATGGGAGTCAGATTCCCAACACAGGAACTCTGGGGTACACATTCAAGCCACAGCAAACATGATCTGGTAGCCAGGCCAGTGCCCACCTGCGTTCTATACCATGAGATATGATGGCTGAACATAAAGTGAGGGCTTGAGTGTGACCTTCAAAGAGTCACCTGCTGGAACCTAGGTCTCCGTTGCAGTGGTTGGTACAAGGTCATGGAATCTCTAAGAGCTAGGGGCTAGAAAGAAGGAGGTAGGCTGTTGGGGGTCCCACTCTTGGACAGGGTCAACAGCGTTTTCCTGAGATCCTGCCATACCCTGGCTTCCTCTGTGCCATTGTACTCTGTTGATGCCACACCCTTGGCCTTGTGGAACTGTGAGCTACATCTTTCTCTTTATAAATTTTCTAGCCCTAAGAATTTCATCAAAACAATAGGAAACAGACTAGCACCTGGCCAACATGCTCCCTTCAGCACCCTGGAAGCTGTGGTGGGTTGTTGGGGGGGGGGTACAGGAGTGGAGTTTAGTTCTGAAGGCGATTTGAGGCTGAGAGTGATGGACCATGAGGCAATATGGAGTACCGGAAGGTTTCTGACAGCGGGTGACTTGAGCAGGGTTTCAGTCTGAGGCAAGGACAAGTGCAGGCAACTAGGAACCCATGGGGATGCCAAACTCCTGCCACAGGTGGTTTCCCCATGGTTTATGAATGCCCTGGCTAGTGCACCAGGAAGCATCAGAGTCTAAGACAAGTCTGGGTTGGGAAGGCTCTCATGAGGTGGAAAGATGAAAAGGTCATGGATGAAGATGGCAGGGAATCTGCCTCAGGATTCTCAAGACGAACCAGTGCGTTGAGAGGTCAAGGGAATGGACTTGGAGTGGTGGGGACTCATTGTGGGTCCCTCTGGTGCCCTAGCCATTTGGAGCTGTGGTCCAGAGCTTTCCTGCTACAGGCACTGTGGACTAGAGCTAGACAGATCTGACCACACAGGGCAAGGTGAAGAGCAGCACTCTGTGTTGTTCTGTTCGTAAATCTTGTTCTTTCTAGATGTAGCTGCCTTTTGTGTCTGTTTTTTAATGTAGCCGTCTGTCTCATTAAAGCATCCGGCTTGGCTCAGCAGCTTTGCAAACTCCAGCCTACACTGAACAACTTGTATGAGACCTGCTTTTCAGGCCAGCGAAGCAACTGGCCCACTCCAGCAGAGCTCCAGGAGGTTCTAGAAGGAAGACCTGCTTGGCCACATGGTCCTCCCGCTAGCATCTCCTGGTTCCAGAGTGAATCCTTCAAGACTTTGGATTTTTTTTTCCCCACAAGGGAAGTGAAAAACCTCTCCTAGCTACCCTCTGGGCCGACATCAGTTCTTGAATTCAGTTTTGTTCTACAAACCACAAATTCCCTTGTTTTGTGTGACATTCAGAATCTGCCCACCCCCCTCACCCCCCCCCCCCCCCACCCCCCCCCCCCCGGAAAGGGGAAAAAGTCTGAAATAAAAAGGCAATGCACTAACAATAATCAATAGTAAATGAAAACAAACAAAAACTGGGTCTGTCCACACTCAGACCTAATAGTAGAGACTGTGATAGGGCCAATTTGTCTTTCTCGTTCAATCCATATGGGCAACCTTTTAAAGGAACACTAATCTGAAGTGTGGAGGTCAGTTCCTTAGCCTGACCCCTCGGGTCACCTTTTTCCTTTGAAACAATCAAGGGTTTGTTGTTAAGGTTTTTGTTTTTTGGTTCAGCTCCCTGGACACCTGCCTGCTAGCTGTTTGGGGCTCCAACTCTCTTTGCTGTGGAGAAGCATGTGAGAATGTCCCAGACCTGGTTCTATGCCCACTTCCCAGACCTACTGAATCACAACCTGGGGCTAAGGTCTGAGGAGTCTGAACTTTTAATTAGTATTTCAAATGACTCTAATCAGACACTCTAAAGCCCCAAACGATGACCGATACTGTAGTAAAGGGTTACCGTGTTTAAACATAGACACCTTTGTGGGCATGGCAGGCACACACACATGCATTTACCAACCGTTTACTTAGTGCTAAGGCCTTTAATTCCTCTACTAACCATTTAGCGGAAGCATCTTCATTTGTATAGCAGAGAAGATAGAAGACACTTGCCAAGGGTCACAGGGGTCAGGAAATGACAGTGCAAAGGACTTGCCTGTTTGTTCTCTGTTGGATGGGAGAGAATCCCAGGGGAAGGGAACAGCTGCAGCTGTCTGGTGGAATCCCGCGCTTTCCTCTCCCTCGCTGGGCAGCAGGGACCCCTTCCCTAGTCCATGGCTGGAACCCTCTTGGGTTCAACTTGTAGGAAGAATGGAGTTGGGGCTGACCCACTTTGTAGCCATCTAGCCCTTGAAAACCTGGAGAGCATGTCGAGCTGCCCTGATTTTGTTCTAGACTGCTCTCTTGCTTTTAAGATTCTTTAGGGCTAAGTTAGAACTGATACTGATAGTCCATGTGTGATCTTCCATCCGTCTCAACCACTGGCTCTGGCCATCACTTCTATAGGAGAGGCTGAGCTCTTGGACCAAGAAAGTATGAGTCAGGCCATAGAGTGCCAACTTTAAGGCCTAGGTGGCTATAACTCTCTGAGATCATCCCAAGGTCCCTGAGAAAGGAGTAGTCTATGATCTGAGGGCCAGCCTACAGTATTCTGAAACAAAGAGTTTGCCTTAACTTTGGGGGAGCACCATGGGACCCTACAGCACAGCCTGGGGACAGAAAGGACTCAACAATGGCAAGCGTATTTGGAAGCCCATAGGGACTGTGAACAGAGTTCTGAGGAACTGAATTAGGCTGGTAACAGGTTTTTTGTTTTGTTTTGTGTTTTGTTTTGTTTTGCTTGAGAAAGGGTCTCATGCATCCCAGGCTGGCCTCAGTATGTAACCAAGGATGGTCTTGAACCCTGAATCCTCCTGCCTCTACCTCCCAAGTGTTGGGATTCCCAGCACGCACACCACTATGCCTGCTTTTACAATGTGTTGGAGAATGAATTCAGGGCTTCACGCATGCTAGGCAAGTATACCAACTGAGTAAGGACCTGGGTGGAGAGCACAGGGAGGTTGAAATGGTGATGGCTAAGGAGCTTTCTCAGCCAGTGAGAGTGTTAGTTACTTCTCTCGATACTGCATCAAAATACAAAAAAATAAAAAGAGAAAAACTAAAAATCTAAGGAAGGGAAGGGCTTACTTTGGCTTTCAGTATGAAAGGAACCCCATCACTGTGGGGAAGGTGTGCCACAGGCTACTGGCCACTTTGCATGTGAAGTCAGGAGCAGAGAGTAATTCATTCCTTTTATACAATCTGGACCCCAGCCCAAAGAAGGGTGCCACCTGCATTCAGGGTGGCCCTCTCAGGCACACCCAGAGGCTTGCCTCCGAGGTGGGTGTAGATCCCGTCAAGTTGACAGGCATGTCATCACTGAGGGACATAACAGAAAACAGGCCAAGGGGACCACTAAGGACAGTAGGCAGTGCTGCCAACATTGCTGGGACCTCAGCAACCTCAGCAACCAACCAACGTGACTGGCAGTGTTCTACCTTGCTAGGAGGAAGGGTGAAGGTGAGGTGAGCAAAGAGGCAAGGTGCTTCACTGTACAGAGAAGCCCCTTTCAAACAGTTTCAGAATCACCAGAATCACTTTATTTGTGTGCTGGGGTCTATGGGGGTGCGCATACACATATGGACATCAGAGAACAATTTAGGAAGCAGGTCCTCTCCTTCTATCATGTGGGTCCTAGGGATCAAACTCAGGTCTTTTAGACTCAGCAGCAAGAATCTTTACCCACTGAACGGTCTTGCTGGACCCAAGACTTGTCATCTAAATAAAGTTTGGCAAACTTGACTGCTGTGGGCCAAGCTGTCCTACTGTCCTACAGGTAGCCCGCCTGTCACTAAGGTTTTTTAAGTGGTGGGAGAAACCAAAAGAATATTGCACAATTCATGAAATGTAAAATCTACTGTTGACAGATAACATCTAAGCAGGACGAGTTGAAGCCATTTTATATTAGCCCTGGCTGCTTTTCATGACGTAAAAGCCAGATGGGATGGCTATGGTGGAGATCTCAGGGTTTACAAAGCCCGAAATCTTGGCTATTGCAGAAAATGTTTGCTTGAGCCTTGATCTAGAAAAGTCCTCCTAATGCCTGTAATAGATTACTTATCAAGTTAGTTTCCAGAGAAGTGGAGTCAGAAGTTCCCTGATCCCACGTAGCCGGGCAACACATCTACCTGTACTTTGCCACAGATCTCGGACTGCTGGCTTCACTCCAAGTCATTAAGACCTTTAGGGTGGGGGAGCAGGGACAGTACAACCTTGTTGGGCAAGGGGAGTGGGCCCTGATGGGGGAGCTAGCAGATGCTCTGGGCCTGGTCGTGGCTGGCGGGGCATCTGAAACAGCAGTTTGGAGGGAGGCCACACCCCTGCCATGCACAGTCCTCTTTGTTTCCCATCACATCAGAAATGTGCACAGCCCAGCAAAACCAGCAGGTCACACATTGACAAAAGGGCCTGCCGTGCTCAAGCAGGAGGCTTCTAGGCTTTTTTCAAAGTGTAGATTCCCGGTACAGGGAAGTGGTTCGTTCAGTGAACGCACAAAACGGCTCCATTGTGTGGCAAGTTCTCTGTAGGTCAAACTGGGTCTATCATTCTCCTCTTACCCCCAGCATAGGAGCCCAGGAAGTAGGCTTGAAGTTCTGGGGAACTGTGTGAGTTGGCAATACCTCGGAGGGAGGCTAATGGGATGTCTAGTGAGAATATGATGAGATTGCAACCCATGGGCCAGCGGGCAACAGGGCAGTCTGCCAAGACAAAGCTGGTGCCCATGGCCTTCAGGCTAGTAGCTAGGCCTGGTCCACACCACCTTGGCTGTGTGTGTGAACTCTCAGCCGAGGTGGCTGTGTGGTCTAGGGCATTTTGTTTAACGTCTCTGAGCCATGATTCTTCATCTGTTAAATGGGGATGGAGAAGAGAGGAGGCTGTCAGGACCATCACCCATGGTGTTGGTAAGGCCCTTTGACAGCTAAGTCTCAGGAAGTCATAGCTAGTATTAATACTGACTTCCTGGTATCCAACAGAGCTCAAGAATCCATTCACTTCCATATCACTGTGCTTTGGATATCTCTCCAGAATTTAACTCTCTGAGAACACTGTGAACCCCTGGAGAATTATCAAGGAACAGATATATCTGTGAGCACCCGGTACTGGCCTGTTTTATCCTCAATAACTCTGAGATTGGCATCATCACTGTCTGCAGCTGAGCCTGGGGCCACCATGAAAGCCAGAAGGGAGCCGAGGAGCATGCTGGGATTACATGTCAGGCTGCGAAGCCCCTGCGGCTCTGTCTCCCTGGCTCCCTTGACCGGCCCTCACCTGCGTTCTCTTTTATTGTAGCTGGGTACTGCTTGGCATTCAGAGAACAGTGTCTCCTCTCTCTCGGGCACAGAGCAGAGAGCTGCTGCTGCAGGGAGCCTCGGAGTTAACATTCCTGACATGGGGGGAGGGGCCGCGCCTGATTCAGCAGCATCCAAAATTCAAAGACTCCTTTTCCTTCCAGTAATAATGGAAAATAATCCTGCTGAAAAGCATGCCTCCAGAGCTGGAGCGGGGCGGGGTGGGGGGCATTTCTGTCCACACTCAGATCCTATGCAGGCCATGAAAACTGATCTGAATGTTGGGGGAAGGGGACTTTAGGCAGGGGGACAATAGGTACATGCAACTGACCTAAGACCAGGGAAGAGCCACAGAGGCCCCTTTGGCTCGGGAACCTGAAACAGCAGAAGTGGGGGAGCCCTGTGTGGAGCCGCCAGTGGGCCACTCACAGCCCAACAGTGTTTCCCACAGGAGCCAGTGTGAAGATTGTTCCCACAGCCGCCTCTGCCCTGCTGTGGTGTTTACTTACCGATAAGACAGCAACTTCCACTATATTTAGTGCATGAAAATCCACAGGTGTTTGATTCCAGGAGCTGCTTCGGGTTCTGCGTTTTCAGAATGCCCTCCCTTCTCGGTTTCACCGATCTAGTGCAGGTGAGAGGGTTTCTGCCAGCTGCAGCCCCTCCCCCCCCCCACCACCACCCACAGGCATCAGCCCTCCAGCCCACAGGTGTCTAAGTACCTGTGTGTTAGACATCCTTGGTTAAGAGAACGGGGGCTGTTTCTATTTCAGTTCTAATTTAAAGCTTCGTGCTGTACACAGTAGCAACCCTGTTTGGTTTGGTTTGAACTGAGCTGTCTTAATTTTTCTATTTAAAAAATGTAGGGCAGGGATGCTATGAGATGGATCATTGGGTAAAAGTGCCTGCCACCACGACTGATGACCTGAGTTTGACCCCGAGGACCCATATGACAGAATAACCAGCTCCCATAAGTAGTCCTGTAACTTCCTGCCTTCATACATGTCACACACACACACACACACACACACACACACACACACACACACACCGTAAATACATGTTATTTAGAATGTCTGTTTTTTTGTTACTTATTTCATTGTGTGTCTATGGGGAGTGGGTGTGCCACAGGGCACATGTGGAGGTCAGAGGACAACTTGAAGGAGTGGCCTCTCTCTCTCACCACGCGGGTCTTGGGGACTGACCTCATCAGCAGGCTCCGGAGCAAGCACTTTTACCAGCTGAGCCATCTTATCATTCTTAACTTTTGTTTCTAACAAACCAGTTTAATCAGTCGCTTTGGCCTCTTCCCTAGTCCTCTCAAATAGGTGTGCCTTCCACCTGCCGAGGAGCACAGGGTGGACACACAGCATACTGTGGAGGGGCTGAAAACCCCAGCCCAAAGTCAGCCCTAGCATCCATCTGGCTTTTTGGTCTCATCTGTACATAGTTGCTCTGTCTCAGAGTTGTCGGGAGGGAGATCAACACTAAGCCTTAACACAGGGCCTAGAACTTGATGACTAGTCCCCAAACATATCAGCCTTTCAGTAGGTGCCCCAACATGATTCACAAAGGGACAGTTGTCTGGGAAAAGTTATTGGCCTGTCAGAGGAATTCCTTCCTGCCTAAGTGGAAACAGATCTTTTACCAGGCAACTCAACACTTCAGCCCTGGAGAGGGGCTGGTGTGGGCATTTGCACACAGTGTAGGGTTCATGGAGGGACTTTCAGGATGCAGTAGTAGGGCCTTTGCAGCCAGATCTTTGGGGTCACCTCCTGCTATCCAACGGGAACATGGCCATGTGTCTCAGGGTGTGAGACCTTCAAGTTAACACATAAGACATGTACTCAAGGAACCCTAAGACCCTGGTCAAGCTTAAGGGATTCCATTTCCTTATGGCTTTGGCTTCCAACTGACCTCTTAAGCAAAGCCTCATGCACTGTCCATGTTGAAGGGATGGAACAAATCTAGACAAATCTTGGTGAGTATCCTCCTTCCCACACACACAACCTTCCCACCTAAGTTCCTCAAACAATGCAAGAAACTGTTGCTTCTCATGCTTTTCTCCAAGGTCCATTTGGAGGAACTCCCTACATTGAAAAGGTGGGCTGCTTTGGGGAAACACCCTGGGGATTGAGACCCTGGATCTAGTTAGACCCAGAAGAGGCAAACCTGGTGAATTAGGTCAGAAACAGCATAAAACCAATCTTACTGACATGGCCCAGCTGCCACAGATCTTTTGGCATTGCTCACAGAAATCTAAGAAAGGAATGCCCAGTCAAGAGGCTCACCTCCATGGGGTTCATTTGCCAGTGCAGTGGATTTCTAGAGAGCATTTATCCCTGAGGTCCTGTGGTAGAGAACAGAGACCAGAAGGTAGGAAACCACCACAACAGTGTCAGCTCTACTTAGTCACTTGAAGAGTTAGCTGGTCACTCAGGTCTCACAAACCCCTCCTCAGACTCCTGGAAGGAGAGGGAACCAATTACCATGGTGGTATCAGGCTCCACTTAACATCTCAATGTAGATATAACCCCAACGTTCCGCTGTCTCGGCCTTCCATAAGTGTGTTTGGAGCTGAAGTCACTTACCAGGTGAGTTGCTGGAGTAGTGTTGTCAGAGTCAAGCACTGGCCTCTGCTGTGGTAAGCCCTCTCTCAGGTCTTGATAATGTTGTTAGCATCTTCCACAGACGGCAATCATGAATTACAACCAAGTAATGCTACTGTCCCACCTCAGTTGTCCAATGGCTCCATGGACAGAGAAATTAGGAAGAAGCATATTTCTGTAATCCTAGCTACCTGGTGACAAGTGGAGCCTCACTCCTGTGCCCAGGAAGTGACACTTGAAAGGGAATCACAACAAGTTCTACTAAGGGGGCTTGGGAAACTGAGTGATGGCCTTCGTTAGGTCAAGTGACCATGACGGACATCACAGTGTCATGGCCTGTCAACTTGCTCTGGGGAACGGCATGTCACCATTTCACACACAAGTTATTCTGCATGTAAATATTGGTCCAGACAAAGCCTGGACTCAGATGTTGCTGGCATCGGCATGAGGCATTACAACACATACAGGTAAACATCCCAGGATTCAGCCTTCTGGCTACTAGTGGCCCAAGTCCAGTCCTCCAGGAACAGAAACACCATGTTCAACATTAAACCCTTGCCAGTTGTGTGGGAGGAGGGCAAAGGAGAACAAGACACACTGGTGTCCACAAGGTAGATGAAGAAGTGATGCAAGCCAGTAAAGGACACAAATGGGAACACGGGAAGGGGGAGGCACCAGGGACTGCTACCTGGTAAGCCAGAGGAAGTGGGATAAGGACTGACACTCAGCTGTGTGGTGGGGTGTAAGGGAAAGAGCTATGGGCTCGGAAAACAGAAGTAGATGACACAGGAAGACGAGGGCTAGCTGCAAAGTACTCCTCATATTGCAGGGCTCGGTGCAGTACCACTTACATTCCTAAGCAGTTTTGTTTAGGATTTTTTGTTTTTTTCTTCAGAGCTGAGGACCGAACCCAGGGCCTTATGCTTGCTAGGCAAGCACTCTACCACTGAGCTAAATCCCCAACCCCTGTTTAGGGTTTTTTGTTTGTTTGTTGTTTTTCCAGACAGGGATTCTCTGTGTGACTTTGGTGCCTTTCCTGGATCTCGGTCAGTAGACCAGGCTGGTCTCAAACTCACGGAGATCCACCTGCCTCTGCCTCCTGAGTGCTGGGATTAAAGGCGTGAGCCACCATCACCCCCTCAGCAGTTTTAATGTATAACAGGAACACAGCACCCTGTTCTACTGAGGGTCAGAGTCAAAGAATGTTTTAGAAAGTATGCGCAGCACAAATAGGGAGGGCCAACACGGTAAGAGGCAGAGGCATGAAAAACACTTGTGTTTGGAGATGTTAAGAGTTAAAAAAAAAAAATATCCATCACAGAAGGGAGGCCTTCTAAAACACAGGACAAAGGGAAGAGGTACATATCTGGAGCCCTGGAGATCAGACCAATTAGGAAGTGTCCAACATACAGCCCAGAGACCACATGCATCCCAGCATAGCTGTGAACAGAGATGACAATGTCATGTCACAAGTCAAAAGGTTGGACATCCTGGAACAGAACTATTTATACCCTTTCAAGATCTATCAGCCACATCCCCTTTCACATAGGTATTTCTTAAAACAAAATGACAAGAGCAACTGCTTAAAATGTATAGCTAGTTGGGGTCTCTTACTGAAATGGTCACGGAGTCATGGCCACTAGATGAAGCCAGGTGTGGGTGAAGCCATATTATTTGAAAACACTGTGAGGCTGGGGATATAGATCACAGGTAGATGCTTGCCTGGCATGCATGGGACTGCAGGTTCAAGCCTCACTAGCATTAAAACAAGTAAGCAAGGACATGACTGTCAGGAGGAATGAGCCACTGGGCTTGAGGTCTGCAACAAAAATCAGCTGAAGTTAGCCAGGTACCTTGGAAAAGGGATTTAGGGCCTTCTGGGTAACCACACCCCCCACAGCACCTATGGTGGTGCTGCCAAAGTTGACAGTGGTGACAGATTCTTCATCCCCATGTTTCCTAAAACCTAAAGTTTACCACCAAAGACCAAAAAAAAAAAAAAAAGCAAGGATCATAACTGACAAGTTGGTATTTTTTTTTTACACTTTTAAATATACCTTTATTTCTCAAACTCAAAGCTTTATTTCATCAAGTTCTAATACATTTGCACTGATAAGAAATCTCATCGGCATCAAGTAAGAAGGTGGGTGACCAGTACCAAGGAGGAAGCCCGTGCTTCTAGGCACTGCTAAAGAACACTTCAAGCCTATGCAACTACAGAAATTAAGAGCTTCCGATGTAGTCCAATGGGCACTTTTATTTTCTTCCATATTAATTTGGAAATAAATAGATGCTTCCAGAAAATCAAGTTTTCACTCACACACACCAAAAGGCCAGGCAGCTGGATTCTCTTTTGTAAAGACCATGAATGATGTTAATTGGCTCCTTCCTCTTTAGTGGGTGGTCACCTCACCTTCCTATGCAAACACACATGAGAATTTGCACCAAACCTTAATAGCCCAGGCAAAACTCCAGAACTCTTTAAGCTTATACTTAAAGTATTTTTTTTTAAGTGATAGGTAAACAAGATGAAGGCACTTGAATTCACAAAAAAAAAAAAAAAAAAAAAAAAAGTAATTTTTCTTTCCTCAGAGAGCTCCGCAAATAATCCTGATGGATTGCCAGGACTTTTCAAGAGCCTCTTCCTCTACCCTCTGGATTCAATTGGTTAAATTCGACTACATTCCAAAATCAGCTGTGAAATTCTGTCTCAGATTAATGATGTAAATCCAACTTTGAAAATTAGGAAAACTTCAATTTATAGAATCACCTCCAAGGGTTATCCCCAGTGTGGGCCCCATCAGACATGCAGGAAGTGATGCCCAGGAAGCATCAGGACTGCCTCATGCTTGGATAACTATAATTCGGCCTTTGGGAGAACTAAGACTAGCAGTGTCCTGAAACAGGACCCCAATACAAGAAAGAACACTAGAAGAAAGAGCAGAGTCGGTTCTGAATGCTGCCATTTCCCAAAACTAAAGCAGTACTGGGTAAAATCATAACCCATCACGAAGGGGCTAGCACCAGGTCAGCTAGAAGGCCTGCAGACTGTAGCAAGGCGACTATTACTGTATTACCACAAAACAGGTCCACACGCAGCTCACTATGACATGAGTTCCAAGTCAAGTCAAACAGGAGGAGGAAAACACTGGAAAGCCAAAAAAAAAAAAAAAAAAAAAAGTCAAGAACCATGACAAGAATTTTCCCTACCCAGCTCCACTCATCTGCTAGCTCCCAGGTGTGGGCCAGGCCTCCCTCAGTTCACAAGCAGTCACCAGGAATTTAATTTAGAGGCGTTAGTAACCAGAGTCTCATCTTAATGCAATGACTGACCAAGCAGCAGCATCTTCTTGCCAAGGTTTAAGGCAGAGGGTGTGCCTGGAGCTCAAAGCCAAGAACTAAGTACATGGGCATCTGGGTACTCAATGATGAAGGCACTGTTTTCAACCCAGCTGCTACTGACTCTGAAGAGCAGACTGGGAGAGCAGGCTCTGAGTGTGTACTTGCACGTCAGTGCCCTCTGCCAAGACCAACACACACACACACACACACACACACACACACACACACACACACAAAGGGGAGCCATTGGATTCACTACAAGGAAGGGTGTCTGGTGTATAGGTGAGCAGCACAAAAGACAGGTTTCAGATAGAAAGGTTCTCTGGCCTGTTTCTGGTCTGGCAGAAGGTTCACAGAGCAGGTAGATACACCTCTAGTCCAGACATCCACAATCTAGGAGTTGTGTCTTAAAGATGGAGCTCTGGTCAATGCAACTTTTTACTCTGATGGTTCTAGAACACACATCAATTCTCAAACTACAAAACAGTTGGGCAGGCAAAGAAACTACCAAGAGGACCATCACACAGCGGTGGTTTACAACTTCTCTCTCTCCATCCTCAGGGACTATGGCCTGACTGAAAACATTATATATGTATATAAAGCAGAAAGAATTTCAAAAAGAAGCCAGATGTTTTTCCAGTGCCTCACTGGTCCCCAAGCCTTCTCAGTCAAAGCAATCCTGATTTCTGCTTCTATTAGCAAGTGCTTACATTGAGGGAGCCTCCAACCCACTTCAAAAGCTCTGACTCTACAAATCTATTTCTGTGCAAATGTGTCCTCACTGCACTACAATGGCAGCATTTTAAGGTCATGGATGACCGATGGTTTTCAAAGTTGGGTTTTCTTTACCTTCCTTCCAACACTGAAACAGCTGGGGTCCCCTCACAGAACTCAGAGCCAGTGAATTCAAACATAACTAAGAGCCACAGAGCAGCAGAAACTAGGGGTACTACGTGGCTTCTGGTGACCTAACTTAACGTGGAGGCCAGTGAAGATGCACGACAATCAGCTGTTAAGGGGACCAATGTAGCACATTCCAGAAGAAACTTGAAAACACATTACTAGAAAAAAGGCCAGCCAATTACTTTGTGCTGGGCCTTTTTACATGAAGATAACTAGTTCAATAAAGCAGATACAAAGCAATCACTCGGATCTTTGGATTTTTATGGTCGCTGGACAAAGTAAAAACTGAGCTTGTGGATCTGATGGAATCACTTTAGAAATCAAGCTTGCTGGCAATACTGAACGCCTTTCCTCTTGATATCCTAAAGTGATGCATTCTAAGGTATCCCACAGAAAGTTTCAAAAGGTGAAATCTCTCATCTGAACCTACCAGGTAAGGCAACAGTCACCTGGATCTCTCCCCATGAACTGCTTGCTTTGGGCCAGCAATTAACACTGTTTTCCTTCTATAGTGCAGGATATAAACATAATGCTTGAATCTACAGAATAAGAAAGGTCATTCTTCACTCACTCAACTCTTCCCCAAAGACAGCAGAGTAATCAAAGTGCCTTGGTAGTGAGAACACACAAGGCCAGACGACACTAAACCCCTACTTCCCTGCAACTTGGAGATTGAAAGTGAAATTCAAAAGTGGGTCTACTGGTCACTCTTTTCTCCTGAGATTCCCGAATTCTCCTGCTGTGAAAAATATTTGGGGAATACAATCACTATTTTTGAAGGGATTGGAGAAGGGTCCAACGTACTCCAGCAAAAAAGCTGTCATACTGAGATTAATGTCCAAAAATGGGTTTCCAATTAAAACATGGGAAGAACCTCAAGTCAGATATGACCATGACTCTAGTCACAACACAGTCCTTACTCTCAGGAAGAGCGAACAAGAGTCAGTCAACAGAGAGCTAATGGAGCTCATGTCGTTCAATAAAGAATTCCTTACAGAAAAACAAAACAAAACAAAACACTCATGTTTCCTATTGACAATCGCCACCCGCCACCACAATTCTACTTGAACATTACGTTCCACATTTTATTTTGTTTTCAAGTTACATTTCAAGAAAAGGTCATTATTATTTTTTCTCTCCACAATGTCTCATAATTCCTTGAAACAGCCCAGCATCTATCATAAACCACTTCCAACCAGATCTCAAGTCTCCAGCTATTGGCTTTGGTTTATTGATGAATGAAATTCTCAGCTCTGCTACAGGGACTAGATACACACAACTCAGTCCCGTGAATGAAAATTCAGTCACAAAGAGCACCCTCGTGTTTACCAGTTTGGGGGCTGACTAAAACTGACACAATAAGAGACTATCGGCACAGCTTTCACATAACTGCTGAGCATCCTGAATGGGAGCCTGCAGAGGACTGGAGGCTTAGTCGAGAGAAGAGTGCCTTTAACGCTTCTCATGTGCTGCCCAGCTCTCCCAACCTCAGAGACTGTGTAGAGTTCAAATCCCATGTGCCAATGTCTGGGAAGCGGCAAGTGAGTGACTATCTTAGAAAGATGTAGAGAGGTCACACTTCCTATTGCATCTTCCAGAGTGGCACTGTAATACGGGTCCTTTTAGGGTTGGCTCCTGATAGTCTTGTGGACCTACTCCAATGGGTTCACAAAGAAAAGCAGAGTCAGAGCTGAGTTCCCCTTTAAAAGCCAAACACCTACATCTAGGAGGAGGCTCTCCTACCTGAAAGCCCCTGCCCTGAATGGGTTCCCACTGTGGAAACCCTCAGGTCTTAAGGTTAGTTACAGGGCAGCCATGTAGGATAAGGCTGGCTGTAGGTAACCGGGGGATGGGCGATGTAGTAGTTGTTGAAGTTGCCGTCGCTGACGTAAGGAGCTGGCTGGTAGTAACAGGTGACATTGGTGGCGCTGGGGATGATGTTCTGCTCTGCCAGCACTCGCAAGGCCAGGAGGGAGATGAGGTTCAGGGTCTGCCTGCGCTCGTGCCCCATAAGGCACACGGTGCTCTCGTTCACTACCCTGCGAAGAATCATGAGGTAGTCGTACTTGCTTCTCTCTTCTTCGGCGAAGTGGTTCTGAAGGTAGGTCTCCAGCTTCCTCTGCTGTTCCAGGATGTCTGGGAAGTCGATGAAAAACCTGGAGCACATGTAACGCTCTAGAGTCTTGATTTCCTCCTGGTCCGCAGGCCTGAAGTCCCGCACCAGAAGGTTGCTGTACTTAAGAAGACCCCCGCCTCGGATTTCTTCGGGGTTCTTGGTGGCAATCAGCCTGTTCTGAAGATGGTCAAAGGCTTCCTCAAAGTCCCCGTACACGCTCTCCCCGATCACCGTGGGGTGGAAATGCTCAGAGATGGGGTTACTGGAGCAGTCATAGAAAAACAGCAAAGAGTCTAGGATGATCTGGAAGGAGTCCACACTGAACTCAAACTGACGCCGGATAGAGTCAACAAACTTGAGCTCCACGTTCCTCCCGTTCTTGTTGGAGAGGGAAATCAGGCTCCAGCGGTCTGCATCTGTGCAGACCTTCACCAGCTTCTGCACATATGCCTCCTTCAAGGTGACAGGGCTGATTTTGAGCTTATTCACACCCTCTGGCAGAAAGTTCAGAAGGGAGCACAGAACTACATCTCTCACCAGCTGAAATTCTGTCTCCGTGGGGAGAGCCACGTGAAAGATGAGATCCAGATCTTTGCAACCCAAGCCGTTGTCTTTGACCAAAACATGGCCAGCTGCAGAGCCGTTCAATCGGACGTCCTGAACTTTGATGCCTGCCTCCTCCAGCCGGCTGCGGACAGTCTGGACGATGTCCTTAAGGGTTATCTCCAAGGTTGGAAAGTTGCCTCGTCCATGGACGGGTACGACCTCGGTCAGAACCTCATGCAGCCGGCTAACCTGGTCCCAGTTGAGCACGCTGAGGGACTCACAGTCCCTGGTACTGCTGCCCTCCTCTGCCATCTTGGGGGATGTTCTAGCCAGGGGGAGCTGAAAGGGGGTGAAAAACAGAGTTAGGATTCACATGGACATGACAAAGCCAGTGGAGGAGCTCAAAGGCATCAACTTATCAACTTCCTGTAAAATGGAAGTCAACAGTGCCTGCTATTCAGCATGGCTGTGAGCATGAAACACATCAAACACCAAGAACGGCACCTACAAATGCATAAGCTCCATTCCACAGCAGGGTAGATAGTGGCATGGCTTTGCTTTATGTGGGTGCTCTTGCTGCTGGTGGTGTGCTTGTCCCATGTGGGGGAGGGGTAGAGTAGGCCTCTGTGTGTGAAGAGAAGCAGACAGTCTAACCATGTCACCTAAACAACATTAAAGAGCCTATAATGGCACAGAGAAATAGAACCTCCTGTTGTGGGATATTTGTACACTGTGGGAACATATATCGCTGTGATTGGTTTAATAAAGAGCTGAATGGCCAATAGTTAGGCAGGAGGTATAGGTGGGACTTCTGGGCAGGGAAAGAAGAAGTAGGAGATAAATCTAGGCATGGAATGAGTTGGACACACAGAATGGGATAGAGATAAAACACTGGTTAATAAAAATATGGGTTAATTTAAGTTGTAAGAGCTAGTTAAAAACAAGCCTAAGCTAAGGCCAAGCTTTCATAATTAATAAGTCTCTGTCATTATTTTGGAGTTGACTGGCTGGACAGAGAAAGACTTGATACAATGTGTGTTTTACTGATTTTCTCTGGTTTATATAGAAGTTATTTCTGTTTTTAGCTCCCTAACTACATCTTGAACTGGTGGATACCTAAATCCTAATACCTAATACCCAGTTCAACACACACACTCCAAACCACACACGCGCACACACACACACAAACATTGCTCCATTTGCTCCACAAACAGACTATATCTCAGCTATGGAAGACAACCACTTCCTTTTCATATATGGGCCTAATCTATCCTACAACAAATACTATGTCATCTGGGACAGAACAGAATTGTTTATAACAGTTGTGGTCAACCATAAGTTTTACAGTGAGAATATCCTTCAGCGAGGATGCAAAGAGTCTCAGGGCAGGTAAACTTCCAAAGGCCTTCTGCAAAAGCATTCCTTGAAGCTCCTTAAGGGGAATAAAGTTCAAACTGAATACAAGACGGGAAAGAAAGCAGTTCTCATACTTCACATGCAGGAACTACAAAGTTTCCCAAGTAAGTATGTGCATGTATGCATGCGGTATGCAAGGGACTGAACCCTGGGCGATGAGCATGCAAGCCAAGTGCCTACTACTGAGCTACACTTTCACCTAGTAACAAGGAAGTATATCTCACTTTAAAAGAGATGAAAATGATGGAGTACCAGAAATCCTAATTCTTAAAAGCAAAATATTGGTATCTCAGAAACACGAAGTGTCTGCGTCCTCATGCTGATTGGATGTCATCTTGACAGACACAAAAGCTGAAACAAGGGGTCTTGGTGCAGGCTTCCAATTTCACCACGAACGGTTTCTACCCAGCAAAGCTCTGTACAGACAAAATTCACCCGGCCAGTTTCATTGTTTGGAAGCTGCTGCTTTTTAATACACATCAGTGCATTCTCCTTGGGCATTTCAAGCCTGCCCTGGTCCAGGGATTTGTGGCTATAACAGTGCCAGGGCACCACTAGTCATGTGGGGATGAGCTTTGACAGTTCCCCATCGCAAAGATCATGACAGTACAAGACTATAACCCAAGGAGGTGTATGGTTTACACAACTCTGGTGGAAGGAAGCAAATACAACATACAGACAAGAGAAAGACTGTCCCTCTGGGGGGCCCAAAGGAAAGCATGGAAGTGATCACTTACAGAGAGGGGACACAAGATAACAAAGCCATGGTGAGCTGTTGCTGGAACAACAGAGGGAAGAGCAGTGCATGGCTAGAAATGGCAATAATCTGGGGGTGACAGGAGCCTTGAGCCAGCACAGTAACACACAGGTCCAGGGTCTGTCAATCTACTCGGTTGGAAGTGGCCAGCCTCCTCAGAATCAAAGCAGGTTCTTGTGGGCTCTAGGGTTGAGTGTCCCTCCTCTAGCTATAGAAAAGCATTTGTCAAGGGGAAGATGAAAGTCTTTAAAAGTCTGAAGCTATTCAGCCCATCTGAGCGTGACCCGCCTCAGTGATGGACAGACAGCACAGCCTGTGATGGTGATGCACACCTAACATCTATTGGGGCTGGCATTTGCCTTCAAGCCAGATCTGGGACAGCTGGTTCTCTTTTCTCTGTGCTCACTGTACACTCTGTGGGTCTTTGTTTTCTTTCTTTCTCTCTTTCTTTCTTTCTTTTTTTACATGATCAGTACACAGCAGATTTGCACCTGAACAGATTCAAATGCTTTCATGAAGGTATTATGGTCTGCACCTTGTTCTGAGACACAGCTAGAAGCTCCGAGGTGGGTTTCAGTCAGGCATGCTGTCTGCCACCTGCTACATTTCCCAAGGCTCACATTTTGACACAAGTCTGAGAAGTCACAATACAGTCAGCAAACGAGAAGCAAGGAACAATTTTTAAGAAAAATCTCCAAAAAGAACCCTATTAATGTTCCAGCACAGAATAGCTGTAGGAAAGGCCTTTGATTCAAGCCTTTAAAAAAAAAAAAAAGGTTATGTAGGGCTAAAGTCAGAACTGTTCTAGAACATGACAGAAGGACCATCTGGGGACCATAGAGAATCTAAGAGCCATAATTCTTTCCTTTGGGGTAAGACTTTCGTGCACTTTTAAAAAAATTATTTAATTTTTTTTGGGGGGGGGACGGTTCGAGACAGGGTTTCCCTGTGTAGCTTTGCGCCTTTCCTGGAACTCACTTGGTAGCCCAAGCTAACCTCGAACTCACAGAGATCCGCCTGGCTCTGCCTCCAGAGTGCTGGGATTACAGGCGTGTGCCACCACCGCCCGGCTTATGTACTTTTAAATTAGCAGCAGATTCAAAGTTAAAACCTATTTTAGACTGAGTATCTGTAAGGTTCGTGTGAGAGGAGGGGCAGAGAAATTGTCCGAAACATTCTGAAAATGGCAAGGATGCATACCGGCCTTTGCGAGAGAGGAGAGAGCCACGAACATAGGAACTGTATTATCAGCACAAAAGGACAAATTGTTGGGACAGAATTTTCTAAATATGTGAATCAAATACATATGAAGATTTATTGTAAAAAAGGGGGAAGTGAAATTACACACAGGGGCTCATGCCTAGACTGCTAGCACTTAAGAGGCTGAGGCAGGAGGATTTTAAGTTTAGCCTGGGCTAAACAGAGAGACCCTGACTCCAATAACAAACAAAAACAACCCAGCCCATAAACAAAAACAAATGGTGCTGAGAAAAGCAAACAAACAAGCATCTGAATGCTTAATTTATGTATTTTTAAAAGCTGGCTCCGTGTCTCCTGCTAAAGTAAGATCTAGTTGGATAGGACAGGGACTGAAGACTAAGACACAGTCCAATGGTCCTCAACCCTCCTAACGCTGCAAACCTTAATACAGCTCCTCATGCTGTGGAGACCCCAACCATAACATTATTTTTGTTGCTTCTTCATAACTGTAATTTTGCTACTGTTATGAATCGTGATGTAAATGTCTGTTTTCTGATGGTCTTAGGTGACCCCTGTGAAAGGGGCATTCAACCCCCAAAAGCTGTCATGACCCACAGGTTGAGAACCACTGGCTCTAGCTGGTTGGGTCAGGACTAAAAGAACTCTAGGAGGAACTAAAGGAGACCCAGAATTTCTATACAAGTACACACAGTAAGCCTTTAAGCCTTCTTGGACCACAGAAAACCAGCAACAAAACCAGACAGGTTTGGCTACATAAAAATTAAACTGTTCACAGCCAGGCAGTGGTGACTCAGGAGGCACAGGCAGGCGGCTCTCTGTGAGTTCAAGGCCAGCCTGGTCTACAAAGCAAGTTCCAGGACAGACACTCCAAAGCTACACAGAGAAACCGTGTCTTGAAAAACCAAAATTAAAAAAAAAAAAAAATTAAACTGTTTACATGGTACAAAACATTCAGAAGGCAAACATAAGCAAACACTTGTAATTTTAGGCAAAGTATTCATGTCCTTAATAAGTAAGAAGTCATAAATGCAAGACCTCAAAAGAGAAGGGGAAAAGATTATAAACAGTGGCTCAGACACAAAACACTCAACCTCATTCAGAGGGTGGGCAACCTAAAATCCCAGTGCCTGGTTTTCCCCCACCACGGCAGGCAGCAAAGCTCAGCTCCTGTGTGGGACAGCAGACACCTCTCATGCACAGCCCTTGGACCCTTTGAGGAACTAGGTGAGACCCTGAACTTAAGTTCCATTATCCTTTGATGTGGTCACTCTATGTCTCCCCAATCTCCTCTGAATTTTAGTACAGCTGCCAAGCGTGCACAGAGACAGTCATTGGGGGGTAGTCAAAAAAGTTGGGAGCACACATCACATACATGTGATTTCATGTGTGTATACAGCTGTGCACAGAAGTGTGCAGTTGTTCAAAAGGAGGGTGCCTGCTTTGTGTGTAAGAATGTAAGTGCTCACTGGGCGGTGGTGGCACAAGCCTTTAATCCCAACACTCGGGAGGCAGGATCTCTGTGAGTTTGAGGCCAGCCTGGGCTACAGAGTGAGTTCCAGGACAGGCTCCAAAGCTACACAGAGAAACCCTGTCTTGAAAAACAAACAAACAAAAAAAAAACACCACAAAGGATGTAAGTGCTCATGACTCATGAATGGAAAAGTGCAAAACTGTGCATGCAAAACTTTATGCTTAAATAAGTACACACGTCTATATTGAGTGCTGTCTCTTCAGTTTGGCGTGGGTGTGGAAAAGAATGCATTTCGTGCCCTTTGGAATTGGAAGTACTCACTGATAAAAATTAAAAATCTCATAAACCACATTCTAAGATCTTTCACTTATAAGAATTCTACTCACTTGCTCCATGGTGTTTAATTTCTTCAGTTCTCTACCCTGCCTCACTCCCATATCTATGCGCCAAATAAATCTAATCTATTTGGAAGCTTTCCCTCCATGCTTGAAATGTTGACCTCTGCATGAGATGCAGGGAAGAGGATGATTTCCCTCTAAAAGGCCTTTTGTCAAGTTTCCACCTAACATACTTTAAAAATAAAAAGACATTCGTTATTTGTGTTAAAAGAAAAACTCAAAATAACAGGCCTGTTCGTCTCACCCCATCCACTCAATGTTCGGCATCAAAACATTTTTCAACTGTTTCCCAAGGTAGCTACTTCTCACCTCAAACCTATCAAAGCTGTCCTTGCTGTGCCCTCTTGCTGATGATTGGCCTCAGCTGCAAGAACTTTTTATTTTAAGACAGTATGTACATTTTCAGGAATTCAATAGTCTTATGTTGGCATCTTCCATACCAATTTCTTTGGATATAAACATGAATAGTGAGGTAAACTTTGGGAGAAAAAAATGGAGTCCATAAAAAGCACACTATGGGACATGTCACATATGTCACATCCATAGTATGATCTTTAACTCCCCCAATTTACCATAACTTAGTTGTGATGAAGATGAGTTGACCCAAATGCATCTATAAATTTACCTATGAAATTCTTAGCTCATTAGAAAAGCATAAATTAATAAGATATTTGGCAGTGGGGGATGGTGTTGGTGGTGTTGGAGAGATGGGTTAGTGGTTGAGTGTGTAATGCTTTTGCAGGGAGGGACCTGAATCTGGATACTAGCACCCATGTTGAGTGGCTCACAACCATCTGTAAGTCAAGCACCAGGAGATCTAACCCCCTCTTCTGGCTTCCCAGGGTACCTGCACTCACATGCACAGATCCATACACAGACACATACATACACACATAATTAAAAATGAATACATTTCTATATATAAGGATTCTTGTAACTATTATTGAAATCCAGATGATTTCAAATATCAACAGGATATTTGTACATTACTTCAACATTGGATTTACAAGAATAAACTCAATTTACAGCCCTGGGTGCTTAGATAACACACCAGACCTTAGTTCAACAGCTTCAGTTTTAATTAACTGCTTTTAAATCAACACTTATGTAACCTCCATATAAAAGAATCACATGAATCAAACATGCTCAGCTCATGAGAGGCCCTAGTTAAAGGCAAATTCTAGTTAGCAGAATTAATACAATAGTGGCTAGGGGGGAAAAATGAACTTAAGTCCAGTAAATTCAAAGCCATGTTTGAGAAGCAGATCCATTGTGGTTATACAAAGGGGAAGCCAGCAAAGGTGGGCACAGAACTGGTCATCGGTTCAAAAATCCAGGCACTTCTATAAGCATGGAAGGCCAAATGCCTACTCAGTTCATAGTCTTTGTTTTAAATACATTTTCATTATTTTTATTTTATTTTATGTGTACAGGTGTTTTGCCTGCATGTATGTCTGCACACCACTATGTGTGCAGTGCCCAAAGAGGCCAGCAAAAGGCTTGGATCTCCTGAAACCAGAGCCACAGATGGTTTTGAGCTGCTGTGTGGGTGGGTGTTGGGACTCAAATCTATATCCTCTGGAAGAATAGCCAGTGCGCTTAACCACTGAGCCATCTCTCCATCCCCCAATATTTAATCTTTTTGATGGTTTGATTGCTGGTGAACAATTATTTATCTTAGGGATGACTGGATTCCAGGGCTGCAGCAGCAGCAAAGAAGAAAATACACATTGAGAGAAAACAGTCTGTAGAGATGGTAGCAGGCATGGAGGAGATAACCTATGCCAAAGGGTTAGCCTAAGCTTCCTGAGGTCAGGGTAAATGCTCCACCTGCTGTGATGTGCCTCACTGCCCAGGGCAGAGCCACACAAAGGGAGTGAGTGGCAATGGGGGAAAGAAAAACATTTGGATTCCTGCTGCTGCACAGCCTACTGAGGTTTCTGGCACACCCTATGGAGGCATGAAGGAGCTCAGGCGGGCATGCAGGGGAGGCAGATGTCCGAGATGGGGATAAGGGTACTAAGGACACTGAGGGCACGAAAGTGTGAAGATTAACATTGAGTCCTTTTCGGTACCTGACATCAGGCATGGAAAGTGCCCCCCACCCCCAGCCCCCAGAGTTTTTGCGTGGAGAGAGACGGGCCTCTGTGAAGTCAAGGAAGGGGTCTCCAGGCCTGCGATATTTAACATGCAAGTTGTAGAAGTGATTGTCTAGAAGGCATCAGGGAAACTGAGTCTAGAACTGAAGCTCCCCTGCTGGAGCCCATCACTCATTCCAGAGGGAACAGAGCAACATCCTCTTCTGACTCTATTGTAGGTTTAAGAATGGAAAGAAGTACCATTGCCTATAAACATTCTCTTGGTGGCAAAACACCCTGTTCCTGTTCCTAGATGCTATCTTAAAAATAAATTAATTAATTTAAAAATAAATAAATAAATAAATAAGTGCATCTTCCTAATAAATCCTTTCAGGTCAGGTTAACAGACAGGCATGGGCAAGAACTGAGGAACAAAGACACCCCCAGTGAGGTGTGGGTGGGGAGAGGTCCTTTCTTATATCTTCTACACTAACTACCCCTCCATGTATAAGAAAGGATTTAAGCAGAAGTACAAATGACTGAAAATAGTCTTCACCATACCTACCCCACCCTGCCTCTCACCTCAGTGAACCAAGTGAAGGAAAACCAGAGTTCAGGCTCAATCCTTAGTCATCATACAGCACAGGGGAGGCAGGCATGTGTAATAGCAAAGGAAATAAAAACACACAGAAGAAGCCACTGCGATGATCCCATCTAACCTCTCATAAGCCAAACTTCCCGCATCCCCAATTTAAACAGTGTGGCTCATAAAAGAGTGCAGGAACTCATCCCTGGAGCCACGGTCCTAATTCTTGGAACAGTTGACTCCTCCCTCAGGCCCAAAGGGGCCTTGGTGGGCAGGAGGTTGGGGGACACCAGAGAACACAGGTCACAAGCCCACAAGTGCACTAGATAAGCACTCCTAACTGCTACTCAGGCAAGCATTTCTAAAACAAAGATTCATTGGTGCCAGCCAAGAAAAAGGGGGGTGGTGCGTGGGGTGGGGGCGAGCAAGCTGCCTTCTGTTGACCCTGACCGTGGCTTCTCACCCTCGCACTGTCTCCAACTTGAGTGGGTCACCCTTTACTGTCCCGCTTTGTGCAGGCTTTAGAACCAAAGGACTCCGAAGTGGCTTAGAGGTAGGTGGCTTTCAGAGAGACACTGGAAATCACTTATGGGCCACCATGTCCGGGAAGTCCCACTTTGCAAAAAGGGGGCTGCACACCTGTTGTTTCCAAACAAACCTCCTCCAGTCCCCCCCCCCCCACGTCCTTTTCCCACAGGGTAACTTTTCGGTGGACACTCCAGCTAGGCAGGGGCTAACAGAGTCTCCCCTCCCAGGGGTGCTTTGCATAACAGTAAAGTGGCCACCACAGCTGTGGCCAGAGGACAGGAAATGCATCTGGACGGTCAGCCAGGAAATTTTTGCCGCCTCCCAGGTAGGCAGCAAGATGTCGGGTTCTAACCACACCTGACCACCTGGTTTCCATAGAAGCAGTATAGGGCTAGAAGATGGCTGGGCAGGAAAAGGCCCTTGCCCCAAGCCCGATGACCTAGGACCCACATGGCGGAAGAGAACCCACTCCCGCAAGTCGCCCACTGATCTCCACATGGACACTGTACACTAAATAAACACTTAAAGAGTCCTTGAAATCCCTATAAAGGAAATGTCATTTCTCCTTATTTCTGGGGAGTACACTGGGAAACCAAGCGGATATGCACATTCTAAACTGTCCAAGGACACGTTGCTGGTACAAGGCAGGAATGTGACTAAAGAAGTCTCCTATTCCTTGCAGGTGGGTAGCGGAGGTGTATTACAGGGTGGGAGAAAACTTGAAGAACTAGCTGTTCCGATAGCCACAGGAAGGAGAGCCACAGGAAGGAGACTCACAGAATAAACTCTTACTAGGTTGTACTTTGATGACAAGGGGATCAGAAGTGTTGGTCCATGATAAAGCAACAGAACCAAAGAGACCTTCTCTGAGGGGGCAAACAGTTACCAGACCCTCAAGGGCTAGCCTCGGACATAACTGAAAACAGAAGCAACCAAGAACAGACCACAAGGGCCCAAGACTGCTCACTTCCCAGGCACCCATACTATTTGACTTAAGAGTCTTTCACCTGAGAGAATAGAGTCAGAACGTGTGTGTGTGTGTGTGTGTGTGTGTGTGTGTGTGTGTGTGTGTGTATTTGTGTTCACTAAGCTGAGTGCTAAGCTGCTGAGCTACATCACTTGAGCTGTGTACTTTGAATGACCATGGAAATCTGCAGTCTGCGGCTAAGGAGTAAAGAAGAAAAGCAGAGTTGAAGTAGATTTGGCCTTCTAAAGAGATGTCCTTCCTCCTTCCTTGCATTCCTGGAATTACAAAGGCCAGAAGTTATATAGGGCCTAGGGCAGCATTGGAAAAGCCCTTAGTCTGTTGGCTTCCAGTTCCTCACTACAGCCTGGGCTCCCAATAGGGAGGCCTCATACTCTGGAGGCTCCTTCACAGCCTTGAACTTTCTAAGAAATTACATCCAGCTGGGTGGTGGCAGTACTAGCCTTTAATCCCAGCACTTGGTAGGAAGAGGCAGGCCGATCTCTGTGAGTTCAAGGCCAGAATGGTCTACAGAGGGAGTTCCAGGACAGCCAGGGCTGTACAGGGAAACCCTATCTCAGGAAAAAGAAAGAAAAGAAGGAAGGAAGGAAGGAAGGAAGGAAGGAAGGAAGGAAGGAAGGAAGGAAGGAAGGGAGACACTTGTGTGTTTGGAGTATACAGAACAGTCTAGATGAAATAGCCCAAAGCAACAGGATCAGATAAACTAATGCACTTGTTTTGCCTTTTCTTCCTTCCTTCCTTCCTTCCTTCTTTCCTTCCTTCCTTCCTTCCTTCCTTCCTTTCTTTCTTTTTAAAGACAATAAAGTATATGCTACACTAACTTGCTCCCAAGATACCCTTGTGATACAGTCACTCTCCATTGTCGACTTGATGGATTTGGAGTCATCGGTGAAACACATCTCTGTGAATGTTTGGGGGAGCCCTTCTAGGAAGGTTTAACTGAGGTGGGAAAAGATCCACCACAAATGCTGGCAGCATCTCTCCACAGGTTGGTTCCGGGGCTGAGTAAAGAGAGAAAGCAAGCTGAATGTGACCAGCTGCCTCCTGCTCCCGCTACTGCGCCCTCCCTGCCATGATGATTGTACCTTAAAGCTGTGAGCCAAAACAAACCCTTCCTTAGGGTGCCCATGTCAGGTAGTTTTCACACCCACACATCATTAATACAGTCCCATTACAGTTAACCCACCCAAATGCCTATAGGCCATTGTACCTCAGCTCACAATAATAGCTGTCCCTGGCCAGCAAACACTTCTAAGTCAGTGTTGACACCAGATATCACAGATGGCTTTTTCTCACCTGCCGTTCTATTACATTTTCTGTTTTCCCAAGGTTATCAGTAGCCATTTCATACTGATGTCTACCAAAGCAAAAAGTTTGGTCAGATAGCCAGAGCAGAGGCCCCGAGGCACAGAATGGGGGGGGGGGGAGAGCAGGGGTGCCTTGCTGTGCACCAAGCTTCCAGAGTGTGGAGGATCTTCAGATTCTCACTCCCCTACAGATGCCACAACACCCAGTGGTTATCAGCAACTGGGCCAGGTCCAGACACTACCTGAACATGACTCCAAGCAGAAAGCCACTCCCCACCTCTCAAAACAGGATGCCTAAGCATGTGTGGGTGGAGAGATAATGCTGGAAGAAGTCAGGCTGGGGCTAGGGAAGCACAGAACAGAATCAAAACACTGGGGGCAGATATTCCAATAGGCATGGCCAGGGAGTGGAAATGCTCAGCAGACTACCCTCAAGTCACTGCAAATGTAAATATTAACCATGTCAGAATGCAGACACTGTGGGTTGGCAGCGAGACACAAAGTATCTGAGGTTTTCCTCCCCCGCCCCCCAAGGTGTCAACATGAAGCGCAGTCTATACAAACTGAACTAGAAATAGCAACGCTATACCACACATTGCTAGATCAGAGACATTACCAGTCTCAACTCACATGAAGGGCTCTTAGAGGTGGACTGGACTGAGAAAAACAAGGCTCCCGGAGAGGAGACTGCTTACTCTAAGGAAGACCCAGTCACAATCCTCGGGTTTATTTCAAAGGCTGTACCGCCATCCAGCCCTCCAGCTCAGAGCTTAGGAAAGTCATCAGCTGCCCCCAAACAAGGACTTCAATTAGTTAAAAGTGGCTACAAGTCCTGCTGGTCACTAGCAGAATCCGTGGGTCTTATCAGGAGAAAGACCAGCAACACTCAGCCCTCAAAAGCAGCACTTATCTGGGTAAGACATGTATACACACCCCATTCACAAATGTCTAAGTGTGAGCTCGCCTCAGTTTCAGTGCTGATGAGAACGTCACGTGCCAACCAGCAAGGTTAACAGTATCAACCTAGCAGTTGGTGAACCTCTGGGTAGCAGGCATAGGAACAAGCAGAGAAAAACATGCTAAAATTAGTTGTGGGGTGTGCATTGTGTGAAGAAACAAAACCACAGCACAATACTCCTGTACCAACTTCTTTGTTTTGTTTTCGAGACAGGGTTTCTCTGTGTAGCTTCAGAGCCTGTCCTAGATCTCGCTCTGTAGACCAGGCTGGCCTCAAACTCAGACATCTGCCTGCCTCAGCCTCCTGAGTGCTGGGATTAAAGGCATGTGCCACCACTGCCCGGCTCTGTACCAACTTTCTAAGAGGTGGTGTCCTACCAGTGTAGAGTCCAGGTCACCAGCACGGCTGCCCACAGATTTTTCCTAGAGATCTCCCAAACATCTTTGCCTGGAAAGCTCACTCCTCTTGCATGTTTGTTCAAATTTTTAATTGTTGGTAAGTTTTCATTAAGGATAAATTGTTGGCAAATTTTAACTGCTAAATAAAATTCAGCCCTAGTCCCCTGCCAATCTCAGATTTCATCTGCAATTCTTCCAGCTAGTCTCTAAGAAAAAGTCTTAAGACAAGAGGGAATCAAACAGCCTGGGGGTTGGCATCAAGTCTGCCTCGCACGATGAAAGCTTCTCAGTAAGACAGTGTGAAGGCTGCTCATTTGTTCAGATACCCCCATGGAAGCGCTCTCCTAGGACTCTGTGATCAGACGCAGGAGACAGAGGCCCCTGCCCACACAGAGCTTGTGGCTTATAAACACTCTTCAATGACTTTGGTCATTTGCTATTGCTTCTCACACACATAGAATCAGGATCTGAGAGAAAAACATGTTTGCACATGGTCCAGGCCTGCACCAATACAGCAGCCCTGAGCTGTGTAGCTCTTGAGCACTTGAAAGGTAGTGTCCAAACAGAAGTGTATAGTGTGTACAAAATACACAATAGACTTCAGGGACTTGATTTTAAGGAAGAATATAAAGTATCTCTTGTATGTGTCTTTGCGCTGATGACTTGGCATACTGAATTAGAGATAAATAGATCTATTGTTTGAACGAATTTTACCAGGCTTTTGTTCCCATATGTCTATGGGACAGCAATGACTCTGTCTGCTGTGGATGACAATGGAGAAATGGAAGCCTGGAGTAGTAAGGGTGTGTGCCAGGATCCGTGCCCAGGTATCCCCCATGAAAGACAGCCTCCAAGGCAAGGAAGTGAGCATAAAGTCTACAACAGTCTGCAATGAGACATAGCAGCAGCAGTGCCGAATCCTAGATGAGCAACCCAGAGCAAACACCCCTGTGTCTTGACCCTACTCTTTCTTCTGTATCAGTTCTGATCACCATATTCCACACGACAGCCAGCCTCAGGCAGCTGCAGAGTGCAGATGTCCAACTCTAACTATGACAAGCAGAAACAAGCATCACCACCATGCATGGAGGGGCAGGAGCAGGCAGCCAGGCCAGGTAGAAGATAGCCGGCCTTATCCTATGAGGCCAAGTATGCACAGAAGCTAAGGGAGACTGGATGAGATACGGGGATGGTTCATGATCCATGCATAATTTTCTTCCATCGTTTTTTGTTTTTTTTTAATAGGGGCTGGATGTAGAGACAATGAGGGACTTTTTTTTTTAAGCCCTTTAGTTCTGTATTAAAATTTTGGAAACAAGAAAATATGCAAAAGAAAACTATATCATACTGGAGCAGAGAGATGTGGGCTAAGGCGGCCCTCAGAGGAGAGAAGATCTGTCAGAGCCTGCAGAGGTCCCAAAGACATATTAAAATAAAGTTCAGTGGAGGGATGGGTTCTGTTCAAGTCTCCCCCACCCCCAGTATCTAACTGTATTTTGTAAGGCAAGGTAGGACAATTAGGGACAACCAACCTGCTCATGGAACAGCAAGGAAAACATCAGGAAATAGTAATCTTAGAGGAACGTAGAGAGATCTTAGGGATGGGCAGTTCCTGGGAATTTGCTCGAGTGCTCCAGGCACATGGCACTGAGCACTGGCCAGAAACAGGGAGGCCTGCTGTTACTCTCGTCCAGCTCCTGTCTACAGTCCCCTAAACCAGGTCAGTGATGACAGCGGGGGAACAAAAAAAAAAAAAAGAACGAGTCAGCAGAGCTGGCAGCTGGGCCAACCGGGAGAAAGAAAGGCTGAGTGCGCGAGCTGGGGCTGAGAGAACCTGGCGGCGGGGAGGACCGTCGTCGGGTGGAAGAGCTCCGGGGGTGGGTGGGGCTAGAGGCTGGCCAGGCTTAGGAGCCGCAGCTGTTGATCAGTTTGCACTCACTGCTCGCTCCTCACCTCCAAGCCTACCCTGCTAAGGCTTCACTGAAAAGGCGCCCCAGAAACCATCCAGCCTTTTAGACCAGGCGCTTCTGCTGCAAAAAGCTCCACCCGGTGCCTGGATCCAGCAGGAGAACGCCCACTTCAAGCGCGCTTCCTTCTCTGAGAGAATGGCAGGCAGCCCTCCGCAGAAGGTGCACTCATTTAATAGGAGCATGTCTGCACGCACGGGCATACACTCCCTCTCTCTAGGCAAGGACGAGGACTCTACAGTGACCACAGCCCCCACTTTTCTGGGGTCCACGTGCGAGGAAGGGCTGGGACAATTGAGAGAAAAACAAGTTCTTCAAGTACATCAAGTCCCAGCCCCTTGGCCTCCCCAGCACCTGGCACCAACCACCACTTAGGAAGCCCTTTCTGACTCAACCGCTGTTATTCGAGAAATAAGCACCTCGCAGTTTAATGACCCACAGTGGAAAATGCTCTGAAACCATAAAGCATCCTTACACACAGAGTGCTTCATGTCAGTTGTATTAAGGTTTTTTTTTCCCCTGTTGTTCCAAAAACTTCTGCAAGCACTTCAAGAACAAGCTACAGGGGCCAGCTGTACAGAATAGTAATTTGAAACAGTTCACAGGCTTCCCGTACAAAGTTGAGTTATGTAAAGATGCTTTCTATAACCATTTACATTCTAAATAAAAGCTTCCTTACAAGGAATGCATCTGATCAAAAGGTTAAAAAGTGAGAGAAACCTTAGGGTCCAAGAGATTAAGAGATCGGCTTGACTGGCGTCTCAAGTAGCTTTAAATTCACGAGCACTTCTTTAAATATGGAGGATTTGGGGTCATCATAATACAACGTCATCGGCTACAGTCAAAACACCAAGATGGTGGAGGGCATCTTTCCATATTTCCCTGTTTCTTCAATAATGAGAGAGAACAACAGATCAGGAAACATCTCAGATGAGAGAGAGAGAGAGAGAGAGAGAGAGAGAGAGAGAGAGAGGGAATGAGTTGTGTGTTCAGGAAGGAGATAAGAAACTCCCAAACACCAGCTTACCTCTTATAACACACACTCCTACAGCTTTTCTCAGTAATAGAAAAAAAAAAAAAAACAAAAAACAATCTAACCCAGGCTGCCCTTCCTCACTGGCTGACCCTGGGAGGGCACAGCTAAGAAGAAAGATGAAGACAAAGACCGCCCAGTGAACGGAGCTGGAAAAGACGGAAAGAAACATTCAATGCTGTTTTCCAATTCTGCAACAGCTGAGCCTCGCTAATCACACAACAGGGCACAACAGCCCCCTTTTAAATCACCTTCACTGCTGAGCTGTCACTGGGCTGTCTGGTGGGCAGTGCAAGGCACATATAATCTGCCTGGCCTTCAACAGTGAGGGACAGACACAGGCTAAGTGTGTGTGCCTGACTAGGAGGTGGGGTGGGGGGCCGGGGAGGCTGGAAGTCCTGCTGCCAGATTGCTAACTATACTGGCAGGAGAGCTGGAGTGAATCCTTGGCACTCCACACTCACTGTGATCAACAGAGCTACAAGGTGGGTATTATGGGAGAAACTCACACTAAAGAGTGTGCCTGTTTGTTCTAGAGCACACACTAAAGTCACTCACCAAAATAAAAATCAATCTTTTGATGACCGTCTAGGATCTCTGAGCACCCCACCTCCACAATTTTAATGACAGTAAGGGACATCCTGTGCAGATACTGGGACAATTAATTATTCCAAACATCAAAATCTTCTAAAAACTCCTAACTCACATCTATCTGTGTACACCAAAACTAAGGTGTCTCTTCAGAGACAAGGTTTCAGCTACCTGATCAGGGATACTAAGATCTCCATCTCCACACACAAGAATTGCAAAAGAAAGACCCACTGCTGGTCCAGATGCAGCAGGGAGAGGAAAGTCAACCTTCTTTAGCCCCCAGCCCACACCCTTCAACCACAGGGTAAAATGTGGGTGGTGGTGGCGGCGGAATCACACCTCTCGTGACTTCCAGCACGGTAGAATTCTTGGTAAGGTCTACCACCCTCTTGGCTGCCTGGCAAGCTTTCTGGCTCACACTCACTGCCTTGCCAAGCAAACTACGCTGGAAGTTATTGTAGCCAGCAAAGGCTACCCTCACCCTCCTTCCCAGGGTAGAGGGGGCAGCTTGAAGCCTAATTTAGGCGGATCTAACCATCTTAACCTTACCTCCAGACTGCCAAACTCGTCACAATTAAAACGGTAACATACATAGCTGTTCTTTATAAATCTGTTAAGTCTATTAAGTCTTTTCTTGTAAGCACTTTATCCTCAAATTGGGGTGGGGAGGGGCTTAAGACTAGGAATTAGTCACGGCCCCGCAGAAGGGTTTCTGCATATTTAAAGGGGGAAAGGGGAGAAAGGGGCCAAGACCACCCAGGTCTGACAGTCGGCTCAGGTGGAAGTCCTACGTTCTGGAAAAACCAAACAGGCATTTCCTCACCAGCCCTCGGTGACTTTGAGGTCGCCCGCCCGCTCGCCAACAGTCAGAACTTAGGTCTAAGGGCTACCAGCTGGCACTGCAGATCCCTCAACTCCCTCTGATGCCCTTCCCACCCTTTTCGCGGACCGCACTAAAGGGGTCCCATGACCGCGACGCTACGGGACAGCAGCGCCTCTAAGTCACCAAACAGCACCACCATCAGAGTCACTAACTAACTCTGCATGGCTTTCAGCTCACGCGGTAGGCAACTTTCGATCCCCAAAGGGGAGGAACCAGGGTTTTCTCAGTTGCCATATTCTCGAGAAGTTTCCGAGAGACGCGCAGCTTGTTGGCCGCGCGCGATGTCCACAGTCCCCGAAGAAAGAAGGATCTCGGCCGCCATCCTGGGCACCGAGCCCAGGAAGCTGCCCTCCCCTCTCCTGCCAGGCTGTAGCCCGGGACCGCTGCGTCTCTATCTACGCAGCCGAAACCGCGGGGTTCAAAATCGCCCTGGTTCCGGACTCGGAGTGCGCGCCACAGGGAAGCAGCGCAGAGCCAGACAACCTACTTACTGGCAGGGGCAAGGAAAGAGCAGGAGGTGACCACCACCCACTCTCCTGTCTCTGGGCCAGCAGGAGCTCGCCCAAGTTTGCCAAACCCCGGCCACAGTATCCGAAAAGTTTGCGCTCCTTCACGGTGGTAGCCTGAGCCAGGGACGCGGGGTCCGTGCGGGTCCTGACACCTGCCGGTATCTCCCCTCCATCTCCGGGCCACCCCACCAGGCTCTGCTGGGACGGACCCCGGAGCGTGAGTGCTTGGCTCCCAGCGGGACCTCCGCAGCATCCTCACACCTGAGGAGGAGGGGAGCATGGACTCACCTGGGCGCTGGAAGAGGCGGCGACAGAGGCAGGTGGTTGGCGTGGGCAGCCCCCAGCAGGAGCGGCACGGTAACTACGGCCCCTAGACAGCTGCGGCGAGTGAGCGGTCCCGCCGCCGCCCCCTCCGATCTTAACCGGCCTGACCACTCCCCCGCGCCTCCCCGCCCCTGCCCCCGCCCCGCGGCCGGCCTCCCGGGGGAGCCAGGGCGGGGCGCGCCGGCCGCGGCCCCGCGGGATCCTTGCGCCCGGCGCTAACGGCGGGGGCCGGGCGAACGCCGCCCTCTGATTGGCTCCCCGGGTCAATGGTTGCCGAGAGACAAGTAAACCTCCGGAGGCCCGAAGGGGCGGGGTTGCCTGGGGAGCAGCGACGCGCAAGCGCAATAAGAGAGAGGCTGTGTCGCCACCAACTTAGTTGATGGGACACTTTTCCCTCTGTCCGCTCCGCTCCTCTCTGCGGCTCCTGGTCTTTGCCTTCCCTTGCCCCGACAGTTCTCACCTCCACCCTGCTTGCTCCCTGGCGGGTGCGTTTTCTTTCCGAATTTTTGGCGCTCTTCGCACCAGTGGCTCCCTGATTCCAGGAGCCGGGAGTGGAAGGAAGCCCACGCCTGTCTCGCGCGGTGTTTGTGAAGTCAGAAAACTCTTAGGTGGGCCCCTGGAAATCTTTCTTATTCCTCGAGCAAATTGGCTGGAGGTGAGATCGTGGTCCTGGGGAAAAGGAGGCAGCTGATTCTCTGGCCGCGGGACCACCTGAATGCAGTTAGTGGACCTGGGAACCCAGCACAAAAGCCGAAGGCGCAGCAGCTCTGCCCTTCGAGGAATGGCACAGGACTTTGTGGCTGGTCATCACTTGCGGGGCGGGGGACCCGGCCACTTCCCTTAATTCTCCTGCACGAGTGCTTCGGAATTAAGGCGAATGAGTGGGAATCTTCTTCACCACGTGACTCTGGAAGGCCTTGAGAGGAGCTGTTTTTGTTTTGGTTTGGTTTGGGGCTTTTGAAACAATGTCTCCTGAACCCAGACAGGCCTTTAAGTAGCCTTGGCTGACCTTTAACTGATCCTCCTGTGTGCACCACCCAACCGCTGGGATTACAGACATGACCTGCCACTCCTAGCCTTGCTGTGTAGCTTAACCCATCCTCCACTAACCTCTATTTCCCATCCTCAGAATGGGAGAAAGGGTGGGATAACTGTGGGATCAATATTAGGAAAAAAATTATTAATCGTGCACGGCTTTAAATAAAGTGCTTGCCAGGTGTTAGGTAAATCAGGAAGCAGTCATTAATAAACACTTGTTGAGCTTCGTTTGATGCTCTACTCGGTACTGGGGGGCAAGATGGCTTCCTGAATCAGTGTCCTCTGCTCTCTTACCACCCCTACCTAGCATGAGTGCCCTGCAGTGGCTGCTAGGCTATGAAGTGTTTTCAAGTGCAGGCTTCCTCGGGTGGGGGAGGAGAATTCCCAGAAACCGTAACAATAGAAGACATCAGTATGAGAACTTACAGAGATTGGGTGCCCCTGTTCTTGAACACAAATTTCAGGGTGTTTGGTCAGTTTTGTTGTTGATGGTGTGAGCACTGTCAGGTCTCACAGTGTCTATTATTGTGTGCAGAATGAATGATAGGTGTGTGTAGCCACAGAGCTGTCACCCAGAACACTGCTGCTTAGCCAGGGCCCCTACCATTCAGTATCTCACAGCGTTACCAACAGTAAGATGCTAGTCTTCATATATCAGTCATACTGGCATTAGAACTTGGCATGAACTTGAAATAGAGGGTGAACATTTTTTCTGTCTATGAGGTTTCTATCTTGTATGTAACAATGGCTCATTCTTCACTACTGCATATTCATTAAATAACCAACAACTTCTGTACTCAATTTACTGTGTGTTAGATACTTCGATTGCTTTGAGTTTTCGACGGTCCATAGTGAAGTTGCTGGAAACATTCTTCTGTGTATAGATGCAACCTTCATTCATGTCACACACATGCTGGGGATTTGAACTTCTGGTTTACAGAGTATACATGTTAAGCTTTAAATATATTGCCAGTAATCTGAGTAATAAAAATAATGACCAAAGAAAAACTAAAAACAAAAATTTAAACCATAAACAACAACAAAAAATAGATCCATTTTTTAAAGCAAAAGGGGTAAACTGTTTAAACCAGTGCTGTAAGATTCCTAATGATTCCACATACTTACCATTTTGGTATCAAGGCATTTAAAATTTTTTAACTACATTTTATTGTCGGAGGGGGATGCGCAAGCCCCAGTGAGTGTGTGGAGGTCATAGGACAACTTTTGGAGTTGGTTCTCTCTTTCCACCATGTGGGATCTGGGGATTGAACTCGGGTCATCATTGGGCTTGGCCACAAGCAGCTTTACCCTCTGAACCATCTCCCTGGCCCAAGTGTTGTCTTTAAAAATTAAAAACAGGGACATGTCTTTCATTGTAATTACACATTATTTCTCTGGAGATCAATGCTATTGAGCAACTTTTCAGATGCTTATCACCCATTGTGATAGTCTTTGAGGACAGAATCTGTTCATGTCTTTTGCCTGTTCCAACTCTTCAAGTTCTTTACATATACTTGGTGTAAGTTCTCTGTCTGTTGTGTCTGTTCCAAATACCTTCTCTCAACCTGTGGCTGACTTACAGTTTAATGTTATTTTCTGATTAAAAGAATTCCTTAATTTTTAATCAGCCCAATTTATGAATCTTACCTTGTTTTGTGTCCTGTGTAAGGAGTCTCCGCCTATCCCAAAGCCACAAAGATAATTGCTTTTGTTTTCTGAGAATTAGGTTTCAAGCCTTGAGCAAATAACCAACCTTCTTTCTACAAAGCTCCAATCTCAATAACACCCTGGCCTTTGATATGGATTCTGTCATCAGAGGTCTTCATTGATATTATTATGTATTGGTTAGCATACAAATGAATGGTTTTCACCAGGACATTTCATGCATTCCTGTTTGTGGTACACTTTGTTCCCCACCCGCCCTCGGGTCTCCACCAGGCCCCTCCCCCTCCAGCTGGTCCCTTCTCTTCCCCTTTAGTCCCTTCTGCTTTCTTACTATAGGTAGACTTCTGAACCTAAAGTCTGATCCGTCCTTTGCTTTGGTGACATTTTGTCAACTTCCTCAACAAGTTAGGTGACATGGGGACATGGGGAGACTAGGATCCAGAAGAGAAACTTCTTATATTCACACACATGTACATTTTTCCCTCGTTTTTTTAAAAATTCCTGGAGCCTATCTAAACTTTTTAAAGATTTTTGTTTCAGTTTTATTTTTTTAATACACTGTGTTTTTTCTACCTCATAAAACCATGTCACCCTGAAGCTGGCAGGAGACTCGGGAAGGAAGCAGGCCCTGCCCACTGGACACGGAGCCAGATATTTAAACTAGCCCTTTAAGACTCTTGGGGCCTGCTTGCCAGATTTCAGCCTCTGCTGGTGCATAGCCAATCAAAATGCTTCAAAGACCTTCCTTTCTTTCCTTCATTTGGAATACTCCACTGGTTATACCTAGAGAAGCTGGGATGGGAAAACAGTCAAAGCAGTCTTTAAAATGCAAGTGTGCCCTGCTTTTAGCAATAACCCTAGAAACTTCATGTCTCAATAAAGTCATTTTAAGTACTCTAGGAAAGCAAAGAAATTTCACCATTACTGCCTTTATTGAGTAAGAAAGACTTTTTAGAATAGTGGTTACTTGTCCCCTAATGTATCAGTTTCCTGTGTCTTGAATTTGTGATTACTTTACCTGAGTGAGTCGTCATATTTATTCAAATGTCTCCAAGTCTCTCTCTCAAAATGATTAATTTCAACTTTATTAACATACACATAAAGGAGTGCTAGGCCTCAGTAAGAACACAGCTTAATGAATGTCTCCCACGCACTGAGCAAACCTGTGCTACCTACATACAGATTAAGAAAAAAAGGCATAGCAAAGTGACTCTGACGTGCTTTAATACAGACTTTGTCCACAGCCCAGTGAATCAGGGGCAGGAAGGACTGTGGTTTGGCCGTCCCACTGACCACCTAAAACCCTAGACTCTTCTCTCCCCAGTCAACCATTTCCTTTCTAGTTTCTTCAGGTCAGTTTTTTTTTTCCAGCATTAAAGAAGGAAGCCGGGGGTTGGAGATTTAGCTCAGTGCCTAGCAAGCACAAGGCCCTGGGTTCAATCCTCAGCTCAAAAAAAAAAAAAAAGAAGAAGAAGAAGAAGGAAGCCAGGCGGTGGTGGCACACACCTGTAATCCCAGCACTCAGGAGGCAGAGGCAGGTGGATCTCTGTGAGTTGGAGGCCAGCCTGGTCTACAGAGTGAGTTCCAGGACAGGCTCCAAAGCTACACAGAGAAACCCTGTCTCGAAAAACAAAAAAAAAAAAAAGAAGAATGAAGCTTGGGAAGTTGTGGTGGTTTGGATGAAAATGTCCCACATAGACTCATAGGGAGTGGCACTATTAGAAGGTGTGGCCTTATTGGAGTAGCAAATGTGTCTGTCACTGAGGCTGGGCTTTGAGGTTTCAGAATCCCAAACCAGGCCCAGTGGCTGGCTGGCCTGTTGCTGCCTGCAGGTCCGGAGGTAGCCTGCTCAGCTCCTTCTCCAGCACCATGTCTGCCTGCATGCCACCATGCTTCCCACCATGATGGTAATGGACTGAACCTCTGAACTGTGAGCCCCCAATGCAATGTTTTCCTTGATGAATTGCCGTGGTCATGGTGTCTCTTCACAGCGACAGACACCCTAACTAAGACCAAAGTCCAGAATGAAGGGACCTTACGACTTTGTGTGAGTGGATGGAACAGGAAGGAGCATGGTTGCATCATCGACAGTGGCTGTGATAACAGGCACAGCACAGCATGGTGGAGGACATACAGCTGCTACATTTGATGAAGGCGGTATGGTGAGGTGGGTGTGACAGGCAATAGGCCAAGCTTTTATGGTTAAAAGAAGGCACTGACAAAGAGAATATCTATGACCAGCTATGCTGACTGCCTCCTAGCCACCTCCAGCCTTTTTTTTTTCTATACACCTCTCTGAAAGTGTGTCTTTAAAAAAAAAAAAAAAGAGGAGGGGGTTGGGGATTTAGCTCAGTGGTAGAGCGCTTGTCTAGCAATCCCAAGGCCCTGGGTTCCGTCCTCAGCTCTGAAAAAAAAAAAAAAAAAGGACATTGGGTAGAGGATGGAATATTTACCTCTTCACTTCATGGAACTGTGTGTTACAGAGGAAGGGGAGGGGACGGTGGGCGGGGTCCTTTGCCAACTTTGCAACCTTTCATTTCATTGCTGGCTGTTAGGATGTGTTGGCAAGCAACTCATAAGAGAACAGGAGAGGAGAAATTCTCAAAACCTTTCTGTGTTTGCCCTCACTTCTACAACCCCTGTGTTTTATCTGAGGATTAAAGTTTTAACTCTCTTACTGGGAAGAGAGATTCAGGTGTGTGAATTGTTAATTGAGCACCTCATATCACGTGACCAGGCTCTGGGTCAACATTTTAGAATCTCCTTCAGCAGCTTTCCCCAATGCTGAGACTGGTAACACAGGATCACTCCTATCAGCAACTCCTCTGTCTCCACATCCTTTGCCAAAGAAAGAGGATGCCCTGCGTCTGGGAGTGGATCACTCCCGCAACAGGTATCATTTTCCACTCATACTCTGGTCTTATAGTCCTCATGTTTCTCTGGATTTTTAGTCACAAGCACTCAAAAGTGACATTGGCTGATCTAAGTAAGATGGGATTCATGTAAAAGCTATTAAGGAGCCCACAGGATCAGTAAGATAGCTGGACAGGCTGGCCCATCCACCATGCTACCAGGGGGTGTAGCCTAGAAGTTGGACTTCAGGGTAGGTACAAAAGACACCTTGACATCACAGTAGACCTAGACAGCAAGCATTGCCACTGCTGCCTGAGAATTGGATGTGATTGTCCCTAATTCTGGTAAGCAGTGTCTGAGTGTCCCTGCTGCATGCCATCACCAACTTCTGATTCAGGATCTGGGGTTGGAAGAGACAGTTGATTAACATGGTAGGCCAGAGTGTGGATTATCTGCCCTTTCTGTCTTCACCTTGGGAGGAACTCTGTTCTGCCTCTCAAAGCAAAAGGTTATCCAGAGGGAAGAAGCTCACGTGTTGGTGGCTGGAATATGTTCCCTCCCTTCTAGCTTTTCACTTGGTCTCCTATGAGGTTTGTGCAGGCAAACTGGCACCCTATCACCTTCCTGGCTCTGGGACACAATGCAGACAAGTTTCTGAAGTCTGAGTCCGAGGCCAGGAAAATGGATTCTTGAGAAGTTTCTAGCGTGGAGGCCATCCAGCTGGCCCTACCTCGACATATTCTGCTCTTGGGCAGGTGGTACTTTTCCTCTTCACAATTCCAAGAACAGGCATTTAGTGGAGGATGCCTGGTGGGAAGAAAAGGGGGAGGTGAAGAAAAGAAAGGGAGGGGACTTTGGATACCCAACTCTTGCTTCAATCCCCAGTTTCCATTCCTAGCTGCTTATGGTGCCAACCATTTCACTGCCTTGAGCCTCTGTTTCCCCCATCTGTTTAACACACACACACACACACACACACACACACACACACACACACACACCTGACCTGGTCACTCCTGGTGCCTCCTGCTCAGGCAGTGAGTGTCCAGGGCCCTGCTGCCCAAGGCACTTCATGGGGCTGACAGCACATAATGACAGTGTCCCAGAGCTGGCGCTTGTGTAACTGGCAGATTTACCAAGAGGGGATGGCTGTTTGCTCAGCAGCTGAGACGTCTATAATTAGACTGTCACAACATCAGCAAAAGTAGAGGATCAATGTAATCAGAGAAGAAATGGAAAAGAACGCGGCATCAGTCAAAGCCTCCAGTGGGTCCCCGTGGTTTCCGGAGCACTAATAGTCCAGGCGGGGCTCAATGTCCTGCTTGTGGGTTTCCTCCTGGGTGATGACAAGGTTTGCTTAGGCTGGCCATGCCTGCTCCTCTCAGCCACCTGGCTCCTCTTCGACTCTCTGTTTCCCCTTCCTCTGCTCACCGAAAGGAAGCAGGACTTGGAGCTGAAACTGGTGGCTGAGGCACCACTGATCTTCATCGTGTGTGTGGTTGGGAGAGGGTTGGGCCGGCTTCTCTAACAGTTTCCTAGGCTCCCTCCCAGCCCTATGCAACCAGAAGCTGTGGGGTGAGTTGTGGGATATTTGTACACTGTCTGACGGTGTATTGCTATGATTGGTGTAATGAAAAGCTGAATGGCCAATACCTGGGCAGGAGGTACAGGCGGGACTTCCGGGTAGAGAGAGGAAGTAAGAGGAGAATCTAGGCATCCGCAGGAGACCCCAGGAGACACAGAAAGGAAACAGGAGGTGCAAGATGGAAGAAAGGTAATGCCAAGTGATAGAACATAGATTAATATAAATGGGTTAATTTAAGTTACAAGAGCTAGTTGGAGACAAGCCTAAGGGATCGCCGGAGCTTTCATAATTAAAAGTCTTGTGTCATTATTTGTGAACTGATGGCCCAAAGAAAAATCTGACTACACGTGAGCACCAAAGACTGTATTAGGCACATTCCCAGCTCCCACTATGCATACTAAAAGTTGAGAACTGCTAGGCCATCCCCCTGTCCCAGCTCACAGTGGACTGGCCCTTCCAACTCCTCATGCTCTACACCTGTGTAGTCATAGCACAGTCAGGGGGACAGATTTTTGGAGCAGCCGTGGTTACAGGACCTTCCCTGAACCCAGGGATGAGAGTGGGCTTCTTAGTTTCTTCTTAATCATGTTAAGAATCTCAAGCTGCAGACACGTTTATCTCCTTAATCCCTACAATACCCCAGCTAAGGAGTCATGTCCAATGCCTTTAATTTCTTTTCACCAAAGTAGATCAGGGCTCACATCTATCCTGAGAGGGTCAGGATCTGGGGGCTTTGAGTCTTTTCTGAGCCTGATTCTCACAGAATCAACTGGAGTTTTTAAGTCTATGGACTTTATTTCTTAGATTTTTTTTAACATTAATAATGAATAGTAGATGGTAGAAAAACCAGAGGCTATAGTGGCAAAAAGAAGGAATAAATTACGGCTAATTCCACAACAGTTCTGTTTATATTTTCTGTTTTCCTTCCACATTGCGTACACAACACATTCATTCTATCCCTGTTTAAACAAAGTCCTGGGGGTGGGGGAGCAGGGTTACCAGCAGAAGCTCAGCGAAGGGCAGAGTTAAGGGCACTCTGTATAGTGACTCTCCTTATTACTGTGACAGAATACCTTACGGAAGCACCAAGAAGGAGGGGGTTTGTTCTTGCTCACAATTGGAGGGTGCAGTCTGTCATGGTGGGCAGGACCTGGCAGCAGGAGCTTGACAAGGCTGACCGCATTGCATCAGAGTAAGGAAGCAAAAAGTGATGGATGATTGTCCTCATCATTTTCTATTTTCACTCAGTCTGGGACACCAGCACTTGTGGAATGGTCCTATCCACATTTCGAGTGAGTCTTCCCACTCCAATTAACCAAATCCAGATAATCTCGCACATAGCCTTAAAGGGATGGGCAGCCCTAAAGAACTAATAGTCAATGGGAACCCATTTCCACACTAGGTCTTAAGGGATAAGACAGGATACCAGAACCTGGAGAGAGTTGCCATGGCTACAGGAGGGCTACCTAACAACATGGCTTTAGGTTAAGGAGTCCCATAACCATCAGGCTGAATCTATAGGTCAAGCGCCAGTAAGCACACCTCCTCTACCTCCTGCAGACATGGGGATCTCTGCCTGGACTTCCTATCAGCTTCCCAGCCAGCAGGCAGATTGGTACTGTCTCCCCAGATCCAGCAGGAAGTTACAGATGGAAAGGGAAGCTCTGCATGGTATTCTTATGTGCATTTGTGAGTGCAAAGCAATCATTTTAAATGTACCCATTGGTGTCTTATTTAGGGTTCTATTGCTGTGAAGAGACACCATGACCACAGCAACTCTTACAAAGGAAAACATTTCTTTGGGGCCAGTTTACACTTTCAGATATTTAGTCCGTTATCATCATGGCGGGAAGCACAGTGGCATGAAAGCAGACACAGTGTCAGAGAGATAGCCGAGAGTCCTACATCTGGATCCACGGGCAGTCGGAAGAGACAGAGAGACTGGGTCTGGCTTGAGCATCTGAAACGCCAAAGTCACCCCTAGTGGCACACTTCCTCCAACATGGCCACACCACCAATAACGCCACTCCCTATGAGTGCATGGGGCCATTTTTATTCAAACCACCACAATTGGTGAACCTGAAAACAATTTTCTGTCTTTGATGAATTCCACTATACCGAGTAAGCACAGAGAGTGACTGCTCCACAGTGTTCCCCTCACATAGTGAGCTAAGATCCCAGATTGTTACCCTAAGTCAACTAGTTGTTCAATGAATGTGGACCCCCCAAAAGTGTGAAACAGAGTGCTGGGAAGGAAGGAGGAACCAGGGAAGACTGGCAGAGCCTCCAGGAGCTTACAGCTTCATAGAAGACTTGGGGATACTGCTCTAAGACACATCAACCAAACACAAAGACAAATCTCATGAGAAAGAGGTAAAGTTTGTGTAGGGCCTCAAATTTCTGTCGGAAATTATCTCCACTGGGACAGTCATGAGAGCTGGCATCTTCAAGAGGTGACTGAGTTGGGAGGCATTGCCCTTGTAAAGAGATGAAGACCTTTTGAAAGAGGATTCATTAACGAGTCTCCCTTTCTACACAGCCGGGAGCCCCCCACCCAAACACAGCCCTCAGTCTTGAACTTCCCAACTCACAGAACCATGAACTAAAAAACCTTTATTGTTTATAATTTACTGTGTTTGTAGTGTTAATTATATCAACAGAAACTGAACTAAGAAAGACAGACACAAACGTTTACACTAAGTATAGGTAATATTTTAGGCTTATAATAGTTAAGAGTTATTCTAAAATACAGTCTCTACTATATATTGGTGCTATTCTAAGTTATTTGCACATATTTGCATTATTTAATCTATGAGGTGGGTCATAGGTTTCTCTGGCTCTGGCTCTCTCATAGGTTTGCTAATGGTCACTTGGTCTCCTAGAATTCCCAAGACTTCTTCCTGGTCATGCTCACATCTTGTGAGGTTTGAAAAATAAAAATTTTAAGTGTGTACACTGGACATTCTTGACTGCTGCCAGACACCCACTAATATGTTGCCATGTACCTGGTGTAACTGATGCCCCAATTTGGGGCTGTCAGCCTGCTTGCCTCAGGTCGCCTTGGCCAAACTGTGGCCATTCAGGGAGTAGCAGCATCCCAGGCTCTGCTCAGCATGTGGAGGAAGAGGAAGAGAGCCCTCATCCCTGTGTGGACAGGACAATTTACAGAACTCCTGCCATCACTGCTGCCCAAGAGGACCCAGGGTGTAGTGATATTAACATACTGGCAGACATGGAGCAGAGAACAAGGACCACCAAGATGGAGGTCCCACTGCCTCCAAGCCTCTCTCCAGGAGTACACCCTCTCCAAGTGTCCTAGCCAACTTAAGTATAGTTTTGATATCTAGCAACTGAGAACATCTGGATACATTAAATAAGTTTTTTTCCCCTCAACTCAAACCCTGTTAGCCGCAGGTAAAGAAAGACTGTGAAAATGTCACATTGGACCATTTAAGGGCTGTCCTGGTCCTCTATCATCTGCTCTGAAGCTAGCCTTCCAAGAGATGTCTTCTTGAAGGCAAAGTTCCCTAATCCTTTCACATCAGCATTTCCTGTAATGGCTACTTTTCTTTCCAAATAAACTCTCCATCCCTGTTTCAGTGTTCAGTGGACAAGCATCCACTCCCCAGTGGAAGTGGCGATCTGGACGGGTGGCCCAATAGGCCACTGGACCCAAGGCTCTCAAAGGAGCAAGTGATGCTGACCCGAGGGCAGGACTTAAGTCCTGCTACGGTGCAAGCATGTGTACCCAGATCACTTTCTGGGCTCAAGTCTCCACTTAGTCTGCTCCTTGTGATTCATTATTTGACCTTGATAATGAACTGGTGATATTGAGGTGTAGCCCTCAGAATTGAAACATCCCACCTGAGGGAGGAGGGAGTCTCCTAAGATGAAGGAAGCTGAAGATATTTTCCAGGCCAAAAAAGTTCAAAAGATAAGATTCACAAGGCACCACCCAAAGGCTTCTTTTTTTTTTCTATTTTTTGCCTTTTCATTTTGGGGTGTGTGTGTGTGTGTGTGTGTGTGTGTGTGTGTGTGTGTGTGTGTGAGAGAGAGAGAGAGAGAGAGAGAGAGATCTTCACAGGGGTCACTGAAGACCATAGGAAAACACTTGTTTACATCACAATTCATAACCATAGCACAATTACAGTTATGAACTAGCAATGAAAATAATTTTATGGAAGGGATCACCACAACATGAGACATGAGGAACTGTATTAAAGAGTTGCAGCCTTAGGAAGGTTGACAACCACCATCTGGAACCTGAAGCCACCAGCCATCACCACAGTGAGGAACACAGCTGGAAAGTCTCTACCTTAGGTTTTGACAAAATAAGCCCCTGCAGTCGATTTAGACAATGAAGACACTTCTGTGGTGGGTATTGTGTTGCCTGAAATATTGTATGTTCCCCGAAATAAACTTATCTGGGGTCAGAGAGCAGACAGCCACTAGAACAAAGCCAAAAATGGTGGCTAGAAAATGGGAAGAGTAAGCCATAGCAGAAGTTGGGCGGTGGTGGTACACGCCTTTAATCCCAACACTTGGGAGGCAGAGCCAGGTGGATCTCTGTGTGTTCAAGGCCACTTTAGAAACAGCTAAACATGGTGACCCACGCCTTTAATCCCAGAAACCCAACCTTTAATCCCAGGGAGTGGGGGCAGAAAGAGAAAGGTATATAAGGCGTGAGGACCAGGAACTGAGTGAGAAAAGCATGTAGTTAGTTAAGCATTTGGTTGGATAAGCATTCAGACTTTGGAGCAACACAGTTCAGCTGAGATTCATGTGGAGGAGGACTCAGGAGCTTCCAGCCTGAGGAAACAAGATCACCTGAGGAACTAGCAAGGTGAGATAGCTGTGGCTTGTTCTGTGTCTCTGATCTTTCAGCAATCACCCCAATAACTGGCCTCAGGTTTAATTTTTATTAATAAGACCATTTAATATTCCTGCTATACACTTTCTTTCTTTCTTTCTTTCTTTCTTTCTTTCTTTCTTTCCTTCCTTCTTTCTTTCCCTCTTTCCTTCTTTCCTTCTTTCCTTCTTTCTCCCTTCCTTCCTTCCTTCCTTCCTTCCTTCCTTCCTTCCTTCCTTCCTTCCTTTCTTTCTTTTTTTTTCCAGAGCTGAGGACCAAACCCAGGGCCTTGCACTTGTTAGGCAAGCGCTCTACCACTGAGCTAAATCCCCAACCCCGACACTTTTTAAAGTTACTGGGATAATGAGACCAGAGTCCCAAGGTAGCCCTAGACAAAGTCAAGGGAAAGAATCTAGGCTGCAATTTGGGAACTAAAATATGTCGGCCACTCAGGACCTGTTTCCTCGTCACCCTTTCTGCAGCATATCCACGGCTCCACTGTTTCCTAGAGTCTCTTCCCTTCACACCACATCCCTAACTCCTTTGCTATCTAGAACTTAAATTCACAGGATCCAGTGGGGAGGATGCGAGCAGTGTCCATGTCTGGACATTCCGGTAGGCTGTCCCTCTGCCGTATGAGATCAGAAGAGGTCAGTGAAAGACCGCAGAATGGCTGCAGGTATCCAAGGAGCATCCTGGGGACATGTTCCTCCACACAAGGTAAACTAAGAGCACCAGTCCTCACAGCTGGACTGGGTCACTAGTTTCCAAGGGACAGCAAATAGAAGTACCACATTTGCAGATCTCACCAGCCAGAGCTTCTTTCCCAGGGAATAGGCCTCCCTTTTTCTCCTTGCTGTATTTTGAGCAGAAGGATCCAAAGATCCTCTCACATCAAGCCTGAGGTCCTTAAAGTGGAAAGGAATTATGTGAGTGAGCTGTCACGGCCTGTCTTCCAGAGCCTTTGTTTTGTCTAAAGGAGTCTAATCACAGGCCTGGTGCTTTTAGACGGTATAGAGAAAATGTTGTAACTTTCTTGGCTAAATGAGCTCAGGAGAGACCATGCTTCTTGTGGCCTGCCTCCACTCCCCGCCCTCCACACACACACACACACACACACACAGGGGCAGGTTTCTGGCTACAGGGTTTTGAAACCACTGTGAACCTTCTCCAGTACAGCCACCCTCTCTTTCATTTTTTTCTCCTTTTTTTTTTTTATTAGTTCTTTGAGAATTCCATACCATATATTTTCATCACTGAAAGGGTACACGGTGATGGTTTGGTCAGCGGCCAGAGAGTCACTAGCAGAAGAGTCACGAGCCATGGTTACCAGAGTTAGAATGGGCTTTATTAGAGAGAAGAGGGGAGAGGACAGAGAGAGAGAGAGAGATGCAGAGAAAGAGAGAGAGAGAGACCAAGAGAGAGAGAGAGAGAGAGACGCAGAGAGAGAGCGAGGGGGTGCACATCCAGCTTAGCCCTCTGATGACGAATAAGGCACCAGATGAGACAACCCCACCACCACCACCACCGCGAGCGCGCCCCACGCTGGGCATATACAGAATCCTTACAGTCACATTCGCCACTCTCCCCGAACACCTCCCAGATCCTCCCCTAACACCCCGCTTCTTTACGTCATTGGAAGGCAGAAGTGGGGGCTGGCATGGCGTGGATAACTGTGAGTCACAGTCCGGGAATGACTTGTACTATGTGCGTGTGACAGGAGACACTTTGACTGTTGTTCCGCATCTTGACAGCAGACCTGTGTGAGGAAAAGGATGGTCCCCGGCAGAAGCAGTAGAACCTTGACGGAGGGGTCCGGCTGATGGAGGGGTCCAGCTGGTCCTTGCGTCAGTCCTTAGAAAGAGGGTTGAGAAACAGGGCCAAGCGCCCGGTATAAGCACCAAGTTGTTGCCTTCCTTCATTTAGGACATGGTTCTAAAACCTCTGAGACCGCTGGGAGACCTGGAGATATATATTTAGAAAACACCTTTCAATGTCTCAACCCCAGAAGCTCTATCCTGTAGTTACATGGAACCCAGGGAAATTGTGTTTTGATGGGTAACCCCCGGTCTCCCCGTAGTCTGGCCCACAGGACCTAGTCTCAGGACTGGGGATGAAATGAAGCTAAGCTGGTGGAGCGCTTGCCTAGTGGGTGTGAAGACCTGGGTTGGATCCCCAGTGCTGTATTAAACCCGCCATGGCGATGCAGGCCTGTAGTTCTAACCCTGGGAAGGTTAGGTAGATAGTAGATAGGTCAGAAGTTCAAGGTCATCTTTGGCTACCTAATGAGTTCCAAGTCCAGCCAAGGCTACATGAGAATCTGCACGGCAGAGCTGGTCCATCGTCTATCTCTGATGCTTGTTTTCTGCACTGCCTGGAGCAAACCCCTTACTCTGTGCCTCTTGGGCCATTATGAGAATTAAAGGACCCGCGGTGCTTCTGTCCACAAGTGGCAGCCAGTAGCTGCATTACCATGGTCACTCATGGCTGCTATTACAAAGGGGGATGCCAGCGATAAATCTGTCCTCATCAAAGGATGCTTCTGTAGGCGTGAATGAATCCCTCTCTCTAGTCCAGATAACTTGCATTCCTCCTGCCCCAGCCTCTCCAAGAACTGGGATTACAGGCTGGTGCCACCAGATTAGGCAACATTCATGGTAATGTCCCAAAGACATGCTCACTTCTGCTGTCCCATTGATAATCTTTACTGTTAACAAGTCAAACTTCAAGCACTCATCTTGGGCATGCTCAGATCTCACATCCTTCTCTTCAAATGGATGAGTCCCTGTGCTCAGTAAGCCTGATGGTTACCTCCATCTTTCAGGATCCACTAACAGATATCAGCAGGAAGCTGTCCCCACACTGATATCACAGCTGTACAAATTGTGCATGAGAAAACTGTGCATCCTCTCAATCCATAGGCTTCTAGACCTTTGGGGATATTACTCTATGAAGCAGCACCCAGCCCTGGAGACATGGGATCCCCTATGTGCTCACATAGCTGGGCTTCTGAGGAACAGTACAAGTCAGCTGTCTGGCCAGTTTCATGCACTAACAGTGAAGGTTATCCTGTCATCTGACATCTCTTAGAATAGGTGTTTCTGACAACTGGAAGTTAGGGTCACCCAGCTTCTTCCTCACTGACACTAAAGCTGTTTGTTTGTTTGTTTGTTTTTTCAAGACAGGGTTTCTCTGTGTAGCCTTGGCTGCCCTGGAACTCACTCTGTAGACCAGGCTGGCTTTAAACTCACAGAGATCCACCTGCCTCTGCCTCGCAAGTGCTGGGATTAAAGGCATGTGCTGCCGGTGCCGCCGCCGCCACCGCCGCCGCCGCCACCACCACCACCACCATCCCCAGCAACCCCACTCCCCTACCACCACCACCCACCACCCACCATCACCACCACCCACCCCCCACCCCCCATGAGACATTAAAGCTTTTGAAAACATTCGAGAGGCTGGGTGTGGTGGCGCACGCCTTTAATCTGGAACTTGGGAGGCAGAGGCAGGAGGATCTCTGAGAGCTCCAGGCCCTCCAGTCTACAGAGCAAGCTCCAGGACAGCCAGGGCTACACAGAGAAACCCTGTGTCAGAAAAGGAAAAAGGAAAAGAGGGAAAGAAGAAAAAAAGTAAACAATCAAAAACCGCAGCCCCCCCCCCCCCCACAAACCACCGGAAGGATGAATCTGAGGATACTGATCTCCAGGGATGTGAGCTCCTGTCCTGGTTCCCTCTGATTGGTTGTCTGACCTTGGGCAAGCTGCATCCTGAGCTTGGCATTTGGTGCCTCCTTTCCTACAGCAAAGCATTTACCCTCTGGATCATGACACCTCTACAGTCTCCATGTCCAGGTGGAGGATTAAACTTGGTGGTTTCCTGAAGCGACACTTGGTCCCACTTCTAGCTGAACAGGCTAGGGGGCAGTTAGAACTCATCTTGCTGCCAATGACCCAAAATAAAATACAGTTTTATTTGTTTTGCACTGAGCTAATTCCCCAGGGCAGTAATCCAAGCACAGTGGGGTTGGTGGTAATGGAGAAAGTCCAAGATGAGAATGTAGTTTCCAGAATCAAGAACATTAGCTGCGTTTTCCTGATGCCAGGACAGTGAACAGCAGAGTGGGCAGCTCTGTGGACACCCACTTGTATGGGTACAGTCCGCCCAGCCTAGCCTGGCCTGGCCTGTGTCGCTTACCATGGTGTTGACAGATACCAGAATTACCTGGCATCACATACAAGAAACATTGCTGTGAAGAACAGACCAGCAGCCTGGGTCCGTGTTCTAGGCCCCTCAGCACACATTCACCTCCAGGAGATCACTGCCGTCGTCTTAGTGACCGCTGTATCAAAGGAGGTTCATGGCGATACCAGCCAGAGGGTATGAGTTGGCCCAAGAAGATGGAATGTCCCTTCATCTGGCCTGCTGCCGTGGGTCTCTTGTCACATCACACCGATGTGATAAGCTGAATCTAGGGTGGGTTTTCCTCACACACACACACACACACACTCATCCTTGCACCCATTTCTTTCAGGCTAAATCTGGCCATAAACTGGGGAATTGTAAGGAGTCACGCATGGTACTCTCAATAGTAACTGGCAATCACTGAGTACTCACTGTGAGCTGGAAGGAATACCAAGACCTGTCTCCTGGAAATCAGATCAATGGAAAAAAAAGAATAAACCCAGAAATCAGGATTCAAGGCCAGGCTATGTGACTCCAGTGCTGGCCTCAATGGAAGAAGCACACTTTCACAGGAGCAGACACCCCTCTAGTTACCCCCAGACCTCTGGGGCACAATCCTTCCACTTTGGTCCAGAGAGCTTAGTGCTTAGAGGCTAAGAGCAGCAGGTCTCTTGGAGAAGTGTCGCCATGTAACCTGTTCCAGTACTCTCAGTCCTGAAGGGCAGGCCAGGGCTCCTGCCAGTCTAGAACCAGCTCTGGAAAGGGCCCTAGATCTGTTAACTTGATCACCTCTCAACCCCACCTCACACATCCTAAATTAGAACCCTCGACAGCTGGAGACTGATGAAGCCTCTGCCATTTAGCTGCCGTAAAACTGACAAGAAAAAAAAATCAAAACCAGACTTTATGAAGCCCCACTTGAGTGAGAAAGGGGTTCTAGGAGAAGGCAGCTTTCCAGACAAGCATTGACTGCCCCACCACAAGAACAGGTAGGTTTCATTTATAATCAGAGCAGAGGGAGTGACATCTGGAAATAACCCGATTGGCTGTGATTAGAATTTGTCTTGTATGGACACTGCTTGATCTGCTGGCAGCCCGTGATTGGCGGAGAGTCCGTTGCTTGGCTACAAAGATAGGCTGGTGGCTTAGGTTACAACTGGCTCGTGCAGCAGGCTAGAGTACAGCCGACTGTGTAGGGAGACTGCTTTGGGTCAAACTTTATTACTCAACTGTGGCGATTAGTTTAAAGGCAGCTCTGTTCTACTTCTCACCTCTCTGTGTGTGGCTCCCTCCATAAAAAGAGTCATAACTGCTTTACCAATCTCACAGCTTTATGGTGAGAGCAGAACAAGAGCAGGATATGTGACAACTTTTCATGAGCTTAAGGAACTAGTTAGCATTTACTCAACTTCCAAGCAGGATTCTCGCTGTTTTTCAAAGGTTAAATGCCCAGGAAAGTTCAGGAATGGCTTAAGATCCTATTGTTCAGAGGCAGCAGAGTCTGGGCTTATTCCGGGATCACTATGAGTCAGAACTGATGACTCCCTTTCCAAGCTTTGGCGTCATACAAGTACAATGTAATGATGACCTGGTACCCACAGATAGATGAGCCCACATTCTAAAACTCACCACAACACAGAGATTCCTGGCAGAGGCATGAGAAATGCTATCCGGATATGAGAGACTGGAGACTCTCTCCTGCATTGGCGGCCACCACTAGGGGATTCAATGTCCTGCTTGCCTGAGGGTGTCATACCAAGGTGACTAGAATCTCTGGCCAAACATGAGGCCTGAACAGTGTCATCAATGGCTGCCTCTCACCATGATTCATGGGTTCCAGCAGCAGGGCCTCCTATCCATTCTATCACCTTGGCTTGCAAAGGCTTCGTCTGTCCCAACACTCCAGCCACACTGGCAGAAAAGGCGGGCTTCACCTGCTTCAGCCCCTGTCAAGAAGTTAGCAAATATCATAAAAGCCCAGACATAGGCCAGATATTCAAAGAGCCAGCTCACAGACCCAGAAACATTGTTCTATAGTTGAGTTCTAGTTTCCAATTTGTTTAACGTTAGCATTTTACTAGTAATATTAGTTGTGGTGGGGGTGGTGGCGCACACCTTTAATCCCAGCACTCAGGAGGCAGAGCCGGGCAGATCTCTGAGTTCAAGGCCAGCCTGGTCTACAGAGTGAGTTCTAAGACAGGCTCCAAAGCTACACAGAGAAACCCTGTCTCAAAAAACCAAAATAATAATAATAGTTGCAAAGGAGCTGTCACTAGACACCCAAAGACTGTATTCTGAGCACTAAGTTGTATGTTCTACCTTCATTTTTTTTCGGGGAACCATCAGAGTAAGAACCATTGTTAATCACATTGGTAACAAGGGCACTGAATAAAGAGATATTTAGTGGTAGGCCAAGATCAGTGTCTTAGCAAGTGTTCTAGTGCTGGGAAGAGACATCATGACTGTGGCAAATCTTATAAAAGAACATTTAATTGAGGCTTGCTAACAGTTTCAGAGGTTTAGTCCTTTGTCATCATGGTGGAAAGCATGGTGGCATGCAGGTGGACATGGTGCTGGAGAAGTAGCTGAGCGTTCTTTATCTGGATCCACAGGTAGCAGAAGAAACCCCAAAGCCCACCCCCAGTGACACACTTCCTACAGCAAGGCCACACCTCCTAATCCCTCTTGAGGAGTATACCATTCCCTAATGACCAAATATTCAAATACAGGAGCCTATGGGTGCCATTCATTTTCAAGCTGTCAGTCAGCAAGCTAGAAGTGACAGAACAGGCCAGGGGTCCAGGGCTATTGGAGAGGAAGTCTTCCAGTCTGTGCTGGCCTGGCTACTCTGTAGCATTCCTGGTCTGATACTGCCCAGGTTCCAGATTCAGCCTTGGCCCCAGACTCTTGCCATCCCCTGCCTTCCTAGAGAGCACAGTACTAACCCAGGTTCTCCAGGGAAACAGATGCAAGAGGACAGAGATGTATATATTTATAGAAGCTGCTTACCTGACTATGGAAGCCAAGATACCCCATGATATCCTGTCTGCAGGAAGCAGTAAAGCCAATGGTATGATTCAGAATGAGTCAGAAGGGCCTGAGGACTAGGCCACTGCTGGTATTAAATCCCCTAATCCAAACTCCCAGAAGTTGGAGTTCTGACATCTGAGGGCAGAAATCAGAGGATCCTCTTCAGGCTGCCCCAGGATTGGATGTCTGCTCACTCTGGTAGGAATGATCTTCTAGCTGATTAAAGTGAAAGCACCCTCCAGGGATTACTCTCACAGGCCTGTGTTACTGCTTACCGTGTATCTCTTAGGCCAGGTAAGTTGTCATATAAAATTGACTGTCACAGGTGGGGATCCAAGTCCCCTGTTTTCCTGGACTTGATTCTCCAGCACACAACCAAGTTCTGCTTGTCCTCCAGAACGCTGCACCTCTCACCAGCTGCCTGATTCACACGATGCCTTTGCCAAGCCTGGAGTATTTTCCAAGGCTTCCTGACCCTGTCCCAGCTTCCAGATCTTTCACAGATCAATATGCCTTATTGGTAGCAGCCAGAATTCTTCGTCAGTGAGATAACCTCAACTCTTATAAATTAGAGGGTAAAAACTGGGCTCCAGGGGTAGGAAGATCACTAAGTCAGTCAAGCATTTGCTGAACACGTGAGGTCCCGAGTTTGAATCCCCAGAACCCTTGTTTGAAGCCAGGTATGGTAGCATGTCTAAAATGCTAGTGCTTCTGTGGCGAATGGGAGGCTGTGACAGGAGACTCCCCTGAAGCAGCGGGCTGCTAGTGTGGCCTGTGCAGCAGGGGTGACACAGGGCCATCTTATTCAAGGTGGAGGGCAAAGAGTGGCACCCAGGGCTGGCTTCCGACCTCAACACATGTGTGGGGAATATATGCACCTGTACATGTACACACACACATACACACACACACACACACACACACGCGCGCGCACACATACAACACACATATACCACACACATACACACACACCACAACACACACCACACATACCACACAGACACACCACACATACACACACATCACACCACACATACACACACACACACACACACGCACGCACACATACAACACACATATACCACACACATACACACACCAAACACATATGACACACACACACCACACCACATACACACCACACATATTCACATACACACACACACCACAACACACATACCACACAGACACACCACACATACACACACACCACACATACACACACACACACACACACACACACACACTCATTCACTCACATGGAATGCGGTTTTCAGGTTCGTTCAAAGCCCCCTATTCTGACTCAGATCCTTTGGCCTGGCCTTTTGCTACCGCCTTCATCTCTTCAGTCCAGCCACACCAACATTGTTTTGGTTGCTCTCATATACCTAACGATTTCTCACTTTTCATTAGTCTGGTTTTCTTTATTATAATGAAATACCCCCAAACTGAATACTTATGAACAAAAGAGGTTTGCTTAAGTTACAGTTTTGGAGGTGGAAAGTCTAAGCACCATAGCTCAGACTCTGGCAAGGACCCCTTTGTCTACCTTACCTCTTGACGTGACTGGAGAGAGGAAGGAAGAAGGTCTGTGATGTCCCATTAGACTCCAACCATCCACTAAAGGTCCTGCCATCTTTTAATACCACCACACTGGGGACCAAACACATACATCTTTGAAGGATTCACAGCAGAGTACACTTCTGGTTACATCAACATCTAAACTGCTTACACAGACATGTGACATTAACCAAACGCCTCCAATTTATGAAGCACTGTTTCAAGTGCTTCAGAAACGAAGAGTCCGGTTCCTGCTGTATGAATCTTGTTGACTGAATGAAGAGACAGAGACTGGTATCTATGAGAAACTAAAAGCTAGAGTGATGGAGTTGGGTGGACCAGGAGAAATCTAACTTGAGAGGTTAGAGAGGCCAGCATCCTGAATGATGCAGGCACTTGCGAGCCTCAGAGAGCAAGCTAGGATCCTGCTACAGACAGAAAGCCTGGTGGGATTCGAACAAAGGCGTGCCGTGATCTGATTTCACAAATGGTGCTGCTACTCTTGAGCTGGCCCTGGCTTCCAGACCGCTCTCTCCTCCAGACATGGCACTCCTGCCTCACTGTTTTCTGTGTCTGTAGAGGCTGACCACGGAAAGAGAACACTGTTCATTGGCTGCTGGTGTAGATGACTCACACTCTCTGGAGGAATTGTGTAGAAAAGACATCAAACCACGAGCAAGGATGCCATTCGGCAGGGACCATGGGAACCCCGAAGGAGAGGTGACCGCAGGAAACCACGGAGGCATGGAATGGTTGCCTGGGTCGAATGGAGTAGCAGGTGGAGGAAATGGAGTTCTGCCTGGAGGTGACTGACATGGCATCCTCATGGAATCACTGTTGAGCAATAGTTGTAGCAAAGTGGGCTAGAGCTGAGAAACCCCATGAGGGACGATGGGAAATGATACCACAAAGCTTTGGATGTCACAAGCAAGGAGAAAGGAAACAGGGAAGAGGACTGAGAGACTGGTGGGGCAAATTTGAAAGCAACAAATGATAGAAACTGAGTCACAAGAAGGATGAAGAGGACAGGATAGCAAGAAATGGGGAGTTCTGACATCTGAGTTGGGCCCCAGATCCCCATGGGCTGATTGATGAGGAACCAAGAGGTCATTCATCTTGGTCCTATTGAGGCAGCCTGAGCTTATCCATGTTCCTCAGACATAGCCTCAAGCCCCCATAACTGCTGAACATACCTCAGGTCCATGGCAGACACAGAGAAGAGCTCCCACTGGCAGGATCTAGCGATGGCTAGGCATTGCTGGCTCTGGAGGCCGCTTCTCCAAGGACTGTGACAGTTACTCAGAGCGACCACACTGAACCAAGATGCGCTCAGAAGTCAACAGAGCAATGGAAGCCTGCGAGCACAGGGTGGTAAATTACAGGATTGCGACCACAGAACACCACAGGAAAACTTCTTTTTAGGCCAGGAGTGAGGTTGTGAATGGCTCCCTGGACAGGAGGAGTGCTAAGGCATGCCAAAGCCAAGATGGTATGGAAAGAAAATGGAGAAGAGGAGGAACAAATGCCTGGAATCTCCGGGGAGGCTGGCTGGCACAGAGAAGGGAACCGTGCAACCAGATGTTTGCTTTGCTTCCTGGCTGGAAGTCACTCCCAGTGGAAACTCTCTCAGCCCAGTGAGGTCGGAATCCATCCACAGACTCCCTTCCAAAGAGCAGGATGGCAGTGTTTGTTTGCCAGGCCCTCTTTGACCACTTTTGAGGACTACTGGGCCCCAGGGTGGAGGGATAACATCACCCTTGGCCCTTGCTTCTAGGGCCCCCTCTTACGCAAACCTCTCCAAGTTGGACAGGTTGGAGTGACAAACCATTTGCTCCCCAAGTTTATGGACCTGGCTCTGGAGAGAAGCCCCATGGGAAGGGAAGCACAGCCAACAGGAGGCTGGAATATGTTTCCCTTGGTCTACTGTGGGCGGTAAGGTTGGCCTGCTTCCTCATTCACAACACAGCGGTACAGGAAAAGCACACAGGTCAGGAACCAATGCAAGGGCCAATTGCTTGGTCTTGCTCAATGTGACAACCCAGAAATCCAGGCCAGGAGCAAAAGAGGAGCCCTTGGGACAGGGGAAGCAGTAAAGAGACCCTGTAGGACAGCCAGCTCTCTCCAGGGTCCTACCAAGTATTAAAGAAATGCAACGGTTTATGGAAATAAAGCACAGCAACAAGAAGGACTGTGTTGGTCTGTGTGTGTGTGTGTGTGTGTGTGTGTGTGTGTGTGTGTGTGTGTGTGTGTTGTCTAACTCCAATCTTCTCCTTGAGTACAACTGCCGGAGATTAGTACTTCTCTCCAGAAGGACAAGGGACATTCCCTTTGTGAGACCCTTCTTCATCATATTCTTTGGGTATGTCAGGCTCACAGCAGTAACCAGCAACTCCGAATCTCAGTGGCTCACAAAAACAAACACATTGCTCATGGACATCCATGTTGGAGGCTGCCAATGATGGTTCCTATGGCTCTACCCCCTGACGCCTTCCCTTCCTGTGCTCCAGGCTGCAGGAGCCACCACAGCCTGGAGCAGGCCCTTCTCATGGAGGGAGAAATGCAAGTGTGTCAGCATTCAATGAAGCTTCTGCTGAGACCTAGTATACACCTCGTCCTTTCACATCCGGGGACTTGAAGCCTGCCATGTGGTCAAGTCTAAGGTCAATGGGGTGAAGAAGACTTGCTTCTTGCAAAGGGAAAGCGGACTTGAATAATTGCAAACAGGACTATAGCTGGGCTCCCTTTCTGCAGCTCTTCCTACAGTTGAGCAGTCTCAGCTCTCTTGACTCTCCCAGCCGACTCAGGAGATGATAGTCATATCAACATAACAACTGTGTATTAGCCCCTTTCTTCGAGTTAGGTGTCTTCCTCGGGGTATTTACTCATAGCAGCCTCTGAGGTGACTGTTGTCATCCTCTTTTCACAAATGAGAAAACAGAACAAGTGGTCCAATGACTCACCCAGTACCACACAGCTCTGCAGTACCGGGCTGGCATCAGAACTCTCTCTCTTAGGCCCAGTGCCACACTGCCTTTTCCTAGGAGGTGGGATCCTGGCCTGGGTGATTGACAGATATAAAAACAGTGATCAGAAAGGTACCCATGGATGATGTAGAGAACTACTGAAATAGAAATACCCTGGGTCCTGTGGTCCTCTGCTCAGCAACTTCTCTACCTCAGAACTAGGGCTTGATCATCCAGTACTTGGGGTGTCCCTCTTCAGGGTCTGACACTAACCACTCTCCACCTGGAGCTGGTAGCCTCTCTGGCATGAGGACCCCTCCTATACAGGGAGCTTGGTAAAGTGAGGACCAGAGACTGGACTCTGTGTTATGTCTTTTTCTCCTCAGAGGCAGCTCAGGTGTTGGAGGCCAGCCTGAGGTCAAGGAGACCCACACTTCGGTCCTGGTTCTGTTACTGCAACTTGAAGCAGGTTCTTGAGTCTCTCTGAGCTTTGCTTCCCTCACCTGTAGCAGCAAGCCCCAGAACTTACTCCCCGGTGTCCACCATGGTCACTGTCTTTCTTTTCACTTATCAAATCCTCCCATCCGAATCCTGCTGGAGTTCATGATCAAGTACGCCGCACCCCCTCCCTCAGTCCCCCTTTCTTGGTCTCCCACTGCCCATTCAGGTACACCCCACACAGAATCCAAACTGGATGGCTCTTCGTGCTCTTCTCCAGACACATACACACATTTATTTGCACACATCCCCATTCTCATAGACACATGTTCATATACACAGACCTACATGTATACACATATCTACGAACATACATGCTAATACAGAAATGTTCATGAGCACATGTTCATCCATGCACAAACTGCACATATGTACATTACAAATGCACATAAAGAAACATACATACAATATACACATGCATATATATGCAAACACATATATAAACATAAACCCGCTGGGCAGTGGTGGCACACAACTTTAATCCCAGCACTTGGGAGGCAGAGCCAGGCGGATCTCTGTGAGTTCGAGGCCAGCCCGGGCTACCAAGTGAGTTCCAGGAAAGGCACAAAGCTACACAGAGAAACCTTGTCTCGAAAAAACCAAAATAATAATAATAATAATAATAATAATAATAATAATAATGAACCCATGCATATATGTATATATTCCATTAACACACACACATACACATGTGTATATGTACAAATGCATATTCACCCACCCCTTATGAGCTGCTGTTGGATTAGGGTGTGGCTTGTGGGAAATGATTGCTGTCCCCTTCAGCTAACTGCTCTCCAGGGTCTTGTTCACTTCAGAGCCTGGCCCCACACTCTCAGCTGTGGAGCACCAGCAGAAAGAAGGACCCTAACACCCTCTTGCAAGTGAGGAATGCTAACAGCCGACAGGTAACCCCACCACACCTGGCTTTTAAGATCTCTGTATATATCAGCCCATCTAATACAGCACCCAGCAAGGTGCCTATTACTGTCCTTGTGTTCAAAAAGAGAAGCTAGGTGCAGAAGGGTGTCTAGCCACTCAGCAGGCGGTAGAGTCAGCTTCAGGCAAACTGGGTCGAGTGTGGTGGTCTTCCTCATTAACCTGCCCTACTTCCCGGCCCTCGAGTGTGACCCAGGCAGTGGGACTCAGCAACAGAAAGGAAGTTCCAGTCCAGACCTCTGGACCTGGATGTCTGATGGTTGAGCCACGTGTGATCCGGCCACGCCATAGGCAGGAAGGGTTCAGGTAGGGGATAGCTAAGAGGTTCAGGAGAAACTCCCTTCTCCTGTGGCTCTGCCCACAGCTCCTGAGAGCCAGGCCAGCACCTCAGAAGCTAGAGCAGGCCGGATGCCTGGTCCCACAGGTGGGTTTGCTCACATTCTCTTGGCTATGCTCTTCTGGACTGATTGAAGTTTAATTCCAGCCGGAATGACTGGAAATACCAAGTATTTCACTAGGATTAGTGACTGGCCAAGAGAGCCAACTGCCTCAACCACAACCAGGTAACTTGGGTTGCAGTTCCTTAATCTCAAGGATATCCTCAGTGAGTCAGCTCCGGTGGCCTCCCAGTCCCAGGAGGGAAGACCCAACCTCCAGGCTCCCGGGTCTCTGTTCAGCATGCTAGGGAAGGCAGAATGGTCCCAGCCCAGAACAACAGCCCATTTTCCTAATCTACCCATAGCCAAGGCCCAATTCACTCAGCCATCACCAAATTGCCACAATGTAAGGTGTGCTCTGTCAGGGAAAGGTCCAGGGGCTGCAGACATCAGGGACAGTGGCCAAGCTGTGCAGTGGTTAGGGACGTAGCTCCTAGTTACTTCACATTTGATAACTCCTTGACCTTATCCAAAGCCCATGACTTCCTCATAACCTGTTTGCCACCTCTGAAACAAGGAAGAGAAGAGTAACTTCTAGCCCCTACCCAGAACTCCATCATGGAGAAGGGATAAAGACAGAGCCAGTCATGAATTTAAAACACAACACAACCCTGTGACAAGCTCCGTATAAATATGAAGAATGTCAGTAGAACATTAGGCTTAGCCCACCTGACAAGCCATCAATGGTGTTTTGAGGAAACAACCTGAAGTATGTCTATTCCCCTGTTGTTTGGAGCGACTGACTTCTCATCCCTGACATGGGCTCCAGCTCCACCAGGGGCTCAGTCAAGTAGGTCAGAGAAGATGGGGTTGGGGGAGATAGGCTCCCAAGTATAGCTCCCGGCTTCCACACTGTATCCCAAGCCCCTTGCTGCTCTCGGACCGGGTATCCATCCTAGGCTTGCTCTACTTCCTCTGCCCTGTTTTCCATGTTTTGTTCTCACCAGTCAGTTCTCATGCCCCAGTGTCCCCTGGGGGTGAGGGTGCCACCCAGCCTCTCTTGACCAAGAGTGAGCAAGGATGGCTCCTGCCCATCTCTCCCCGGACTCTGTCACACCAGAGGCTTGCCACCCATTAACAAAGGGCCTCAGGTGTCAGCAGCTCCCTGCAGCTCACCTCTCCAGGCCCTGTTGTGTGGCTGAGAATGGTCCTTAGTACCTCACACTTGCTCCCACACTGCCCTAAAAAGGACAGGTACAGAGAAGGAAGGACACTGTATGACAAAGAAGGAACATGGAAAGAGGTGGAGGAAGTGGAACTCGGGGGTGTCCGCTGATGACATAGTTTAAGACTACAGAGTTGGAGAAGGCTTGCCTACATCCTCCTTTGAAATGAGCATCCCACTCCCTGGGGCCATTCCAGTAAGCCAGCAAGGACCAGCAGCTGGAGCTCTGTGTACCTGGGGCCAGAAATCCCTCCTCCATGGTGGTGGGAAGTGCCGAGGACAGCAGCAAAGCCTGGCAGAGTGACCCAAGGAGGCAAGATGCTCACCCTGTGAAGAAGAAGGAAAGGAGCTTCTCGAGATGGTGGGCATGTTCTACATCTTGACTGTGATGACCATTACAGACCTGTCAGCATGTGTCCAGGCCAAACTGACAAGATACTGACCTACCTACATCCCCAGCCCTCTTTTTATTTTTTATTTGGAGACAAGCTCTCACTAACTTTCCCAGGATGCCTTGAACTCACTCTGTAGCTCAGGCAGGTCCTGATCATTCTGTGTCTGCCTGCAAAGGAACCAAGATTTTTGCCTGCACCAGGCCATGCAAAATTTGGTGAGCTTTATTATAAATAACATCTTGCCGGGGCGGTGGTGGCGCACGCCTGTAATCCCAGCACTCGGGAGGCGGAAGGCAGATGGATCTCTGTGGGTTCGAGGCCAGCCTGGTCTACAGAGTGAGTTTCAGGAAAGGCACCAAAACTACACAAAAACAACCAAACAAATAAATGACATCTTGATATATCATGAAATTGTGTGGTCCCCTCGAGAAGCAGATGTTAGCTGGGAAGCCGCAAACAAACTCACACTGTAAGAAACACTTCAAATTACAAGAGCATGACACTTGTGAGGGCAAGACTCGACTCCCACCTTCTAGAATAATCTCCCAGTTCTTTTGTTTTGTTTTGTTTTTCAAGACAGGGTTTCTCTGTGTAGCTTTGTGCCTTTCCTGGAACTTTGGAGACCAGGCTGGCCTTGAACTCACAAAGATCCGCCTGCCTCTGCCTCCCTAGTGCTGGGATTAAAGGCGTGCGCCACCACCACCTGTGGGAACAGTAGCAGGACTCAAGGTCTTGCTTGAACATTCTCAACAGAGGTATGTGAGCCTGGCTGGAAGCGTGGAGTGGAGGAAGCTGGTCAGGTGCAGCCTGGAGAGGCCAGACCAACCACTGCCTCTGCCTCATCATAGAACAAGGAAGAGAGTTCTGTAGTTGGGGGGCACCAAACAGAGGGCTGATTTTCTAAGAGGTTCTGCCTCTGGGTCACCTGGTGCTTGGAGCCAACTATTTCCAGGCTCTCCTAGCACCTCCCATTTTAGGTGTTGAGAAGTGGCCACGAGATGGTGATATACCAGGCTTCCCGAATCAGCAGGCCTGGCTAACAGGAAACACTGCTATTACTAGACGTCATCCTCTGCGGCCAGCATTGCCAAGCCATCAACTGGTCCTATCCATTCCTGCTTGAGAAGGCGTCTACTCTTCCTCAGCAAGACCTAGACCTTCTTACCCCAGGCTCTTGGACAAGTCACTACCCCCACCCCTGCGGGCACCAACCTTCCCTCAGGGTATACCCACTTTGGTAAGCTTGGCTGCTGTCTGCCAACATGGGATGGAGTATGCGCAGGATGCTGATATTAACAAGGAGGATATGAGAACTTTCCAGGGGAGGGTCTGGCTCAGTAGGTGGCCAGACAAATGGGTGAAAAGAGAGACACAGTTCCCAGGGGGGTCTGAAGGGCCTAACCTGCAGTCATGCTGTGTCCACAGAAGGTGTGGTAAAGAGAGGTCCCCTAGCCACAAGTTCACTGACCATTTGGGAGCCAAAAGGCTTCATGCTGGATGATTATTGGCAAAGGTGGTGGGGTTCCTGGGCCAGGGCAGCTATCACCAGGGAGTTCTGGAGACTGTCATATGGCCTTGTATTGTTACCTCCTCCTACTTCCCTGTGTCTGGCCTTGTCTCCCATCTCCACTCTACTGCACCCCTAACTAACTCAAACAGGCTGTCACCCCCTTCAACTCTAGCCTCAGAGACCTCCCTCGGGGCAGGACTGGCTTTTATTTACTCACCCAGTGCTTCCAAAATAAATAATCCCCAGGACCCTCCTTGCACGTACAGTTCTTGTGAACTAGGATACTAGCTGCCGTGGAGCATACTTGAAGTCTTCAACCTAGAAATTCCCTTCTTTTGGGTTCCAGTGGCCCCACTTTGGGTCAAGGGATCAAGAGCTTTCCACACATACCTTCATGGCTCTCACTGGGCTTTCTCTTGAGAAGGGTTGTTGAGTCTACCTCACAGCAATTATCTTTTGTGTTCCTTTTTTTTCAACAAATATTTGATTGAGTTCCTTTGCTGCCTTTCCCTTTGTGAAATAATGGCTTCCTACATACTTTCCAGCCAGAAGCAAACCTTTCCCACAGTTCATTGTTGTCCTGGTCCCTGGGACCTTCCTTGTGGTTGAGTTCATAGGTATGAGGAACCCTCCAGATAAGGTGCCATGGTCACACACAGAGACACACAGGTAATGTTCAGGGCAGTAGAAATTGCATGTGGAGGCCGAGGCTTCAAAGACACAAAGGTGAATGGCCTGTGCTGGAGGAAAGTAGGCCCGGCCAAGGAAGGAGACTCTATAGAGCCCCAAGGGCTAAGAGAGATGAATGTCCAGTGAAGGATCACGGGAAAGACTGGGGGACTCCCTCTTTTGTGCAGGGAGCCCCTGGGAATCTACGTTCATCACTTACCCCAAGAAGAGGCCTAAAGAAGCCAAGGGGTTGGGAGGGACAATGGAAGAGAACAGCCTGGTGGACAAAACACTCTGAGGCAGCTGAGGCAGATGCCAAGAGCCCACACTCACAACACAGAGTTACACAACAGTTGCCAGCCAGTAGAGGCCTCCAGAGCCCCTGGGCGGGGAGGGGGGAATTGGTCTGAGTTTGAATGACTTCAGAGGCTTTTTTCTTTAAGATTAATTTTTAATTATATATATATGTATGTATGTGTCTGGGTGGGGATGTGTGTATGTGAACGAGAGGTCCCCTGAGGCCAGAAGAAGTGTCAACCTCCTGAAGCTGGAACTACTATTGACTGTGAACCACACAATGTGGGTGCTGGGAGCTGAATTCAAATCCTCCCCAAGAGCAGTATATCCACTTTTAAGTGCTGAGTCACCTCTCCAGCCCCTAGCTGTGGCATTCTAGTGTATGGAATCAGACAAATGGCAAAGACCTTCTCACACAGGGACTCTCAAAATCAAGATCATATGGAGCCAGTGAGAAACGCAGGCTCCTGGGCCTCACCTCAAAATACACCCAAGATGATTGGGAACCACCATCCTAACGAGACTCCCAGCCCTCAGCATCCAAAGGGAAGGCTGGAATCAGGGCAGACTGGGGAAATAGGCTCCAGATTGGAAGAGATAACCCTAGGCTAGGGCACACAGGCCATAGTTAAGGAAGGCCCGACTGAGTAGACTCTATGTGTTACACCCTCTGCTTCAGGGAAGCCCCATCAATCCTACAACAGCCCAGCCAGCAGTGCCATCACTTCCTGTCCGGATAGACTCGCAGCCTTGTTTTCTAGGCTGGTTCTTAGGAGTGGCGGCATCAACATTACTGAACTGGCACCTGGGGGCTGGGCAGGCACAGCTGCCCTGCTGGGAGTTTTCTGGCCCTACAGTGTCAGCATCAGGACCTCCCAATCCTACCACATGTGTTTCATCTCCACACATCCACATAGCCACGCTGTCGAACTGGAAATTTGAGTGTTTGGGCTTTACACATGCCGTTTTACAGTTTCAGAGAGTAGGTCGTCAGTCCGTAGTCACTTGACATTGAATCTACTTCTGGATGTCACGTGTAGTTTTCTGGGTCATTGCCAGGTTCCCTGTCTCCCATGTGGGGGTGCTAGCCTCATCCCATAGCTGGTCAGGCTTCCTCGTGAGTTGGGAGGCAAGGGCAGACGTAAAGTCAGGTGTCTTGTGAGTCTGGCCTTTCTGGGCATGTGGTTTTGGTCTCTCATTCCAAGCATGTGAATATCGATGTTCATTCCAACACCTCTCAGGAATTTGCTGATGCAGGAAGTTTTGTTTCAGAAACCTGCTTTCTGCTCTTCCTTCCACCAGCCTGACCCAAGCTAGCATGGGCAGAGGGCTATACCCAGGCTGCCCGAGATGGTGAGGAGAGCCCTCTACTCCCAGTGTGTCTGCCACTGTTTCACACTGGGCATGGCACCTCAGGTCCCCTGTGTGCCTTCATAAACATCCCCTCTCTCACATGAAAAGAGATTGGACTGCTCTGCAACAGAAAATCCAGAACCTACCCAGTTCCGTGGTCTTCTCAACATATGCAGCCTCTAGTGCTAATAAAGGAATGTTAGCACTGACAAGCGTTGATGCGCTGGAACCCTGTGACATCTGGGGTGGAGAGCCAGGGCCGGCCCAGCCACGGTGCTGAGGCTGGTCCCGCTGGCTCAAAGACTGTTGGGACTATAGATTCGACTATCAGGAACTTTGAGAGGCCCAGAAGTCTATTCTAAAGGAGGGTAGGGCGAGCAGATGACTATGACACACCCCACCATCATGGCCTCCAGACAGATCTCTATCATATCCAAATTCATCTCACCAGAGCTCACTCAGGTTTCTCTTTGTCACCTCCACCCAGTTTTCATCCTTGGCCTCAGGGATAGTTAATCACTGTCAACTGACTGGATTTAGAATCACCATGGAAACATACTTGTGGGCGTGTCTGAAGAAGGAAGATTCACCTTGCTTCAGGGCAGCACCAACCCAAGGGCTAAGGTCCCAGACCTACTGGAATGGAGAGAAAAAGAAGGGAAGCTGGGTCACTGTCGCCTGGTGGCAGGTTCAAAGTGACCAGAGGCCTCACCCTCCTGCCACATGCTTTCTCTTCCACTACAGTCTGTACCTTCAAACCATGAGCCAAAATAAAGCCTGACTCCTGTCAAGTGCTTTCTTCAGAGTTTAGCACAGCAGCAAGATTGAAAAAAAAAAAAAAAAAAAAAAAAAAAGAATACAGCCCTCTTCCTGTAAATGGCCCAGAAAACCCCGCAAAATCATGCAAATCAAGAGGTTCAACTCTTCCTGTTCACTTTGAGAACACCCATAAAGCTGCCCAGGCCATCAAGAGTGTGCATATGGGAAAAGCCACCAAGTATCTCAAAGATGTCACTTTAAAGAAACAGTGCACACCGTTCCAATGGTACAAATGGTGGATGGAGTCGGCAGGTGTACCGAGACCAAACAGTGGGGCTGGACACAGGGTTGGCAGCCAAAACTGAGTGCTGGATTCTTGCTGCACGACCTTAAAAATGCAGAGAGTGATGCTGAGCTGCAGGGTTTGGATGGAGATGCTGTAGCCCCTGAGCCTATCCTGTGAACAAAGCACCGAAGATGTGCCCTTCACCAGAGCTCACCCCTCCCCACCACAATGAGATGATCCTCACTGAAAAGGAACACATTGTTCCGAAGCTAGAAGAAGAGGGTGCACGGAAGGAAAGATATCCCAGAAGAAACAAAATCTTACTGCATGGGAATCAAGTCAGCATAAAATAAATACAGATAAAAGTTAAAAAAAAAAATACAGCAACTCATTAACTCCTTCACTGCTGAGTTTTGCTTTTTTTTTTCTGTATCCTCAGACTGGTGCCTATTTCCCTACCTCTCCAAATTGTCAGAGACTTTATTCATATGTTGGAGATTCCTACCATATCACTCTGACTGTTTGGCCCTCAATGACTGTGTATCATTGCCTTAGTTAGGGTCCCCATTGCTATGATGAAACACCATGACCAAAAGCAACTTAGAGAAGAAAGGGTCTATTTTGCTCACAGTTCCTTATATCAGTTCATTATCAAAAGCAGTGAGAACTCACACAGGCCAGGAACCTGGAGGCCGGGGCTGGTGCAAAGGCCATGGAGGGGTGCTACTCACTGGCTTGCTTCCCATGACTTACTCAGCTTGCTTTCTTATAAAACTCAGGACCACCAGCCCAGGGGTGGCACCACCCACAACAGCTGGGCTCTCTCCTGTCAGTCACTAATTAAGAAAATATCTGCCGGGCGGTAGTGGCGCACGCCTTTAATCCCAGCACTCAGGAGGCAGAGCCAGGCGGATCTCTGTGAGTTCAAGGCCAGCCTGGTCTCCAAAGCAAGTTCCAGGAAAGGCACAAAGCTACACAGAGAAACCCTGTCTCGAAAAAAGAAAAAAGAAAGAAAATAGTCTCCTGTTAGCTAGCCTCTCTGGAGCTGTGGGTTGCGGTCTGGCCATCCCTTCCCTCACATTTAGTATCCACTTATGAGTAAGTACATACTGTGTTTGTCCTTCTGAGTCTGGGTTACCTCACTCAAGATGATATTTTCTATCTAGTTCCATCCATTTGCCTGTAAATTTCATGATATCATTGTTTTTTACTGCTGAATAGTATTCCATTGTGTATATGTACCATATTTTCTTTATCCATTCTTCAGTTGAAGGGCATCTAGGTTGTTTCCAGGCTCTTGCTATTACAAATAATGCTGATATGAACATAGTTGAGCATGTGTCCTTGTGGTAAGATTGAGCATTCCTTGGGTATATGCCCAAGAGTGGTATAACTGGGTCTTGAGGAAGACTTATTCTCAATTTTCTGAGAAACCGTCATACTGATTTCCAGAGTGGCTGTACAAGTTTGCACTCCCACCAACAATGGATGATCCTGTGAAGGAGAAGTGGATGAGATCTACATGAGTGGACTGGGTTTGGGGGTGGCAAAGGGCGAGGAGTGGGGGATGAGAACATAGGGAAATGGGAGGGTCAAGCTGGAACAGGGACAGAGTGGGAGGTCAGGGAGGAAGATACCATGATAGATGAGGACATCATGGGAATAGGAAGAGGCAGGGTGCTGGGGAGGCTCTCAGGAATCTACAAGGTTGACCCCACCTTGGTCTGCTGGCAGTGGTCCAGAGGGTGCCTGGACTGGTCTACTCTGGTGACCAGTCTAGTGAATACCCTAATAGTCATCATAGAGCCTTTGTCCAGTGACTGATGGAGGCAGATACAGAAATCCACAGCCAGGCACCAGGCTGAGCTCTAGGAATCCAATTGATAAGAGAGAGGAGAGATACTGCAGGCAAGAGATGTCAAGATCATGATGGGAGAATGTGCAGAGATGACCAGCCTCACTAGTGGAAGCCCATGAACTGTGGATTGGTGGCTATGGAGCCCCCATGGGACTGGACTAGGCCCTCTGGATACGGAAGACAGTTGTTTGGCTCGAACTGTTTGGGGGTCACCCAGGCAGGGGGATCAGGATCTGTCCCTGGTCTATGGGCAGGATTCTGAAACCTGGTGCCTGTGGTGTGACACCTTGCACAGCCTTGGTGCAGTGGGAAGGGGCTTGGACCTGCCTAGGTTCAATGTACTGGGCTCTGCTGACTCCCCATGGGAGACCTCAATTTGGGGGATGTGGGGATGCAGGGTGGCTTGGGAAAGAGGACTGGGGGGTGGGAGGAGGGGGGTATCTGTGGTAGCATGTGGAGTGAGTAGAAAAATTCTTAATAAAGAAAAATGGGGAAAAAAAGGAAAAAAAAAGAGAAAATATCTCTAGGCTTGCCTATGATCTTATGGAGGCATTTTCTCAATTGAGGCTCCCTCCTCTCAGATGACTTTAGCCTGTGTCAAGTTAGCATAAGACTATCCAACACAGTCATATAGCTGTAGGTCCTAATAATCAAGTTGTGAATGAGGCAGCAGGGTCCCGCCCTCCATTCAGAGCTTTGAGTCCAGTGAGACTGAAGGAGAACAGGGCACCTACCTCCCTGCCCCCCACCGCCTTAGTTCTTCAAAACAGGGTTTCCCCTGTGTAGCTCTGACTGGCCTGGAACTCATTTTGTAAACCAGAGATCCACCTACGTCTGCCTCCAGAGTGCTGGGATTAAAGGAGCGCACCGCCACGTCTGGTGACTCTTTATTGATCATCTTACTCTACCGATCTTCACTCCCGGCCCTGGTTCCTTATCCATCTTGCAGAGGGAGCCCTTGATGCGCCCCACAGGAGGCTAGGACAGCACTGCCCTACACAGAGCCTGGCACTCAGACCGGTGCTTGTTGCTGTAGCCAACAAAGAAGCCAACACCATCCCCCGCACAAAGGATGGAAGATCAACGCCGAGAGAGGACAGAAGATGACAGGCTGGGGCTGGTTGAGCAGGTCCCAGAGGATCTGGGTGACCACAGAGGTTCTTAGTCCTGATTGCTCTTGGCAGCCTACGGAAAGGTACAAGGAAATGTCACCCTTTACTGATCACAGACAGCATGGATGAAAACCATCTGCCTCCTTTTCGTCATCCCTTGCCTCATCAGGAGGCCACCAGCTTCCCACTAGACACATCTTGGGGGGGGGGGGGGAGTGTGTGCTGACGCACCTGTTGTGTGCTGTTCTGAAAAGACTCCACCAGACGCTAAAGACCAGGAGAGTCAGAGTGCCAGGTCAAACTAAACCCCACTCAACCATCTGTTCACTGATGATGTGACCCCAGACAAGTTACCCAACCTTCCTGTGCCTCAATTCCCTCACTCTCACTGTTGAAAAAGGCATGCTGCTACTGAAGTCCGTACCAATAAAATGCAGAGGATTACTGTCCGAATAGCTTGATTAGCATGGACCATTTACTGAGGAGATAGTAAGTGCCAGAGTGGCTAACACTGGCTGAATGACAAGGACATCTTTCACTTCCAGCAGTATGCCATCTCCACTCAGCAGGCAGCATGTTGGCTGGCAACACAGTCACCACAGGAAGTTATTAGCAGACCACCAACTCCCCCTTGAATTTGTCCCCTACCCCAACAATGGAGGCTCCTTGGGAAGCTGCCTGGTGCTCACAGAATAGGCCTACAGCCACACTGGCAACCAGCCCTCCTCCACAGGCATCTCCATCATGGCCCACTGGGCATCATCCCTTCTTTTCTGGAAAGCCACTTGGCAACTCATGTGTAGAGTAACACACAAGTTCATGCCCTTTGACCTAGTAATCCTGTTTCCAGGAATGCTGCCTTCAAGGAAATAAGCAGAGAGGTGTGCAGAATGTTATGAATAATTTTGTCCATGGTAGCACTGTTTATATTTTATAGTAAAATAGGACGAGGTATTAAATTCCAGGAAAACAGAGGAGCCACGCTTCCATGATGATATATGGCTTTAATAATCTCAGAGACTCACAGTGAATGTAATATTGAATGGAAGTGCACCAGGCCCCAAGCCACTCAGCCCTGGAGCTCCATTTGTTCCTCATGGCCAGCTCTGCCTTTTAGGATGGCTGTGAGCCTAACATGAGGAATGGCAGGGCCCAAGGCTAGTAGAATACAGGCCACCTACCCAGCATTGAACAATAGGCTGCTCTCTTTTCTTCGTTCAAAAGTGCCTCTGAAATAAGGGCCAACCTTGCCATGTTAACGGGCAGGAATAGACTGCTCAAAGAACGTAAAGAGCTGCCCGGGGCCTCAGATGGACCATGGGTGGGGAACTGATTGTCCTTAATCATTCCCCTCCAGGGTCCTTAGCTGTGATGGCATCTCAGGCTGTGTTCCTTCCAGCTCCAAACAGGCTCTCAGACAACACTGCTGCACAGAAACACAATCTGGACAGACTCAGAGTACCCAACCTTCCAGAAACAGATTCAAACCCACAGATCACCTCTCTGCAGCTCTGCAAACCAATTTCCTGGCACTTAAGGTTTCATCTGTGGCTTTAACATCTTCCAAGGCAAAGACCAGAAGTGTCCTGGAGCTGTGCAGTGCACCATGGCTCTGAAGGTCATGTTTTTCAGATGAGGAAACTAAGGCTTGAAGATATTAACAGAAATTCCTTGCTCAAGGTCCTGGGGTTAACCAGAGATATGGTTGGGGAACACTCAGCTTTTCCAAAGCCTGACCCTTCTCTTCTTCATAGTAGCATTATGAAAGACGACTCACCACCATACACATGTCCTTCCTGCATCCGCCCTCCCACCTTCTTTTCTAAAATAGGATCTAACCTTGGCTGACTGAGAACTTGCTCTCCTCCTGCCTCAGCCTTCTGTATGCTGGGGTCAAAGGTGTGTACCACCAGGCCCAGCAAAGGTCACCCCTTTCCAAGGAAAAGGTCCGGTGAACTTGGTATGTTCGCATAATTCTACAGTGCTCACACAATCTAATTTTAGAACACCTTACCACTCCACCATGAAACTCTGCATCCATCGAAGTTATGCCTGTCTCCCTGCAACTTCTTCTGCCCCCAGAAATCACTAATCTGCTTTCTGTCTCTGTAGCTTTGCTCAGTTTTGACATATCCCACAAAAGAAACTTGCATTCGCTCTCTTGACACTGGCTTCTTTTACTTAGCTTGTTTGAAGGTTTGTTCATGTTTAACAGGAATTAACACTTCGCTCTTTTTAGAGCTGAATGATATCCCAACGTGCAGATATTTAGTTTGTCCATCATCATCGTCAGCTGATGGGCATGTGGGCTGCATCTGCCTTTTGACCATCTCTGAACATTCACATGCAGAAGTTTTGCCTTGTGATCTCCAGTTTGAGGAGCGTTTACTCAGGAGTGGGATTGGAGAGTAGCCTATTTACTGTGCAATTTCTCAGAGCCTTGACATGCTAATATGCATTTTCCAAGTGTATCTGGCCAGGAAAACACATTTTCCATAAAGTATCCAGGAAGACTTTGGAAAGTCTGATTTAATACACCCACCCATTTGGGGGGAATGAAAGCCCAGAAGGGCTCAGCAACACACATCACAGAAGCACGTGAGAGGTGACCTATCTCGGGAGACCAGGGGAACATGTGGCTGTCTGAACGAGAAGGAGCTTCATAAACAGAGGATATTCAATAGTCACAAAGGCACTGGAAAAATGAGCGTGGCTCCATACATACACATGGAATCGTTTGTCTGAACCTCAAGCTACAGATGAACATAATTAGCAAGCAAAGAGCCACGCTAAGATAGCCCACGGTGTCTTCATCCTGGCATTGAAGGAGAAACCCCACGCAGTACCAGAAACTGTGACTCTCGGGCCTTATCATGGAGATAGATTTCATTTTTATGCTCCAGGATGGGCCCAGGAGATGGCTCAGCAGGTGAATGTGCTTACTCCCAAGCCTAATGGCCCGAGTTTGTTTCCCAGAACCCACACAGTGGAAAGAGAAAACCAACTCCATAAATTATCCCCTAGCCTCCACATGCAAGTGCCTCCCTCTCATCGATCCATCCATCAAAACAAATAAATGTTCAAAACATTCAAAGCTCTTGATTTGAATTAATTAATTAGTTAATTAATTAATTAAAAATTAGAGGAGCCTATATTATATAATTAACAGGTGAAGACTTATTAAGATATATCAGTAAGAAAAAGACCCTGTGCTCCAATAGAAAAGCAGGTAAGATGTTGTAGCCCACTGGGTTTCCTAGTGGTTGTACCCAGCAGGACTGCATAAGAGGTGATTGGACCACGGGCCTGAGTACCAGGTGTTTGTAAGGTCTACACTTAACTATAACTAGCAAGGGGGGGGGGGGGGCGATCATTTGCTCCACTCCTTGACATTGTTATAAATAGACCTTCGGAATAAAGTCCTGGGCCGTTGGATAACAATCCAGGCCCACCTGAGTCTATCCTGTGTTTTTTCTCTCCTCTTTTTTTTTTTGTTTTTTGTTGTTTTGTTTTGTTTTTGTTTTTTGAGACAGAATTTCTCTATGAAACAGTCCTGGAACTTACTCTGTAGCCCAGGCTAGCCTCGAACTCACAGAGATCTGCCTGCCTCTGCCTCCCGAGTGCTGGGATTAAAGGCATGCACTACCGCCACCTGGCTCCTCTTCATTTCTAACTGAGTCTCTTATCCCTCATTCCTCAAGACTCCTTGGGGTAAAATCATGATGGGGCTGGACAAACACACTTGTCAAAGATGGGGCTGGACAAACACACTTGTCAAAGATGGGGCTGGACAAACACACTTGTCAAAGATAAGACAAGGAAAATCAGTGCTAGGCTCATATGAACTTGCAGTATCTCATTTAAATCTTTCAACTCATTCCATGCTATGTCCACATCCTAAAGATGGAGAAACCAAGTCCGGGGCATGATTCCTAGTTCAAAAAGCCTATAGGGGACAGAGTGGCAACTGTCTTTGATTGGCCTAGGAACCAGCTCTTTAATCAACACACCCGGCTTCATTTCTAGAATGTGCCCTGTGCCCTCCCATCCACCAAGCTAGAAAATGAAAGTATTGATTCACTGTATTGGGAAGACATGGGGACTATGGTGCTTTTTGTCCATTGCAGGCAGAATTTTCAACTGACACATCTCTGGAAAACCTTTTTCAAAGTGTGGAACAGAGTCTTCAAAGTGCTGACTCCTGGGCCAGGACTTCTGACTACATTCATGTGTTCTGAAGCAAAAGCCAACATGAGGACATAGCTTTGTACATGAGTACCTCCTCCCAAGTTAAAAGAGAATGAAAAACTACTTTTAGAGTTTCCTTCTAAAGTAAGTTCATGCTAAATTCTTCGAGAGAAGGCCAAGAAGTTGGATGTCGCTTTTTAAAGTTGCTTGCTTTTTTGTTTTTACTTTTTGAGATTGGATCACATGTAGCTCAGGCTGGCCTTCAATCATTCTGTAGCTGAAGCTGTCCTTGAACCTCTGACCCTCTTATCTCTACCTCTCAAGTGCTAAGATTGTAGGAATGTGCCTCCACACCCAAGCAGACACCACCCTTCACTCTCTAAATCCCTATGGATCAAACAGCCCTCTGGCAGTACCTGGGTGCAGGAACAACTCCAGAATCCCCAGCCAAACCTTCTTCCTGCTGAACCCCAACCATCTTTTGTTCCTAGCACCATATGGTACAAGCTGAATTCCTTTGCATGGAGAATGATTTTCAATATGTCAAGTCAGCTATGGATATCTTGACTACTACTCTCTGAAAAATATTTTCTATAGCTAATTTAGGTCTAATCATTTCAACAGTCAACATGAATCCCAGCCTTGGTTCATAAGAAAAACAGGAAGTCAGCAGATGGCCCAAGGTCACATCCAAGGTACACATGGTAAAAGGGTGAAGAACCCAGGCCTGCCTCAAGTTCCTTCTACACTATTTCCCTGAGTAGATTCTAATATCTCAACCAAGAATGCTTAGCAAAGATGGCTTTCCCCTGATCTTCCAGGCTTCTGTATAGCCAAAGAGCAGCTACACCATTAAGGATCTATGTCCTACCAGGTCTTTACATTCTCCTTTGATGGTCAAGTGCAAGGCTCTAGTGTGCTGAGTATGTACAGGTCCTAAGCCTTGTCTATTGTTTTTCACTGTAGGTGGGGTTTGATGGCTGGATTCATAATCTCACATCTCCCCCTATTAAACATCATGCTGATAGAATCACTGTCTTTCTGGCCAGACAAGAGCCTTGGGCCCCTCTTCTATCATCTACGGCTCTCCTCTCCAATTGGCTGGTACATTCATGAAGGATTTCCAGGGGAGCAGAACATGTGGTATCAGGACTTTGGAATGCTGGAGTCAGTGAGGTTTGGAATTGAATCCCAGTTTTTACAGTAAGTATCTCATGACCTTGGGTAATACAGCCAATCTCTTCGAATTTCTGTTTCCTGCCTGTAAGGGGAATGATGGACTCACTGGGTCAGCAGGAAACATCATGAGCCTGTGGTAGTGTACCTGAAACAGGAAGGTCAGTAGGGAGAGGCTGGGCAGCCCCTGTCTGACCATGTGCTCTGTGTACTGTCCTGGCACAGAGGAACATTCTGGACTGTTTCTCTTCAACCCATCCAAGGATGGTCCCTCATAGTAACGGATGCTAGCCTCTGGGGAGAGGTGGCTTATGGCCATCCTGAGTCATTGAGAGGAAGCATTGCCTTGCAGAGTCAGAAGACATGAGCCAACTCTGGGGCCATCTCTGCTTGGTACTCCAGGGTTTGATGGACCAACCCAGGGACAATGCTAGTTCTGCATGGATCATGTTCACTGGAAGCTTGCTACTGTGTCCTCTTCTCCATGAAGATCCATGGATCAGGAGACCCCACTAAGCTCCATCTTTTCCTTCTGCCCAACCCACCTTGACCTTGCTTCTACTCTCAGATCTGCTTGTCAAGAGAAACTCAACCTTTACTGAAGACGAATTCCTAAGCGGCTTTCATCTGAATATATGCTCAACAATGACAGTGTCCAGACAGCGTGTGTCACACAGATAAGATCTCAATACATGTCAATTAAGTGAGTGGGGTGGGTTTGGACTTGCTAAAACTCTCTTCCTCTGATTTAATGTTCCCAAATTGTTATTGAGTAATGTCCAGATAAACCCACTATAAACTGAAAATGGTAATTAAATGGAAAACAAAATGTTAGAGTCAACTATTTTCTCAGACCTCAACTGGCTTAATTTCTGAATTCTAGAATCAGGCAGCAGTCTAGACCCAAAATGATTCAGATTGTTCCATGTCAGTTGCAAAAAGCAGGTCTATATTCATAGCCAGAAAGAAGGAAGTGAAATATAGAAAGAGCCTGATTGGGTCCAGCTCACATCCGCTTGCTTTGTTTTGATTTTCAGTTGGCCACTTGACTGAGACTCAGAAACTTGTTACAGCAAATAGGTTCTAGTCTACTTACACACGAAGTTAGGTTACAATTTACTACATACAGAGAAACCTTTGTATGACAGAATTTAAATTCCAAACCAATCAATTTAATACCAGCAAATGCCACAGCTTAGCAACGTAGCATACTGTCTAGTATGATGTGTTGTTTCCCTGGAGTTGTGGCTGACTGGGTGCTGTAGATGGCTGTTGTTGCCCAGCATCTGGGGCAACTATCTGATTGCACATCACAAGCCCGAGCAAAGACCAAAACTCACTCAAAGAATGGTCTCTTCTAAATGCATGGAGGCTTTCATACAGTAACAAACTTGGCAAATCTGGATTGAGCCTCCTAAGCCAACAACATCTGCCCACCTTGAATCCATAAATCAAAACCCGTGACTTCCACAGTTGTTGTCTCTGAAAGGGGCTCTAAGAACCACTTCTGCACAATGTCTGCAGAACGATGTCCTTCGCTCTGTGTTCCTGATGGCCAGTCCCAGTTCTCTGGAGAGTGATGGATGGCTCCTTGACAGCATCCAGAAAAGGGTGGGGCCAGACATCTAAGAAATGAAGCCGAAAGGAAGGCCCACAACTACACTCCAACACATTTCCCTAAGCACTGGGTGTGTGCTGTGTTGTTACTGTTTATCCAAGAACCCAGGGGAGATGCCACCAACCCCACCACCACCAGTTAAAAAGCTCATCTCCAGACCCAGCATCCCAGAGGGCCAGGATGTCCAAAAAAGCAGGCTTGTAACAAATGTAAACCTTCACTAGTTTATATTTGTGGCTCTAGAATCAGGCAACATGTGTGTCTTAGTCAGGGTTACTAGTGCTGTGATGAAACACCATGACCAAAAGCAAGTTGGGGAGGAAAGGGTTTATTTGGCTCACACTTTCCACATCGCAGTCCATCACAGAAGGAAGTCAGAACAGGAACTCAAACAAGACAGGAACCTGGATGGAGGGCTGCTGCTTACTGGCTCCCAGGGCTTGTTCTGCCTGCTTTCTTATAGCACCCAGGACTAGCCCAGGGTGGCCCCACCCGTCATGGGCTGGACCCTCCCCATTGATCACTAATTAAGAAAATGCCCTATAGGCTTGCCTACGGTCTTATGGAGGCATTTGTCAACTGAAGTTCCCTCTTCTTAGATGACTTCAGCTTGTGTCAAGTTGACTTAAAACTAGCCAGCACAATGATCTATTTTGTTCTCAGGAGCTGAGCGAAAGAGCCTGGTTTTCTAGAAAAGGGCTAAAGAAACCGGATCGGAAGGCAACAGGCCATCTCAAAGTTACATTCCCTGTAAAGCTTAATGCAGAAGAGATTTCCTTATCATGCAGGCTATAGCTGGCTTGTTTGGACACTGGGCTATTGTCTCCCTAGCTTTCCCCTCATTTCTTAGGTCAGTCAGATAAACACCTTGTCTGGACTTGGAATAAGGGATTTCAGTATGAGAGACACTATGTGGGTTTGGCCTTTGGGCCTTAGTGTGGGATAGTGGTGTGAACCCATGGTCTCCTGTGGATTTTATAGAGTAGAGTTGACTTATTCTTATAATAATCCCTTGTATCTCATGTAGGGGTGTCCTGTGAATCATCTAAGCTCACAGACAGAAGCATTTTCCTATTTTTTAAACAACAGCTATTCTCCTGTGAGACTTGTCCATGGGTTTTTGTTTGCTGCCGGGGAATGGTATCAACACTCGGTCAGAGGGATGTGTCCTTGCTGAAGAGGCCTTTGGTTCAGTGACACAGACCCAATACTTTGAAGACACATGGTCTATTTTCCAAGCTATGTCATCTTTGGAGGCCACTTAACCTTCCCAAGTCTTGTTTTTCCCACACAAAAATAAAATAAAATAAAAAGGCAGCAATAACAGACTAGGTGTCCAAGAGAGGTCTACTTAGCAAGATGACCTTCCTGGCTTCATCTTCACTGGTATTTCAGGGCCCATGGGATGGCTGTGGCATGGAGAAGCCTGCCTAGGGCTCATGTATTACACACTGCTTCCCTGACTGAGCCCATCTGGTAATGGCGCTTTATAGACAGAAGCCTTTATACACCATGTCGCCATGAGACGGGAACACTGGAAACCACATCTCTAACTGCCAAGCCTGGGCCCTGTCTATGAACAGTGAACACAGCTGGGGGCAGTGTGGGCACTGACCTGCCCGAACCCCAGCAGTGGGCCTCTGCCTGGGCTGATCAGACAGATGGCAGCCCCTCCCTTACGCTACTCCTCCCACATTTTCCACTCTGTCTCCTAGGTAACGGTGAGTATCTGTGTGTAAGAGCAGACAGCAGGTACCTGAGCTCTCGGCATCCATTAGTTGCTAAGTTGGAAGCTGCCCTGCGGCCTGGAGCCCCAGGGGATGCTGACACCTGGGCTTTGGGAGAGGAGCCTCCTCTGAGCAGTCTTGGTGGTCCCCATGTTGGCCAGCCTCCCCACTAGTCAGCTCACTTGGGGGCGCCCAGCCTCCTGCAGGGGTAAAATGACTCTGTTCCTGAAGACTCCCAGAGGTGGGGAAAGTGGATCTCAGTAAAGCCATCCCATAATTGTCTCCAGTCAGAGGGCCTAGTGTCTCTTTTGAACACATGGAGTGTCTGGGCACTGAGCTAGATGGAAGAGAGACTGACTGTGGCCCATGTCTCCTAAGACTCAGAGTCTAAATGGGGTACCAACCAGTAAAAGAGAGGTTAGGACACAGCACAGGAAGAGCCCTAAAAGGCAGGGGGAGAGCTGCTGAGTTTGACAAAGTGCTTCCTGGGGGAGAGGGAGAGAAGAACACAGAGAATCCATCTTGGATTAACTGAGTGGGGCTGCTAGATTGTTCTGGATTGAGAGGCAGCTTGAGGCTGCACTCTGGCTGCCTGGACAGAATGTCCTGATTGATTAGTGGTGTGTGTTTATTGAAGGGAGAATATAATAGTTCTTGTGCCAAATACCTGCTGACCCTATCTCAGGCTAAGGTATGAATGAGTGTATCAAGTTCTTTCTAAGTAACAAGTGAGCCTTGTATTATTTGAATTATAATAGCAAATGCGTATTATTCCTTATATGTCAGGCATGACCCTAGATGATTTCACAATCATCTTCTGAGGTCAGAACTGTCTCTGCCTCTGTCTTATGCATGAGGAACTTGAAACCCAGAAACAATAAGCCCACAGCCACAGCCATCAAATGGCAGTGCTAAAACGACTCAGTGGTGAACTGGCCTAAGCCTTTCCTTTATAGTAAGGAAGAGGAAACCTCAAAGAGGAAGCTTGCCCAAGGCCATTCAGAGCTAAGAGATGGGAGGGAGGGAGAGAAGGTCCCCAGCTCTATTCGGCCAGAGGCTGTGGGCAGCCAGACACTGGCTCATAGTAAGCCAGTGAGTGAGGGCATCAGGAAGCTGGGGCTGGCTCCAGTGTCTCTTTCTTTTACTCAGCTTAATAAGCAGCCTTTTGGAAAGCAAGACCCAGACAGGGGAAGGGGCTGCAGGCACCCCGTCACTCCCCACCCCTACCTGCCCCACTCAGTCCAAGCAGAGTTAGCTGTAGAGGCAGAAAGTGGATGAGTGTGAAGAGGAAGAACAAAGGCCAGGGGCTATGCACACATCCCTTCCTGCCAAGGGGCCTGTCTGGGGCTTGACAAGCTTATGGTGAATCTGGAAGGCTGGCTCTGGAGTGGCACATCCTTGATTCCATTTCATAGGCATGGAGCATCTGCCCAGTCCCCAGCATTGTTCTAGGTTTTGGAACAAGCAAAACATTTGGAAGTGTTTTGGTTGGAGCTTTGGCCCACAAGGACCGATGGGTGAGTAGTTAAGGAAAAACCCACATGGGACGAAATAGCACAAACGCCCCAAGACAGATGCCAAGCATGTGGGTGGGTGTGGGGAGAGGGAGGCAGTGATTTCTGTCTGCTGGGACTTCAGAGAGATGGACAGGTGCTTAGGAATATTTCCTGCAGAGGACACAGGTGATGGGCAGTGGGTAGTGTCATGCACACCCAGGAAGGGAGAAAGGCCAGGCAAGGGGGCAGCTGGAGCCTCGTGTGGAGGCAGGGGTGCTGTCCCAGGCTCGAGATCCCACTGTGGGCCTCAGGGCAAGGACTGCTCTTTGGCAGAGATACACTCTGGCTCCAGGCATAGGCGCTCAGCCAGTGAGGTCCCTCCCCTTCCTTTGCCTTGGAACAGAAGAGCTGGGCAGGCCCTCTGTCCTCTGACTATTTATCTAGAATGCCATCTCTCTTGGTGGGGCCCTGGGCCCTCTCACCCATGAATGGGGGACCCAAGAGCCCCAGAGGAGGAAGCTGCAAAGCTTCAGGCAAGGGAGGTGTAGGTGTGTCTGTGGTCTTTGAGGGTTCAGATGCCAAGTTCTGCTTTGCCCAAGGGGACGCAAGGCAACTCCTGCTGTGGTGCTGGCAGGCTAGAGGGCCCCCTTCTTGTACCTTGGGGCTCCTCAGTTCCCTCTAAGGAGAATTAGTGATGTCATCCGGGCCCCTGTGGACTTTTCCCACCAGTTCTTCCTCCTCTTTCCAAATGCAGATGACAGAGATGGAGCCCAGCAGAGAAAGAGCCCTTGCTGGGGGCTTGACTTTATTTGTTGACTATAAAAATGTCAGCTCCTTTGGGCAGCTTCTTGAGTCAATATTTGTTGTTCTGAGGCTGAGTTCAAATGCCCAGTAATCCTTTTGGCCTGGCCTCTTCCTCCTCACCTGGGCGAAGACACACACCCACAAATACTTGGCAGGGCCCCCTCTCCAACTGGGCCATCAGCCTGCTTCCACGCCTCTCAGGGCCCAATGGCAGGCATTGGAAATTCAAATAAAAGAAGCGTACTGAAGCATTTCATCCATTGTCAAGCTGGGCACCGTGCTGAGGACACTGATGGCAGTGAGGATGGGAACGGTAGTGGCCACAGTGGGAACACTTGCAAGATGCTCCAGGGGCTGCCTTTTCCCTGAGGATTCCCCCAGCTAGCCTCAAACTAGGGTCTGGGAGGAGATGGAGCATGTTCACTTTTCCCTTGGGGACTTCTGTACTTCCAGCAGCCCATCTCTGGTAAGAAGGCCGGCCATTGGGGTATTGGTGGAGAGACATGAAATTCTCAAAGCAAATGGACCTTGAGCTCCCCCATTATTTCTGTGTGGTGTTAGACCAGTTACTTAGCCTCTCTGAGCCCCACTTTCTCATTTACGAGGAAGACGACTTACCCTGCCAAGCTCTTTTGGTGTTTATAGTGCACACAAGGCACCCGGTAGGTCAGATCTTAGTGTGTACTTTACAAGTATTCATCCTTTTCATTCTGTGGTTGGCATCTCCTGATATTACATAATCCTCTCCTCCTTGCACACGGTGCTGTGCCTGCACAGCGCCATTCTGGGCCTCAGAAACCATGAGTCCACTCTGCTGGTCCCTGGGAAGCTCTCATAGGTAAGGGCTGATTTCATGTCCCTTTGCCCTGCCAGTTTGGTTTTCAACCTGACACAGATGCCAACATTGCCAGGGCACTGGGTACCTGAGGGTTCAAGGCAGAGCCCTCCCCCGGGACAGGTGCAAGCCTTGCATCTGTTGCCAATAGGGAACTTCGGGTGAGGGTGCACTGCATCCTGGGCTCACAGTGACAGCCTGGGGCTCACTAACACACCCAGATTTAGGATGACTGCTGAGGGGCCCTGTCCCCTCACTGCTATGTGCTCTCTATTTCTACAGTGAGAAGGAAGCAGAAAGAAAAACCCCACATGAAGTAACCTCAGGCTAAGCCAAGAGAATGGACATGAGCCTTGGGACACCCTGCAGTTCCTCAGGTGACCTACTCAGAGAACTCCATCCCAAGACTTGCCGGTCCCAGACCAGCCTCAGTTGCACCGTCTCTCAAGGCAGCCTGCACGAAGCGCTGGAGTTGATTCTGAGCAACAGGGACAAGGTCCCCAATGGTCCTCCAGTCTGTCTGCATTCCAGTCCAGGAATGGGGAGCTGGATTGGTTTTGTTTTTCTGGTACCCAGGAGGGCTTTGCTTGAGATACATTTCTATTTACTTTATAGTTAATTAGGTATTATATATCTTAGGATAGCCTTGGACATGGCTTTTTAGCCATGACTAAATGTGATCCTCTGGGTTTTTTTCTTTTAATATCTGTTTATTAATTTGGTATACTTGTATGGAGGTCAGAGGACAGCTTGTGAGAGTCTGTTCTCTCCTCCCTCATAGGGTGCTGGAAAAGGTCAGGTCTGGGTCACCAGGAGAGTGCCTTCACCCACTGAGCCTTCTCACTGCCCCAACTTTAAACCTTTTGGGGTTTTTGTTTTTTGATTTTTCAAGTTTGAGTTTCTCTGTGTAACAGCCCTGGCTGTTCTGCAACCCACTCTGTAGACCAGGCTGGCCTCCAATTCACAAAGATCCACCTACCTCTGCTTTCTGAGTGCTGAGATTAAAGGCGTGCAATTTTTTTTTTTCCAACCTTAAACTTTTGACCTTTCTTTCTCTACTCCCCATGCCCTGGGATTACAGGCATGCACCCCCATACCTGTTTTATGGCTCAAACCAGCCTCATGCATGCTAGGTAATTCTACCAAATTACCCCATCCATCCCCCAAACCAGCTAGTCCATCTCTACTGAATACATAAACAGTTGTAGGAGGGCAAGTGGGACTTGGAGCTGGGATCAGGCACTGGAGGGACACTCTATTCATCACCATGCTGGAGACAGGGCCTGTGCTTCCTGAGATCTGCCTAGTCTTTGTGTAATTATGCCAAGAAGCCCTCGTTTCACGTGAATGAACCCGAAGGAGGGCACCAACCAAGCCAACCAAGCCAATGCGGGGATTTCCCTCAGGGAACAGAGCCTCAGATAACTGCATTAAACATGAAGATCCCTGCCAGAAACCACTGTACACTCAAGCTGTGAGCTGAAAGTATTGGGGTGAAGCCCTCTCATCAGTAAACCTTGCCGCTTGGTTTGAGGTTTAAGGTACACTGCTAAAATCCCAGGTACAATACATTCTACTCTGAAATAGTCTGAGTTTCTTTTAACTGGGGGGTGTGATTTGCCTACAGTGAACTCCAGACTTACCAGGTTTTAATGAACGTACATCAAGACTCAATGACATTTCAGTCACTCCAGAAAGCTGCCTGGCGCCCTGCTGTTCAATTCTGTCTCCTAAAGCCACGGCTAATCTGATCTCTGCCACGGAGAGTTGGTTTATTTCTGCAGCTTTCTACGACTGGGTTCCTGTAACACGGTGGAGTTGGACATCCAGTTTCAGCTCAGAGCACTGTTAAGATTCATCAGCAGGGAGGTTTGTTCACTCCTATGACTGGTCATTCTCGGGTGTCTCACAGTTGCCCCTTGCTTGTTTGGAACCATTTTGAACAAAGCTACTCCTCTGACCATTTCCATTCATATCTTCTGTGACAATGTGGTTTTTTTTTGGGGGGGGGGGATACCTCATGTGTGTGCACATGCATGAGTGTGTGTATTTGTGTGCATGCGTGCCTGTGTGTGTGTGTGTGTGTGTGTGTGTGTGTGTGTATTTCTGGGTCTCTGGGCAAATAGGATAAGTATTCAGGCAGAATTCTAAACATTCTTCAGGTCTCTGCCCAAGGCTCTGTGCCAGCACATCGTCTCCTGCTTGTGGGCGGAACCCATGGCTTATCTGTAGCCAATGATGACAGAGATGGAAAAGATGAATGGTGGACACTCCTGGGGTGACTCCATGTTGCTTGGGAGTCCACACAGGTTGTGGGGAGGTCTCTAGGAGATGGCTGTGTGGTGAGGAGCTACCAAGGCTTCCCCTGAAGCTAAGCAGCTGTCAGCCAGCAGAAAAGGGGGACCCAGCCTCACAAATCCAACTGAATCCTGCCAACAGCCACAGAGCTGAGAAGAGCACCCAAGTTCTGGACAGGAGGAAACCCACATTTGGACTTAGTCCAGTGAGAGCCTGGATGCAGCAACCAGTGAGGCCGCTCCTGGGCCCCAGGCCCACCGAGATGAGGGAATCTTACAACCAGCCAGGCTGCTGTTCCATACAGTAGAGTTTGTGGTGATTTATTCTTAGGCGAGAACATGGATATGCCAGTGTGTAGTCTGCTTTTACAGAGCACTACTGTAACAATATACTACTGACTGGGCAAATTGTTCTTTAAAATCTGTGTTTGTTTGTTTCTCCTTGTTACGGTTCTGGAGTCTGGGGAGCCCTAGAAGACTGTGTGGGAAGAAGAGGAGGACTCTGTCAATAACAAAGCAAGGAAGGCAAAGGAGCCTTCAACATACAAACAGGACAGTCAAGAAGGGACAGAACAGCCAGGCGGTGGTGGCGCACGCCTTTAATCCCAGCACTCAGGAGGCAGAGGCAGGTGGATCTCTGTGAGTTCGAGGCCAGCCTGGGCTACAGAGTGAGTTCCAGGAAAGGTGCAAAGCTACACAGAGAAACCTTGTCTTGGGGGGGGGGGGGCGGACAGAACTTCTTCAGATCCACTCCTGAGGTAACCAACCCACTTTGAGACACTGGTCCATTCCCCATGGTGGTATTCTCATAGCTTAACACCCCATAGCACCATTCTTAACACTGTTTTAGTAGCCTTTCAATTTTAACATGAGCTTGGGAGGGGATGTTCAAGCCACAGCAGTGAAAAATGGAAAATCACTTCTTGTTAAGTGTTTAATGACGTTTTCATCTTAGCTCAGTTCCTCTTAAAAGGGAAGTCTGGAGCAAAAATTAGCATGCTTATGCTTTACTTGGGAGAAGCAAATTCAGCGACACTAAGAGAAGTGACATGCCATTGCCCCTGGCTGTCACTAAGGGATGCCCTACAGTCTGCACCATGAGCCTGGGAAAGTGAAGAATAAGCCTTATGTCAGTCTTCCCTTAGAGCAGTGGTTCTCAACATTCCTAGTGCTAAAACCCTTCAATCCAGTTCCTCAGGGTATGCTGACCCCCAACCATAACATTTTTTTCCACTGCTACTTCATGACTACAGCCGTGCTACTGTTATTAATCATAATGTACATATCTGTGTCTTCCAGTGGTCTTAGGTGACACCTATGAAAAGGTTGCTCTGCTTCAAGAGGTCCTGACCCACAGGTTGAGAAATGCTGCCATAGAAAGAAGTGATTGACGCGTCCGCCCTGGAACTCCCATCTGGACCAGAGGTAGACCTGAACATCACGGAATGGAAGAAGAAGAAGAAAACAACCTTGTAAGTAACATCATGAAGAGGCTAGAGCCTTATATAGAAGAAATAAAAAATAAAGTAGAGGAACAGACAAACAAAAAATGGGAAGAATGCTATAAAAAAACTAAAGGAAAGGACAATTAAAGCAGAAGAAAACAATAAGTCCCTGAAAGAAAATCATGAAAAAGCAATGAAACAGATGAGGGAAGAAACAGTCTAAGACCTGAAGAGGGAAATAGAAAAAATGAAGAAGACACTAGCAGAAAGAATTCTGGAAATAGAAAAACTGAGTAAATGAACAGGGACTTCAGAGGCAAGTATAACCAACAGAATGCAAGAGATGGAAGAGAGGATCTCTGGTGTTGAAGATACGGTAGAAGAAATAGATTCATCAGTCAAAGAAAACACTAAAACCAACAAAGTCATGACCCAAAATGTCCAAGAAATTTGGGACACCATGAAAAGACCAAACCTACGAATAATAGGGACAGATGCTGTGGATATCGCTCTGTGTAAATAAAGTTCTGATTGGCCAGTGGCCAGGCAGGAAGTATAGGCAAGACAAGAGAGAAGAGAATTCTGGGAAGTAGAAGGTTGGAGGGAGACACCACCAGCCGCCGCCATGAGAAACAACATGTAAAGACACTGGTAAGCCACGAGCCATGTGTCAAAGTATAGACTAACAGAAATGGGTTAATTTAAGATAGAAGAAGTAGATAACAAGAAGCCTGCCATAGCCATACAGTTTGTAAACAATGTAAGTTTCTATATGCTTTCTTGGTTGGGTCTGAGCGACTGTGGGACTGGCAGGTGAGAGAGATTTGTTCTGACTGGGCCAGGCAGGAAAACTCTAACTACAGACAGAGGAAGGAGAAGAACACCAACTCAAAGGCACAGAAAATATATTTAACAAGATCATAGAAGAAAACTTTCCCAACTTAAAGAAGGAAATGCCTATGAAGATACAAGAAGCCTATAGAACACCAAACAGACTAGACCCCCCAAAAAAGTCCCCTTGCCACATAATAATTAAACAACTAAACATACAGAATAAAGAAAGAATATTAAGGGCAGCAAAGGAAAAATGCCAAGTAACTTATAAAGGCAAACCCATCAGAATAACACCCGATTTCTCAATGGAGACTTTGAAAGCCAGAAGGACCTGGACAGATATAATGCAGATACTAAGAGACCATGGGTGCCAGCTTAGACTAATATACCCAGCAAAACGTTCAATCATCATAGATGGAGTGAACAAGACCTTCCAAGACAAAACCAGATTTAAACAATACTTATCCACAAACCCAGCCCTACAGAAAGCACTAGAAGGAAAATTCCAACCTAAGGAAGGCAGATACACCCATGAAAACACAGGTAATAGATAACATCACAGCAGTAAACCCCAAAGAAGAGAAGTACACACACTACCACCAAAAAATAAAAATAACAACAGGAACGAACAATCACTGGTCATTAATATCCCTTAATATCAATGGACTTAATTCATCTATAAAAAGACACAGACTAACAGAATGGATACTAAAACAGGACCCATCTTTCTGCTGCATACAAGAAACACACCTCAAATTCAAAGACAGACACCTCCTAAGAATAAAAGGCTGGGAAAAGACTTTCCAATCAAATGGTCTTAAGAAGCAAGCTGATGTACCATCCTAATATCCAGCAAAATAGACTTCAAACTAAAATCAATCAAAAGAGATAATGAAGGACATTACATACTCATTGCAGGAAAGATCCACCAAGATGAAGTCTCAATTCTGAACATTTATGCCCCAAACACAAGGGCACCCACATATGTAAAAGAAACATTACTAAAGCTTAAATCACATATAAAACCCCACACATTAATAGTGGGAGACTTCAACACCCCACTTTCACCTCTGGACAGATCGGCCAAATTGAAACTTAACAGAGACATAATGGACTTAACTGATGTTATGGCTCAAATGGACTTAATCGATATCTACAGAACATTCCACCCAAACAAAAAAGAATATACCTTCTTCTCAGCACCCCATGGAACCTTCTCTAAAATTGACCACATACTTGGCCACAAAGCAAATCTCAACAGATACAAAACAATTGGAATAACCTCCTGTGTTCTATCAGACCACCATGGTTTAAAGTTAGATTTCAATAACAGAAAAAACTACAGAAATCCTACAATATCATGGAAACTGAATAATGCTCAACTGAATCACCAATGGGTTGAAGAAGAAATAAAGAAATTAAAGACTTCCTAGAGATCAATGAAAATGAATACACCACATACCCAAACTTATGGGATACTATGAAAGCAGTGCTAAGAGGGAAATTTATAGCACTGAATGCCCACATAAAGAAGCTGGAGAAATCTCATGCTAGTGACTTGACAGCACACCTGAAAGCCCTTGAACAGGAAGAAGCAAAGTCTCCCAGGAGGAACAGACACCAGGAAATTATCAAATTGAGGGCTGAAATCAATAAAATAGAAATACAGAGAACAATACAAAGGATTTATGAAACAAAGAGTTGGTTCTTTGAGAAGATCAACAAGATAGACAAGCCCTTATCGAAACTAACCAAAAGACAGAGAGAGAGCATCCAAATTAACAAAATCAGAAATGAAAAGGGGGACATAACAACAGACAACGAGGATATCCAGAGAATCATCAGGTTATACTTCAAAAACCTCTACTCCACAAAACTGGAAAATCTAAAAGAAATGGATAATTTTCTGGATAGGTACCACATACCTAAGTTAAATTAAGGCCAGATAAACCATTTAAATAGTTCAATATCCCCTAAGGAAATAGAATCAGTCATTAAAAGTCTCCCAACCAAAAAAAGCCCTGGACCAGATGATTTCACTGCAGAATTCTACCAGATCTTCAAAGAAGACTTAATACCAATACTCTTTAAATTGTTCCACACAATAGAAGCAGAAGGTATATTACCAAACTCCTTCTCTGAGGCTACAATTAACCTGATTCCTAAACCAAACAAAGATGCAACAAAGAAAGAGAACTACAGACCCATCTCCCTCATGAACACTGATGCAAAAATACTCAATAAAATTCTGATGAACAGACTCCAAGAACACATCAAAACAATTATCCACCATGATCAAGTAGGCTTCACCCCAGGGATGCAAGGGTGGTTCAACATGTGAAAGTCCGTCAATGTAATACACCATATGAACAAACTCAAAGAAAAAAACCAGATGATCATCTCACTAGATGCAGAAAAGGTATTTGACAAAATCCAACACCCCTTCATGATAAAGGTCTTGGAGCGATCAGGAATACAGGGAACATACCTAAACATAATAAAGGCAATCTACAGCAAGGCAACAGCCAACATCAAATTAAATGGAGAGAAACTCAAAGCAATACCAGTAAAATCAGGAACAAGGCAAGGCTGTCCCCTCTCCCCATACTTATTCAATATAGTACTTGAAGTTCTAGCCAGAGCTATAAGACAACATAAAGAGATTAAGGGGATACAAATTGGAAAGGAAGAAGTCAAACTCTCCCTATTTGCAGATGACATGATAGTATACATGAGTGACCCCAAAAATTCAACCAAGGAACTGATACAGCTAATAAAAACCTTCAGGAACATTGCAGGATACAAGATCAACTCAAAAAAAATCAGTAGCCCTCCTATATACAATTTACAAACAGGCTGGGAAAGAAATCAGAGATAAATCACCCTTTACAATAGCCATAAATGATATAAAATACCTTGGGGTTACTCTAACTAAGCATGTGAAGGACCTATATAACAAGAACTTTAAGACCCTGAAGAAAGAAATTGAAGATGTCAGGAAATGGAAAGATCTTCCATGCTCATGGATAGGCAGGATTAACCTAGTAAAAACGGTGATCTTACCAAAAGCAGTCTACAGAATCAACACAATCCCCATCAAATTACCAACACAATTCTTCACAGATCTAGAAAGAATAATACTCAACTTCATATGGAAAAACAAAAAACCCAGTATAGCCAAAAGAATCCTGTACAATAAAACAACCTCTGGAGGCATCACGATCCCCTATCTCAAGCTCTACTATAGAGCTACCGTAATAAAAACAGCTTGGTACTGGCATAAAAACTGACATGTGGAATAATGGAATCAAATTGAAGACCCTGACATTAACCTGCACACCTATGAGCATATAATTTTTGACAAAGAAGCCAAAAATGTACAATGGAAAAAAGAAAGCATCTTCAACAAATGGTGCTGGCATAACTGGATGTCAATGTGTAGAAGGCTGCAAATAGATCCATATCTGTTGCACAAAACTTAAATCCAAGTGGATCAAAGACCTCAACGTAAATCCAGTTACCCTGAACCTGATAGAAAAGAAAGTAGGAAGTACTCTTGAACGCATTGGCACAGGAGATCACTTTCTAAATATAATACCAGTAGCATAGACACTGAGAGAAACAATCAATCAATGGGACCTGTTGAAACTGAGAAGCTTTTGTAGAGCAAAGACACAGTCAACAAGACAAAGCGACAGCCTACAGAATGGGAAAAGGTCTTCACCAACCCCACATCTGACAGAGGGCTGATATCCAGAATATATAAAGAACTCAAGAAATTAGACATCAAAATGCCCAACAGTCCAATTAAGAAATGGGCTATAGAACTAAACAGAGAATTCTCCACAGAGGAAGTTCAAATGGCTGAAAGACATTTAAGGAATTGTTCAACATCCCTAATTATCCAGGAAATGCAACTCAAAACGACTCTGAGATACCACCTTACACCTGTCAGAGTGGCTAAGATCAAAAACACAGAAAACAGCTTATGCTGGAGAGGATGTGGAGCAAGGGGAACTCTCCTCCACTGCTGGTGGGAATGCAAGCTTATACAACAGGCACTTTGGAAATCAATATGATGCTTCCTTAGAAAATTGGGAATCCATCTTCCCCCAAGACCCAGCTGTAGCACTCTTGGGCATATACCCAAGGAATGCTCAATCATACCACAAGGGCATTTGCTCAACTATGTTCGTATCAGCTTTGTTTGTAATAGCCAGAACCGGGAATCAACCTAGATGCCCTTCAACTGAAGAATGGATAAAGAAAATATGGTACATATACACAATGGAGTACTTCTCAGCAGAGAAAAACAATGACATCATGAGGTTTGCAGGCAAATGGATGGATCTAGAAAAAATCATCCTGAGTGAGGTAACCCAGACTCAGAAGGACAAACATGGTATACACTCACTCATAGGAGGATACTAGATGTAAAACAAAGATGACTAGACTGCTACACAACTCCAGGGAGGCTACCTAGAAAACGGGACCCTAGGAAAGACCCAGGGATCACCCAATGACAGAGAAATGGATGAGATCTACATGAACAACCTGGACGACAGTGGGAGTAATGAAGGGCAAGATTTGAGGAAAAAAAAGCTTAGGGGAACAGGAGATCCCAGCTGGATCAAGAACAGAAAGGGAGAACGAGGAATAATAGACCATGATAAATGAAGACCACATGAGAACAGGAATAGGCAGAGTGCTCGAGAGGTCCCCAGAAATCCACAATGATATATCCCTCTGTAGACTGCTGGCAGTGGTCGATGGAGGGCCTGATCTGACCTAGTCTGGGGATCAGATGGCTAAACACCCTAACTGTCATGCTGTAACTCTCATCCAATAACTGATGGAAGTGGATGCAGAGATCCTTGGCCAGGCCCCAGGTAGAGCTCCAGGTATCCAACTGTCAAGAAGGAGGAGGGACTGCAAGAGCGTGAATTGTTGAATCCAAGATTGCAAAAAGCACAGGGAAAAATAGCCAATCGAATGGAAGCACATGAATTATGAACCAATGGCTGTGGAGCCCCCAGCTTGATCAGGCCCTCTGGATAAGTGAGACAATTGAATAGCTTGAACTGTTTGGGAGGCATCCAGGCTGTGGGACCAGGACCTGTCCTTAGTGCATGAGCTGGCTGTTTGTAAGCTTGGGCTTACACAGGGACTCAAGCTCAGCCTGGAAGGAGGGAACTGGACCTGCCTGTACTGAATCCACCAGGTTTAAATGAGTTCCCAGGGGTGTCTTGGTCCTAGAGGACATGGGAATGGAGGGGAGGGGCTGGGGGAAGGTGGGGGTGGGGGAAGGAGGGGGGAGGACAGGGGAACCCATGGCTGATGTGTAAAATTAAAACACAAATATAATAATAATAATAATAATAATAATAATAATAATAATAATAATGAAAGTAGTGATTGACACTCCTGGCTCTGTCCAGAGTCTGCTTTCTCATTTGGAAGACTCATCCGCTGGCCTTCCACACTGCACTCCCCGGTCCCTCTGTGTGCTGCACACTCAAGCCCCGACCACACATTGTTTTGCTTCATCTAGCACTGAAAACAGGAGGCAGGGAAGCGCCACTAGCCCTTCTAAACGGTCTTAATAAATAAAAAGCATGGAGCCAAATATAGGGGTGACAGCCTTAGAGAAAGATCAGAGGAATAGGACAAACCATGAGCTAACCTCACCTCACCAACTCTGCAACTTCCAAAGAGAGCTTCTTCCTGTATACTCACGGATATGCCTTTTCTGTTCTGTTCTCTCATTGGGCTCTCTTAGCCCCCACATCACTTCCTCTTCCTACACAGCTCTGTCACTTTCTGTCTGTCTGTACAGACCTCCAGACCTCTCTGGTTGGTGCTGGGATTAAAGGTGTGTGCCACAACACTTGGCTCTGTTCCCTAGTGTGGCCTTGAACACACAAAGATCCTGCCTGCCAAGTGATAGGATTAAGGGCGTGTGCTACCGCTGCCTAACTTCTTTGTTTACTTATAATGGCTACCCTTTTCCTCTGATCTCCAGGCAAGCTTTATTTATTAAAGCACAAGGAAAATATCACCACATTTCAGCACAAATAAAATCTTACCACATGCCCTAGCTGCAGGAACAGCCAGAAGTAGCTCAGTGCTTTGTCAGATGCCACGTCCCACATACTCATACTCCAACGTGACCCTGGCTGTCACCTGTCCACCTCAATATCTGTGCTTTGCCAGAGACTCCTGGGGAGATTCGTCACTTCTGGGTTCCATGAGCTCTGGGCAACCCTGGGTCCCTGTAGTACGCTGTGGCCATCCACACAGGTGTTCCTGTTTTGTCTCCTGATTTTTGAATTTTTAATTTTCTTCTTTCTTGGCTTTTACCTTTGTTCTGGTAGAAGACTTCCTAAGAAATGAGGCATAGCATGTGGTATGAACTAAAGTTCAACCTGGCCTTGGTGTTAAGCATCAGACTTGTGAAGGTCCAAGGCAGAGGCTGGGGAGGTGGCTCAGTGCTGAAGAGCACCTGCTGCAGATACACTGAACCTGAGAAAGGAGAAAATAAGGAATAGGCTTGAACTCGTGGGCATAGAAGACTTTCTGGGCAGAACACCACCAGCATAGGCCCTCAGAACAACAATTAGTACCTTGAGAACCTGAGAAGGCCATCATCATCTGGGCAAAGTTGATGGCTACCAAATGGAAAAGATTTTTTACCAACTATACATTCAATAAAGGGATAATATCTAAAATACGTAAAGAACTAAGAATGAATACACTAGATATCAAGAAAACAAATAACAGTTAAAAATGAGGTACTTATCAAAATCGAGTTCTCAAATAAGGAAATAGAAATGTCTCAGAAACACTTTAAAAATTTTTCTACATCCTTAGTCATCAGGGAAATGCAAATCCAAACTTCCCTGAGATTTCATCTTACGTCAGTCAGAATGACCAAGATCAATAAAACAAATGACAGCTCCTGCTGGGAAGGATGTGGAGTAAGGGGAACACTCATCCATTGAGAGTGGGACAACTACTGGAAATCGGTGTGATGGTCCCTCAGAAAGATGGGAATAGATCTAGCTCAAGGTCCTGCTAGAGCACTCTTATTCCTAGATCCTAAGGACTCTGCATTCCACTACAGAGACACCATTCAACCATGTTCATTACTGCTCTATTCATAACAGCCAGAAATTGGAACAGCCTAGATATTTGTCAATGGATGAATAGATAAAGAAAATGTACATTTACGCAATGGAATATTGTTCAGCAGTTAAAAAGAAAAATCATGAAATTTGCAGGTAAATGGATGGAGCTAGAAACAAAATTATCCTCAGTGAGGTAACCCAGACCCAAAAAGACAAGTATAGTACGGATTCACTTATGTGGCTGTTAGCTGTTAAGTTACTGATAAATAAACAGCAGCCATGTAACCATAGAAGTTAGACCGTGAGTAGGTGGAGGGAAGGAGAGCCTTAGTAAGAGGACATCGAATAGATATGGATGGATGGGGCTGTGTGCTGCAATGGAGGATCAAATGTGGACCAGAAAGGAAGAAGAAACAGACTAAGGGGCATTCGAGGGGCTGTATGGAAACCTAGTACAGTAGAAGCTTCTTAAAATATATGAAAATATATGAAAGAAATCTAAATGGAGTCACCAAATAATGCGGGAGACAAAGCCCCAACCAGACAACTCTCCAAATGAAAACTTCAGTGCTGGGAATGGTAGACATCTAATCAGGCTGTTGGTCAAAGGAGCTTCCTGGAAACCCCCAACAGCCCAAGCTATCGCCAAGGCTATCGGTGGCTCTCCACAACTGATGGTAAGGTACTGTTCCTGAAGATAGCAGCTTTGTGACTCAATGAACATGAGGAAGTCAAGCTGGTGCAAAAAAAAAACAAAACAAAACAAAACAAAAAAACCACTGGCTGCTCTTGCAGAGGACCTGGGTTCCATGCCCAGCACATATGTCACCTCACAACCATCTGTAATTTCCATTCTAGGAGCTAGGATACCCTCTTCTGTCCTGCCTAGGCACCAGGTGTACACATGATGTACATATATGCATGCAGGCAAAAGATCCATACACATAAAATAAAATAAATAGATCTTTAAAAAAGGAAAGTCAAAGGCAAATGCAAACACATGCATAGTTTGTGCCAGTCAGGGCTAACATGACCTTGAGTGTTGCTGTCATAACTTGTTAGTACGTCAGCAATCTGAAGTAGCTATCACACTCAAATTATTGCTGGTGTGAGAGCATTCGCCTTCAGATGAAAGTACTGTAATCACTGAAAGTCTCCTTATGGGCTTTTAAGTATGAAGTCCACCGAATATTTGTAAAGTATAAAAATATGAATGCTGTGATAGTTAATGAGTAATTTTACACATGAAAGCACATATTGAAAACATTCAAATAGCAGTATAGGGTACAGAATGTTAGTGAACATTAGGACAGGTTAAGACAGAGAGAGGGGTAGCTAGAGGAAGAATTTGATGTCCTTTCTAAGACAAATGTAAAAAGAAAACTAAGTGATACAAGAAGCTAAAGGAAGAGAAACTGTGAAAGTCTAGATTAGATAGATCCTAATTCAAACTACCATGGCATTGTTTCATCTCTGATAATTATGAAACGAACAAAATCGTCTAAAATTCTATTTAACATTTCTTATTTACTGCCAGGTCCTACTCTTTCAGTCAACAGTGGACTGAGTCTCCAATGGGAGGCCTGTAAGATTGTAACAGACACAGGGTGGGGGCACTCAACCGTAACTGCTTAGGAGGTGCAGTCAGTCAAGGTCAGCCTAGACTGCAGAGCCAGACCTCCTTTTAGAACAAAGAGGAGAAGCGGGGCCAGGGACATGGCTCAGCAGGCGAAAGCACCCTCAGACAAGCCTGAGGAGCTGAGGTCTGTCCCCAGGACTTGCGTGAAGAACCCCGGAGCAGAGGCACACAGCTGCAATCCCAGCACTGCCACAGCAAGAGGGGCAGTGGAGACAGGGAAGCTCATGGGCCAGCTAGCCTGGGACTTGGGCGAAACCAAAACAAGACACAACAAAAACTACAACCCAACCCCAAACCAGATGCTCTTAAACAGTCTTAGACAAGCAATGACTCTATCACCATTTGGGCTAAAGGTATTCTACAAAACCTGTCATGACTTGTGAAGAAGTACTTATTCCAGTAGTATATCTTGAGAAAGAAGAAAACCTGAAAGCTATGTATAGCCTCATCCATGATAAATCATCTTCAGTCCAGAAATTGTAGAGATATAAAGAACACATGAAAATTTTTAGGAAAAAAAATGAAGTAAATTTTTTTTTCTTCTCACTGGCCAAATATCAAAGTAGCAGATATCACAAGAGTTCTTTAATGTAATTCCTTATGGATTTGAGTTCTTGGAAGTTAAAGCTCTAAACAGTCAATTCAATGAAGGAGTTTCAATAAAGTGAGATCAATGATCAGAAGAAAGTTGGTCAAGCTGTGGATTCCACATTAATTACAGTTTGAAATCTACTTTGCTATGCAACAAAGATTACTTTTAGTAACAATTCCAACTGATGAGGTTGAACTAGCTTTCTTCTGGTTAGTGTTTTCATGATATTCTTTGTTCTAACTCTATTATATTACCTTTTGTTATTTACTTATTGTTTTAAATTAGCAGGAAAAATGTTAGGCATCATTATGGCACTTTGAAACCTAAGTTATCTTGTTGGTACTCCCCCCCCCACTACTCCCCATACCCTTTCCTCACATCTCCAACCCCCCACATCATAGCCTCTTCTCAGCTTTGCTGGTTTGTATGTTTTTCGGGACAGAGTTTTGCTGTGTAGCCCTAGCTGTCCTGAAAGTCACTCAATAGACCAGGCTGGCCTTGAACTCACAGAAATCCTCCTGCCTCTGCCTCCCCAGTGCACTTCTATGCTTCTTCTTAGCTTTTATATCATGTATCATGTTACCTTTAATTTTTCTGATTCTTCTATTCCAACAGACTTTTTTTTTATTTTTTATAAAAAGCATATGAATAAGTTTTAAAAGACTGATGGCAACCTTTGCCTTTTTTCTCATCATATTTAGTCTATTTATGTTTAATGTAATTGCTTGGTCATTTAACTACATCTAAAATTTTAGTTAAGAAGTAATTTCTCCACGTCATGTTGAAAGCCACAGTCCCCATGTTCTCGCTTTCAGGGTTAGTGTTTGAGAAATCCAGCTCTATCTGGTTCTTTTTTTATGACTCCCTCCCTCCCCCACCATGGGCTCTGGAAGCATTTCAGGTGCTTTCTTTCTCCAGTTGTCATTGTTTTTTTCTGCTATTGCAGAATATCACTGACTCTGTGATTTATAAGGAAAATTAAGTTTATTTGCTACAACTCTGGAGCCTGGGAAGTCCATGGTCAAGAGGCCAGCATTTAGTGAGGGCTTATTTGCTGCAAGAGAGCATGCATGGGAGAACAAGAAGCAGAAGAAGCCTAGCTCACTTTTATACTGAGAGCAACCCTGCCAGCCTCATCACCTGCCAGTATGGCTCACTTCCCACCATGGCTGTGGTGGGAGCTAATGCTGACATACACACCTCCAAACCACAGCCAGTCCTCAGTGTCCTTTCAATGGGTAGATTCATACTTGTTTGTCTTCAGTTCTGGGAAATTTTAATCTTTTATTTTTGTTTGTGACTGTATTTTCTTGTTTGGAAACTATATTATTTTTAGATGTCGGGGGAATTGTTATGGAGTTTGTGACCTTTGGGAAAAGATCATAGACTCAATCTAATTTTAATTAAAAGGTTTATTGATTAGTCACTAGCAGAACAAGCAATCTCTGAGCTAAATCTGAGATTGCCATGATAAGGGGGGGGGGTCAGGAAAGGATTTTTAAAGGGAAAAAACATAGGAAAACCACCATTATCTACAAAAGCAAGCAAAAACTGGTCTGTTCTGTTAAGTATTTCAAAACAATCTTTGGGTATCTGCACAAGCAAGTTACAGAAGCAAAAAAACAAAAAACAAAAAACCCCAAAACAAAAAAACCCACAACAACAACAATAACAACCCACAGTAATATCATAGCAAGTCAAGTAGATAGTCACAGCTGTACATTTTTGTGTGGGGGTTGCTGTGGATTGTGCTCATTGTTAATAAGAAAAAAACTGATTGGCTGATAAGCAGGGCAAGAAGAGATTAGGTGAGACAGCCTGACATAGAATGATGGGAGGAGAAGTGTGGAGTCAGGAGAGTTGGCAGAGATGCCAAGTAGAATGTGTAGAAAATGAAGTAACAAACCATGAGTCATGTGTCAAAGCAGAAATAGAGATATGGGTTAACTTAAAACATAAGAGTTAGCTAGTAACAAGCCTGAGCTATCAGCCAAGCATTCTTAAGTAATATTAAGCTTCTGCATGGTTATTCGGGAACTGACAGGTGGGAGAGAACCATCCATTTACAGGGGGTCACTGAGTCAGGGTTACTGGGAACTTATCTTCCAGGAAGTAGAGTCATAGACAAATAGCTGGTGGACACCAAGATGGACGCCTAGTATAAAGTGGAATTTCTTTAGCCATCGTAGAATCACATCCAATGGGAACTTGAGAAGCGTATTGTTAATGATGTGAAAACAAGCTTGTAAATTTGCCTCAGTTTTTTTTTTTTTTAATTTGACTGTAAACAGCAACCAACCCCCCCCCCCCCAAAAAAAACCCCAAAAAACAAAAACGAATACCTCTGCATGCACATGAGAAAGACATGCAGGTGAGCTGTTGGAAACTCAGCTGGAGTTGGATGGTTTCTGGACTGGCACTAATTGGCAAACAAAGAGGAACTGGCCTCGCCATTGGCTTCCACCCTCAAGTTTTGCTGCTCACAATGATCTGGGGCAAAGCGTATCAAGTCTCTGCTCTCTATTTCTTGTCAATTAAAAGAAAGAGAGACATGGCATCCGCCCACCAAGCAAAATGGTGCCAGCTCTCATCCGGGGAGGTGGGAAGGGCTCCTGAGGGCAGGGTTGTCATTGCAGCAACAGAGGGCTGCTGGAGTTCAGACAGAGCCCTTCTCTCTTCTCTCTTCCTCTCCTTGCAGATGGATCCCAGCCCCAGATGACCACTGCAGAGACAGGCGTTCAATGTGACATCTTGGCACCTGCTCCTGTCAACCTGGAGCACGGCTGATGTCACTTGCAAGTGGATGGAGATCATATTCACACCCCTCCCAAGCCCTTGACCTTGGTTGACAATTCAAACCTGGTTTGGGGTCAAGAACTTAACATTTCCTGCTTGAGAACCTGAGGCCAGCGGTGTCATTTTAACATTAAGAGCATAAAGATCCCTTGTCTTTCTCCAGGAAGACAGAAGACTATGTCACCTCCCCTACCCACCTTGCTTGTCCCTGTCTCTGTCTCAGTCTTGTTCAGCCTCTTAGCATGTCTGGCCCACGCCTTGATGAAGCTTCCTAATGGTTATTTTTACTCTTATTTTGGTTTGGTGGTGGGGATGCAGCCCAGGGCTTTGTACATGCCAAGCCGGCACTCTACCACTGAACTCCGCCCTTCCTCAACTTCAGCCAGCTTCAGCATATTAAACCTTACCTTTCCCATGTTGTTATTTAGTTAGGCCAAGCATAAATAACCCATCATTGTTTTATTTTGACCTGAAATTTTCTATCTTTCTTCATTTTTGTCTTCTATAAAAATGTATCTCCTTTACTTCATTGGGAGGGGGAGGGGCACTTGAGAGGAGATTGCTCAGCAGTTAAGAGCACTCGCTGTTCTTTCCAGAGGACCTGAGTTCAGATCCCAGTTGCCTGTAACATCAGCTCCAGGGGATCTGACACCCTCTTCTGGCCTCCAGGGGCACCTACACTCATGTGCACACACCCCCACACAGATACACATATATGCATAATTAAAATAAATCTTTTAGAAGTATCATTATTTCCTTTACTTTGTTGCCCTCTCTCTACATTTGGGAAGTTTTCATGTTATTTTTTTGATTATAGTGGTTATATTCAAACTTGACCAATGTGTATGGACAGATTTAAAATTAATCCAGATTTTCATTCCTCCTCTACAATTGCTTCACCCTGCTCACCTCTGAATGCACAATATGAATTAGAATATTCATATTATTATTATCATTACTTGTTTTTTGAGATAGGGTTTCTCTGTGTAGCCCTTGTTAATATTCTGATCCTACCCTTTGGTGCCACCCTGTGCCCTGACATAGAAGCCTATTATTTTTTTTATTTTTATTTTTTTGTGGAGCTGAGGATCGAACCCAGGGCCTTGTGCTTGCTAGGCAAGCACTCTACCACTGAGCTAAATCCCCAACCTAGAAGCCTATTCTTAAGGGAAAACTCTGCCCATTTCTCTCTTCTCTCTCTTCTGCTTCCCTCCCATGAGGTGCGCACCTCTTGAACCCCTTGCCTTTCTCTCTTTCTCTTTCTCTCTCTCCTTTTCTGTCTCTCTGCCTCTTCTTCTCTCTTTCATAATAAACTCTCCACGTGGATGTAGCATCTAAGGTGTGTATCGCTGGCTGCCGCCACTGCTACCATGCCTGACATGGCCTGCATCTCGCTGCATCTGCCCAGCATGGTTCCCTGTACACACGGGATATTGTCTCGGTACCTCCCACATACAATATCATAACAGCCCTGGCTGTCCTGGAACTCGCTGTGTAGACCAGGCTGGCCTAGAACTCACAAAGATCCACCTGCCTCTGCCTCCCGAGTGCTGGGATTAAAGGTGTGTGCCACCACCGCCCGGCCCTCCTTGAGTTTTATTTTGTTTGTTTTCTTTGTCTTTTAACATTTATTTATTTATCTAGCTATCTAGCTATTTTGTGTGTGTGTGTGTGTGTGTGTGTGTGTGTGTGTGTGTGTGTGATGAGAGAGGAGGGGGAGAGGAAGAGAGAGGGGTGGGAGAGTGTTTGGGCTCCTGCGCCCTACCATGCATGTGGAGGTCAGAGGATAATCTGCAGGGAATTCTCTCCTTCCACCATGTGAGTCCCAGGTATAAGCAATGGCACAGAAACTACCCAGCTAGACCACTCTATGGGTAGAAAGAAAGATTTATTGTGGATCAAACTGCCAAGGCCACAGGAAGGGACAGAGACAGGAGCAAAGTGGTAGAAAAACAAGCAGATTTTATGTGACAGTCAGCAGGGTGGGGAGCTGAGATGATAGAGGTATCTGAACTGATCTGGAACAAAGTGCCCTTGCCCAAGGTAGTTGATCTTTAGGAGAAGGCTAAGGAGATTCCTGGAGCATCAAGGGAGATTCCTGGAGCATCAAGGGAGGTTCCTTTTGAACAGAAAGAGCCTTAAGAGGTCTGTTTTCCTAGCAAACAGAACCCTGCCTTTAGGCTTGTTGTTTACCTGGTAACAGTCCTTCGGTTTACCTGGCCAAGGTTCTTCTGTTTAGGACAATGTCACCAGCATTGCTATGGGGATGTGGGGATGTGGAGGGTAGGGGAGCTGTGGGGGATTGGGGGAGTGGGAGGGTGTTAAGCCTAATATTCTGTTGAACCATCTCACTGGCCCTGTACAGGGTCTTACTGTATTTGTAGCCCATGATGGCCCTAAATTTAGAATCCTCTTCAGCCTCTCATGGGCTTATAGGCATGTGCTGTTGGGTCTGGGGTCTTGAAATAACGGGGGATAGACCACCAAAGTCTATTAAACTTGAAGCAAACTTTATTCCAGAAAAATTAAAAATTAAAAACAAAAACAAAAACACCGAGGGGTACAAAAGCTCATCAGCTAGCTGAGACCACAGGCGATGTTGGAATTCTGGGGCTGTGGCGATGGAGGTAGTATTGGCCCCCTTTTATAGTAGCAGGCATGGGGTGCATGGTAGGAGTCACATAGAGACATCAGGCATGAGATGCATGCTAGAAGTCACGTAGAAACAACTATTAAAAGTTCACTTTGGGCCTGGCAACGGTGGTGCACGCCTTTAATCCCAGAACTTAGGAGGTGGAGGCAGGCAGATATCTGTGAGTTCGAGGCCAGCCTGGTCTACATTGTCCTAAACAGAAGGGCTTTGGCCAGGTAAACCGAAGGACTGTTACCAGGTAAACAACAAGCCTAAAGGCAGGGTTCTGTTTGCTAGGAAAGCAGACCTCTTAAGGCCCTTTCTGTTCGAAAGGAACCTCCCTTGATGCTACAGGAATCTCCCTTAGCCTTCTCCTAATGGTCAACTACCTTGGGCAAGGGCTCTTTGTTCCAGATCAGTTCAGATACCCTCTATCAGCTTGGCTCCCCAGCCTGCTGACTGTCATATAAACATATAAACAATTCACTACAGAGCCAGGAAAGGCACAAAACTACACAGAGAAACCCTGTCTCGAAAAACAAAACAAAACAAAAAAAAGTTAACTTTGGTCCAGGCAGTTGTTGGCTATAAGGGGAAAGGGGGTTAAAAGTTAACCCCTGGCTATTGACAGAGGAGCTGGCTATAAAGCAGAGAGCCATTGTTAGAAGTTAACCTTTAGAGATATGACTGTCAGGTTTTATCTCTTAAGCTTATAATTTTATATTTCTATATTCCTGGACCCTTCCTTCAGTGCTACTACCCCGGACAAAACTAACCTTCTAGAACCATTTTCTTGGTGGTAAGACTTCTTGATTTTGTTTTCCATAGACATTTCACCCTTCGGCTTTCACAGTTCTTTGGCTGGCTACACCATTCTAGGTTAACACCCGCTTCCCCAACCTTTATGTCTCTCCATTGCTGTGTTGAGAAGTCGGCTGCCATTCTAATATAAATGCCCTTTGCAAGCAACCACCTTTTGTTCTTGGCTGTCTTGAAGGCCTTCCTTCTGCTTTTGAAAGGTTGTCATTTAATTCTAATGCATCTAGGCATGGATTTCTTTTCATTTATCCTGCTTAAGCTACCTTATGCTTCCAGGATCTGAGGACTCATCTGTGTTCTCAATCTTTGTTAGGCTCTCCTCCCTCATTGCCTTGCCTCCACTCTATCTGCCTTCAGGACTCCAACCAGACGCGCTAACTTCTCAGTCTTTTTGGCTCTTGTCCTCTCTTTTATTTTCTCCTTATTCTTGTATTTGTTTTCTGTGTTCTGGATAAATTCACTTTCAATATGTCCAGCCCCTTTATATATATATATATGCTGTGATTTTCAATTCAGTGGTTTCATTTCATTCTTGAAATTTCCATTTGCTAGTCAAAGTCTGTTGTTGGTTTTTCTGAAGTAAGCTTCTCTCTGCAATTACATGCTTGTGTGAGATGAGACAGGAGGCAGATCAGTGAACAATTCACTATGAAATACTAACCATACAAAGAGCAGCACACTTGTGCCTGCGTGCACACAAGAACTAAACGACAGTGACACATTCACTGCTGTTCAAAACTCACGGACCACAGCATATGTGATATTCAGAATCCTCAGCCTTAAGTACATGTATAGAGAAGAAGCTGAAAATTCAGTAGGGACATCTTTCAGTTAGAGAAAGAATAAAAACGTCTGAAGAAAGTAGAAGCAAGCAAACAATGAAAATAGAGAGTGGACACTAACGAAATAGGCAACAAGGAAAACAGATGAGGTGGATATGCCCCATGCCCTTCCACACTGAAATGGTGGGGGTCTAGTGAGGCTTCAGGAATCTCATGGCTGTGGTTGGGGCTCGGGAGTACTCTGTTCACTGCTTCTAGAGACACTTGGCAGGTCCGCGAGCAACCGCGTGTAGGTCTGGGTGGCTGAAGACCCTGTCCCAGCCACGCCCTCTGCCCCCAGTCTTAGGTACCAGGGGCTACACAGTGATTTCCTAGGCTTTGGGCCCCAGCTGAGCTGATGGAATGTCCCTGGAGGAAGGCTCAGAATAGAGGGAGCCAGAAGCACCCTGTGCCTATAAATCATACATGTTTGCCAAGTGGAAAAATACCAGATTTCAGAATGTTTTGTTTAGTGCTTCTTAGAAACATTTTGTCCAAGGACTACAATGCACTGGGCTGGTCCTCTCCTGAGCCAGGTGTGCACAGCTTCCAGGTGCCCTTGCAAACAGCCGACCATTTCCGGGAAACTGGTTTGAAGTTTGCGCCCCTGCTCGCCCAGAGGGAACTGAGAGCTTGCGTCAAGCCGGTGCCCTTTGAGAACATCCTTACAGGTGTGGGAGGCTTCCGGAAGTCACCTACCTGCCCAGTTCTTTATCCGTGATCTTAAGGGATGGCCCAGGGACAGTCTCACAGAGCTGCTGGAAGTTGCAGCCTAGTCTGCGGCCCCCAGTCTTAGTGAGAGTAACCTCAGGGCCATGGCTCCTCCGACTCCGGCATCCATAGCCGCCTCCTGTGAGCTGGGGAGTCAGTCCGCCCAGGGGCAGAGCCAGGCGGGCGGTCCCAGCTCCAGCTGGACTCACCCACGCCTGGCCACAGGCTCTGCTGAGGTTGTGGAGATGTGGAAGAACGGCCCCCGATATGGAGGAAGGGCAGGACCCCCTGAAGCTCTTCCAGTGGCGCTGGCTTTCAGAAAAGGTTCCCAGGACTCAGTGGGCCCTTGCGGAGGAAGTGCCTGGTGGACAGAGTCTTGTTTCAAACAACAGAGGCCAATCTACTTACAGGCCACCAATCTACTTACAGGCCGAGGCCCAGTCCCTCATCTGAAAACAGGAGCGATGCTAGGACCAAGCCCACGGTTTGTGATGATGTGGTCGGTTCCTGATGTGATCAGCAGAACGTCTGGCCTCTTAGAAAGGTCTGGAATACAAAGACGCTGTATTCCACTGCCTGATGGTATGTGCCTCATTACAGAAGATTTAATAGCCTTCACAGGATTGTGCACAACTACTTTCTACCTCTCAGCAACCACGGGAGGTATCAGGTGAGTCCCTGCGTGGGTGAAGTCTTGAGCCCCTCTGCCTTGACTGTCCATTAACACAGATGGTGAACATGGAAGGGTGATAGGCTGAGGCTCAGCTGGCAGGGCCTTGTGATGCCACGTGCAGTAATAGTTAATTTCCACACCACTCTTAGAAGGTGCATAGTATTAATCACAGTTCAATGACGAGAAAGACATTGAGGCTGAGATGTTGCATGTGTGGGTCAGGCTCACAGAGAGCACACGCAACTGACCCAGGACTTGAATCCAGGTGTCTGACTTTGCAGGCAGTATGTCCTTGTGGTGGTTCCAGCTACTCTCAGGCCCTTCGGGGGGCCCTGAGAGTTTGACAAGGCCTCTTTCTGAGTCTCAGTGGGTGGAAAGCTCCCTCTACTGGACAGCCAACGTAAGCAACTGGGCCTTCCCACAGATCAGCGCTGGTTGTGAGAGGGACCCTAGGCAGGTTTGGAGGAAGGGGACAATTATCATTGCTGTACTCGACAGAGGAACTACTGCTTGGGTTCTGTATGCTTACCCTCCTGAGCCCCAGGTGTGTATCCATCCTCTAATCCCAGGCCTCCAGATTTCCGAAGACTGAGTCCTTTTCAGACATCTCTCATGCATAAGTGGCCAACAGTTGGTCTCTGCTCCATTCACTGAAGGAAACCATACACAATGGGCCACATCCTGGGAGATGTGGCCTCTCTTTCTGGGAAGAGGTGCTGTGGCTCTGGGTTCTATGTGGAAGCCAGGCTCGCTAGGTTAGCTACCTTTGGCCTTGCCCTTTATTGCTGGCTAAGCACAGTAGGATAAGGATGGTCTGCTTGCCTCCATGAGCTGAGCTCAGTTATAGTCGGTGGGATGGGGACACTCCTTGACTTCCACTTCACCATACCCAATCCTTCTCACCGGTCACACAGAGTGAAAGATGTATCCATATATGCTTGTATACTCACATGTGCAACCCCCGCCTCACAGTATCCCTGCATGCCCCCTGCACACTCACACGTGCACACTTCCTGTCCAGTTTATCTTTGCGCTCGGTTTACTTCTCTTCTCCATCAGTCACGGTGCAAGCTCGGACAGTACAAGTTGCTAAGCAGGAAGCAACAGGGCTAGAAAAATGAGAGGGCTTGACTGGAGCTGGGGGCGGGGGCTGGTGTGTTATGCTGGAAGCCATGCACTGCTCTGTGAGGGAAAACAGCCTCTGAAGGGCAGGCCCGGGCCGTGACTCTTACTGGGTCCTGGGTATCCGAAAGCTAGCATGGCCGTGTCTGGAGGGTCCCAAGACCTTATGCCACTCCCATCCTGCGCTGACCTTCCCTTCCCTTTCTCGTTTGGTTCTTCTTTGTCCAAAGACTTCCTGTTACCAAGGTGGGCAACCCTGAACAAAATGACTCACTTTCTAGGTCACAACAAGTATTCACACATGGGCTTCAGGCATCCTGGCCCACCAGACAGTAGAGCCCTTCCTCATTTCTGGTTGAGCTATAAAGTATTCAGAGCTGCGGGTGAGCAGCAAGGACAGGCACCGGTGAGCAGCTGAGACACATGTTCTCAGGGCATTGCAGGTGCTCCTCCACATGAGCAAATGCCCATAATCTAAGCTGGCTAGAACTCTGAGCTTCCTTCTTTGGTTTTACTCACACGTTTTCACAATTTGGTTTAATAATCAATCACTAATTTTCAGTTATTTAATGCTTCAAAAATGAGGTTCTCCTCTACTCCTGCCTCCCTTTTTTTTCAGAATTTCATTTGGCTTTTTGAGTTGTCTGTGATGGGAGAATTGGCAGAAAGCCTATGTTTGGACAGATGATGGAACTGAGGCCGCTCCCTTTGTTGTCCTCTTCCTGATTGCCACCTTTCTCCTTAAGCTTTGACACCCTCTCTTATGCCCACTCTCAATCATTTCCTACTTCACTGAGACTGAATGCCCTTTGGACGCTCCCATGCGCTTCTCCAGTACCCTCACCAGTGTCTCTCTTTGTATTTCTGGTCTCCTGGTTACGACAGGTTATAGTAGCAAATTCCAAGGGAGGCCATGGCCACTCCCTAATGTGGGGATTTAACACCGCAACTCCATGTAGTTAAAATGTTTATTTTGGGGTAACTTACAGCCAGTAATGGTTGGTTACAGGATCCGGGAGAGGTGAAGTGCACTCCAGTGGGCTTCTCAGGAGAACTCTGACTTGGTCTGCCATCCAGCATCCAGGATCACAAGGGACCAAGAGAGCTGGCAAGTCCAGATCTAGGGTCCTAAGGGCTCCTGTCTTGTCCCCACCCCAGGGGCAGGTCATAAGTAGGCATGGCAGTTACCAGAAGCCTCACTAGGGGTAGTACTTCCAGGTCAAACCTGGGACAGCTACCCACTACAACTCCTTCCCTAAGGACGGATGTCCCTAGCTACACTGAGGGAAAAGCTTTCCTCTAGCCCTTATCTCTGAGCCCTTGTTTCCTTCACATTTTTTTGCTTCTCAACTGAAGCAAATGCCTACAAAGAGCTGTTTGCATGGGTCTCCACTTCTTTCACTTCCTTCACTGATCTGGCACTATGCCCACAATCCCCTCGAATCTCATGCTACCATACCCAGCCTGCTTCTTGAACTCATTTGACAGCCTCTTCAATGGTCAAGGCTCACACCCACATCTTGGCTACTAGGTCCTCCTCTTCCCGGCTTCCTTTCAGAATCCCTGCTGCTTCCTCCCACCATACAACCTGTGATCATTGGGTACCTGGGTCTCAGTTTGTCCTGATTAGTTTTTAGTGTCAACTAGACACAACCTAGAGTCACTTGGGGAGAGGATGCAACTGAAGATGTCTCCATCGGACTGGCCTGTGAGCATGTCTGTGGGGGCATTGTCTGGACTGCTAATTGAAGTAGGAGAGCCCAGCCCACTATGGGCAGTGCCATTCTGTGAGACCAACACAGGGACAGTAACAATACGCCTTGCAGGTTAATGGGAGACCAAAACAGGAAGACTAGACCTTGCAAATTAAAGGTTCTGTTTGCAGTTAAGGATAAGTTTCTGTTTGCCCCATGCATGTTTGACGCGTCTCCCCTAGATGTGCTTGATCACATGTGTGGGTGGTATGTGGGCAGAAGTACATCAGGATGTATGCTCGCCCCTGATTGGACCTGATGGGAAATACAGTGGCCTTGTGGGTTGCTTTTTTAAAATCTCTGCAAGGTGGTCATTTTCTGGGAGTTCAGAGATGGACCTGGCCAGACAGTCCATCAACCCAGCCAGTATTTCGTTAAAGCTTGCTTCAAATTTGGCTTTAAATTGTTGTAGTAGTCCTGTTCTCAACCAGTGGGATTAACAATCCCTAGGCAGGAGGGCCTGGGCTGTATAAGAAAAATGGCTGAATGAGTCAGTAAGTATCTCTCCTCGGTTTTTGCTTGAATTCCTGTCCTGATTTCCTTCAGTAATGGACTGTGACCTAGAAGTGAAGCCAAACAAACTCTTCCCTTCCAGGTTGCTTTTAGTCAGTTTTATCACAGTAAGAGGTCAAACTAGAAGCAGCTGTTGGATGATTTCTGTCTCTGCTGGTTGTCCTGCCCACCCCAAGTGAACTGGACAAGTCTCCAGGTCCTGGACCTCCCCTCAACTCCAGCTAGGCTTGTCAGCAACTTCTATTCATTGTCCAGTTAGATGTCTTAACAGGACGTAAAAAATGAACAGGACCAGGCTGGGGATTTAGCTCAGTGGTAGAGCGCTTGCCTAGCAAGCACAAGGCCCTGGGTTCCATCCTTAGCTCAAACAAAACAAAACAGGACCAAGAGTAGATTCCTACTCAGTAAACAGTAACACCTTCTCTGGTTGCTCTGGTCAAAGCTTTGGAGCAAAACTTGACTCTTTCTTTTCCTTCCTCCCTTCCTCCCTCCCTTCCTGATCTGTACTAATGCACCACCTTTGTCTCCCCATGAGTGGAACAGATCCCGCCCTCCTCCACTGCTGCCCTAAGTCGCCCTTGCTCCTCCTCTTCTGCCTCATTTCGGTAAGCTCCCCTCAACTGTTCTCTAGCTATGGCTCCCCGTACTGTATTCACCACATAGAAACCCAAGTCAACCCCGGAAAACAGTCAAACCACTTCATAACTGTTCATTCTTGGGGCTTCTATCTCACTCAAGACTGGAATCAGTCTTTACAAGAGACAGTGCATCTTCAGTGACTACCTGTCGTATCTCTGGCTCAATCGGCCCCAATCCTGCTGTTGTGTGAGCACACTGTGCTAGCTGCTACAGCCTTGCCTAGAAGGGCTGGTTTTAGTAAAGGTCAATGCCCCAGGGCCTGAAATGTTTCCTCTAGTTCCTAACGTGTCTTTTTCTTGCTTCTCTTGAACATGGTTCCACCACACACAGTAAGATTCTCATCCCTCAAGTTTAGCCTAAAGAGTAAATCCTGGTTTTGAGGCTGAGAAGAGGGTGGTATGCACCCTCTGCTCTCTTCACAGACAGTAAGCCCTCGCCCTCTCCATAAGGTTCCATTCCAGCTGCCTCAGCTAACCCTTACTTCAACAAACTCACTTTCTCTGATCCCAAGAAGGGAGAGTTGCACTTGCCCTCCTCATCGGTTACTGTGTGGCATCACAATTCTCTCCTATGCTGAAGTACCTTTGGTGAAATACTTTTACTCATGAAACAAAATTTGCCTTTTCTGTTGACGCCAGAGCTCCAGAAGGTATGTGCTGTGGTTGGCTCAGTATCTCTAGGGCATTGCAGTTCTGTCACATAGCAGATGTTCACTCAACAGCTGCCAGCGGACTCAAGCAGTTGCAATGTAACAAAGGCTGTGAGCAATGACACCTTTTCATTAAATATGCAATTCCATGGGCTAGGAAACAGTTCAGTGGTAACAGTACCATGGTACTACTTCCCTGTACACACACACACACACACACACACACACACACACACACAGCACCCTGATCTATGAGTGAAAATCCTTTGTTGGGTTTGCATTAGAACTTGCCTCAGCCTAGCTTCTGTTGAAATTACATAGTTTTCTCTGGTAACTATTACTTATTATCTCAAAGCCGTAAGAAAGGGTAGTCACGTCTTTGGGAAGCAGTTTTTTAGTCGCTTTCTTTCATGTTTGGAACACATCTCATTACTGAATTGGTCCCATTGGGACATAGCTTGGCTCTCCTTATCTTCAAATTTTCTTTCCTTTTAAATTTCAGTTATAGGGCAGGTGAGATGGCTCAGTGGGTAAAGGTGCCTGCTGCCAAGCCTGACAACCTGAGTTGTGTTTTTTTTTTTAAGTGTGTGTGTGTGTGTTGACTGCCATGTACGTCTGTTTACACTTGTGTACCTGTGGAGAAGAGAGCACTAGATTCCTTGGAAGTGGTACTGTAGACAAATGTGATCTGCCATGTGGGTGCTGGGAGTTCAGCCCAGGTTCCTTGGAAGAGCTGTCGGACTGGCTCTGAGCCATCTCAACAGCAACCCCGATAACCTGACTTTAACCTCCAGAACCCACAGGCAGGAGAGCGCCAGCCCCTGCAGGTCGTCCCCTGACCTCCATAGGTGCCCCATGGACTCCCCATGACAACACTTACGCTCAGTTCTAGTGCCAGTCATTTGGAGTGGCTTTCCTTTTTCTCCTCTCCCTTCCCACACCTACGCCAAGCCTGCCTCGGACCTTAGCGGGCCCTGTTAATGGATCTGCCCAGTATGAAGCAAGCCAGTCCTTGTTTGAGGGCATGAATTTTATTTCTGGCTCCTGTACACAGCTTCTGGCAAGCAGATTGGAGTTTGAAACGCTATGTCATTAGTCACCTTCAATTTTTCTAACCCAGCTCCATTTCACAGGAAATAAACTGACACCCAAAGTTGAATAACTTGCCTACATACTTAATAAACTCAGCCAGGGAAAGATAAAGTACAATTTTGGCTTACAACTACCTAGGTTCTACTGTTCTCCCCTCCTGAGCCTCAAGGTACATTGTGCACCACAGTACGTTCCCCTCCCCCCCACACACACCCAAGACACTGTATGACTTAGCTCTTTTTTCATAGTTAGATTTTTCTTAATGTTAATTGGCTTAGATAATGTTTCTGATGACAGGAAATTCAGAGATAAGAGGAGTGGACTGTAGTAACCCTTTAATGGGGAAGCCTGGTCTGGTACGAAGAGTCTGAACTCCAAGGACTAGGGTGTTTATTCCATAAATATCTGGAATAAAATGATGCCTAGCAGACCCAGTCATGAAGCAGCTGATACCATGGTGGACAGTGTGATAGGTAAAGATGTGTCCTTAAGTCGATGCTAGACGAGACAGCATGTGATGAACAGTGGGAGCTACTGGCAAGCACAGATGCACGGGATAGGAGATCCCTCAGGTAGGGAAATCAAGGGAAGCTCTGTGAAAGGCAATTTAAAGAAAGAACAAAATCAAACCACCACTTTAAGATTCTAGAGACTGAGTACAAATATAAAACATTAGTAACTATTTGTTTGGGAAAACTGAGCCTTGGGCTGAAACAATGAGGCCAGGACAGCTAGCCCCAGGGAGTTTCCCTCCCCTCCCTGCAGCAGTTCTACAAGGGTGAGGCAGCTGGGGGAGGGGGAGCTGGATCTAGGTGCAGCCTAGAAATGCTCTGCACCCAGGCATTGCTCCTTAGGAACAAATTCTGGAGAGCACTTGTGTAGCATGTGCAAGGCCCTGGGTCTGATCCCAGGGGTGGAGTGTGGGGTGGGTGGGTATGAGGAGGGGAGGAGAAAGGAGGGGGAAGAAGGAAGAGAGAAGAAAATCCAATGTCAATAGCAAATGAACAGGAAAAGCCGATACAGGTAACCTGGAGTCTTGGTTCCGGTTGGGCAAGCAGCGGATTGGCTGACAGACAGCACACCCAGTGAGCTCTGTGGAGTGGGGCAGCTGTGGTGCACCTGGTCACACAGCTCTGGTGGTTTGGAAGGTTGTATGTACTGAGGGAGGACCAAGGTGGAGCAAAGATTCAGGAGAGAGCAGGGAAAGCCCTGGCTACATTCCCACCTATGCGAGAAGCCTTGGCTACAGGCAGAAAACAGGAGAATGGCTAGGCTAAAGTAATGCTGAACACGTATGGCTGCACTGTGTGTGTGTTAAGAGAGCTGCCTCTGGCAAACACTGGCTAACCACTGAGCAACTTGACACAGGGCTGACTCCCAAGAATCCAAGCTCAACAGAGATCCAGGAAAATTGAGAAGACATTGTTGAACACTATGGGGGCGAGACAGAACTCATTCAGCAAGTCATTGGACAAAAAGCAAGAGCAGACAAAACAAAAAATAAAACAAAAACAATTTCCTTGGGAGGAGGAGATCTGACAAAATCAGAATCCAGCAGTTCCAATAATAATTTAACCAGTTTTTAATTTTAGACTTAGTGACCTAAAGCTGTCCCTGTCCCTGCCTTGTATGCCATTAGAGGCCAGTTACAACCAGTCCACCCTCAAATGCATGGAACACTGCCTGCTAACAGAAGGGTGCAAATTCCTCTGAAGAGGTGCAAATCTCACTGCTGGCTGAAGAACACATCTGGCCACCCACCAACACCCCACAGTACAGCCCTAGACGAGAGAGGACGTGTCAGCAGGACAAGATCAGCCTAGAAATAAAACCTTACCGCAGCCATCAACTGCCATTTCACAAAGGTGCCAGATCACTGCCACAGGAAAAGGGCGCTCTTCAGCCGACAGCGCCAGGACAGTGGATATGCACATAAGAAAAATGCCGGCAGGTCTTTCCCATACATGCGAGATGAACTCAGAATGGCTAACAGGCCTCAATGTGATAACAGATGAAAACTCCTGGTGACACTGAATTAGGCAAGAGAGCACAATCCATCAGAGAACATACTGACATTGGACTTCATCAACACTAAAGTTGTCTGCACTTCAAGGAGACCATGAAACAGGGCACGTCATCATCGTAAGAACAGCAAATAGAGTGCATTAAGAACTCACAACTTAGCAGGAGCTGAAAATGGGCAGAGTACACACAAAGCTCAACTGAAGAAAGGCACAACTGTCAGTGACTAGGAAGCGGGAATTAAACCACAGTGGTGCTGGCGAGAAGGCTCAGCAGCTGGTCAAGGCACTTCCCACTATCCCCACAATCCGGGTTCCATCTTGGAGAGCGGCGTGGTGGAAGGAAAGAAACCACTCCTAATGTCCTCTGTCCTCGCATGTGCACTGCCGCATGTGCATGTCCAAATGCACAATCTAAACTTTAAGAGAGGTTTACAATGGTCTTGGACTCCTGGCAGAAGGAAGTGGGGGGAACAGCCAGTACTTTACCTTCACACAGTTCTAGAAAGGAGAGGAGAGCAGTTACCTCAGGACTGTGGTAACGGCAGAAAAACAAGCTCTGCCTAACCGGACCACAACTCGGCAGCTTTCTCTCTAGCTCTATACATACCCATGAGAAATGAAAACATGCCAACCCAAAAGTTTGTATGTAAATGTCACATGTCCAAGATTGCTACTTTAGCAATTTCAGGCTGCTCTGGGTAAGAACATGCACAAGGGACATGAAGGCTCTAGAGTTTTTCTTCAAATCAGTGTGTAAAAATTATTCTCTCAGCTAGCTCTTTATCTCGTTGCAGGATTAAGAAATGTGAAAATGGGCAGAGCCAAAAGAAATGCTTTGAACATTGGAAACAGGACCCCAGTTCTTGTAAATAAAGCCAAAGTTGCTCTTCTGCACACAGGAAGAAACTGAACTGTTCATGGTCGCTGGGTGAAAAAGGAGAGAGAGAGAGAGAGAGAGAGAGGGAGAGGGAGAGGGAGAGGGAGAGGGAGAGGGAGAGGGAGAGGGAGAGGGAGAGGGAGAGGGAGAGAGAGAGGGAGAGGGAGAGGGAGAGGGAGAGGGAGAGAGAGGGAGGGAGAGAGAAGACTTTTCACTTAAAGAACATCTTTATTTGATCTCCCATTATACAATATTACCTTTGATTTATATAAAAAAAAGTCACATTATGGAGGACATGACTGGAAACCAGTTCAGGAGCAGCCAGTGGGTAACAACACGGGTTATACTTACCCACTTATTAGTTTAGGGAAAAATTCATCAGTGAATTTGAGGCCAGTGAGAGTAAAGAATGGCATTTCAACTTCCAAACCAACAGTTAAGGTATACTGTAGTTAGTTAACCCAGCAAAAATGAACTTGTAAGTTTCTGTCAATAAAGAGCTCCGCTTTTCATGGTTTTCTGGTGTGTGGTATGCAGAATTCTTTAGCTACAAGTTATTGCAAGGTGCCTGCCTCACGTGTTCCTCTGCATGTGTGCTCTGATGTGCTTGGAGTACCAAAGTTTACATGCACACAAAGCGGAAGTGACCTCTGAGTAGGCAGGGCCTAGAAAGGCAGCTCATTCATGCCAAGACAAGAGCTCTCTCTGTCCCTTCATTCTGAATACAGGTTTCATTTCCAAAAATAGTGAAGCGCTTGAAAAACATCAAGGGAAGTGTACTGCCTGTCAGGACTGTCACTCTGCAGCATATGTGCTAGTAAGACACTGCATGACTTTACGTTTCATGAGCCCTCCAGTGGCTGACTAATCTGTTCATCAGTGCCAGTAGAAAGCTGAAGCTGAAGGAAGCTTTGATTAGGAAATGATGCACACTGACATACTTGTGAAGGTATCGTGGAGAGCTACGAAACGAAGGAAGAAGGGGGTATGTCTTTCGGGACCTATCTGGACGTAAGCTGTTCTAGGGGTGACAGTGTAAGTATCCTACAGACTAGCAGCAGCTGGGCCAAGGGGTGAACTGGGCACGTAACACATTTTGTGTTGTCCAGTTTTCAAGACTGTTTTCTGCAGCACCAAAATCCAGAATTCTATTATGTTCTTGTCTGAAAGCGCTAAGAGAATAGAGAGAATAAATCCCTACATTCCAGGGTCTTGGTCCAAGGGCTAGTCAGCAGGTAAAGTTAGCAAGTAGTATTTTGATGCCACACAGTCCGGAATTAGGACACTGGATGACAAGAGGAGGACAGGGGCTGAAAGCCTAATCCTCCCACCCTGCCTCTTTCATAAAAATCACATTATCCTAAAGACCAAAGAGACCCTGAAAAATAGATCTACTTTCAAATAGATAACAAAATATACAGCTTTAGGTAATACAGATACATACAATTGTACATACATACATCTTTCTGCTTTAAAGTGAATTATGCAAATAGAAAACCGAGAAAAGATGCAGGTTAAAGGTTAGAGGGTCTTATACAAAATAAACCTGGGATGGGGTCAGCAGCTGGGACATACAGGCCAAATCCAGGCCTCCATCTGGTTTTTCAAATGAAGGTTTATGGCATCACAGCTCTACCCATTTATTTGCATACTATCTATAGCTGTAGCAGCAGACGTGAGAAATGAGAGAGCTACATGGTGGGCAGACCTTAAAACATTTACCATCTGGCTGTTTATAGGAAAACTCGCTGACATGTAGAACGAGAAGACCATCTCTGTGAGGGTTTGGATGAGCTGGAGAACAGAAGCATGCTTTCCAGGGTCCTAAACCACGGTGAATGAATCAAAACAGTCAGATGTGATTCCTTCCATCCTCTGCAGGCAAGCTGTGTGGCCTAAAGCAGGCTTCAGCTGGCTACAGCGAGCAGACAGGATTCTGGGTCTGTGTCTAACTGTATGTATGCACAGATATGCAGAGTAAAGGAGGCGGAAGCTGGCCAGCCAAGTCCAGGGAAAAGAACCCAGAGAAAAGGAGGGGCCTGAAGCTACAACTCTTAGACTCTAGTAACTGGCATTTGAGACATTTTAGTATGGTTTTCTTTATATGTAAGAAATACAGGGGCTACCATTCGTAGGAAGTATACTAGAGAAAAGACAATTTACAACTGCAAGGTATACCCATGAATTAGGGAACAATTTTTTTAAAATATAAAATAACGCACATGTCTACAAAATATTGACTTTAATCATGTAATTAAAGTGATATAACAAAATAAGAATGTTTTTATTTCTAAAGTAAATATTTTAGTCAAAGATGCATCAGAAATCAAATATTTCTTTGACATTTCCAAGAGACTTTAGTTATTAACTACAATTATAGTTGTTAGTATTCTTTATATAGTAACAGTGTTTAAAATATATTATAAACCGCTTATCTTTCTTTAATTTAAATGAAATATAAAATTAAGAATTTTCTAACACGATTCATTTTGGAAAACATTTAAAATGGTATGAACCACTCTCATACAGAAAATGCCATTGGAATCACATAACGTGTTCTAAGGCTTGAATGGCGCCAGGCCCAGAGCTTGGCGCATGTGCAATGTCCCATCGCTGGTGTTCACTCACTCTCTCACGCATGCGCTCATTCAGACTCCGGCTCACACAGAGACTGCATCAGAAGGAGTAGGGCACGCACAACCTTTATCAACCAATTCCAAGTTTGACAAAGACCTTGGCGATGAAGAGTGGAAAAGAGAAGCTGAGGATCAAGGTTTCAAACTGCTTGTTTCACCTGCCAAAGGAATCCTCGGTGCCCTAGAGGACATCAGGGTCAGTATTCTGCAAAAACAGTGCATTCTTTCAACACCCAGGCTTTCCTTTACACATACACACCAGTTAAAAGATAGGAAGAGGTGGGTATCAGAGGAGCACAAAGGCCCAGCCCACCTGGAGAAAGAACTTCTAGCTAGGGACTTACCCCACTTCTATGTAATATCTATTCTGCACAACTGTGCCCAAAGCACAAGATGAGGTACCAGCTCTTTGAAGAGGTACCAGTTAGTAAGCATTTCTGGGTTCTTTTCCCATTTTATAAACACAATGAGTATGGAGCTTGAGTACTAAAGTCTACAAAATGCCAACCGAATGAAGGATGGAAGAAGGCACACGCTTAAAAAGTAAGCAAGAAAGTAAGCAAAATATGGGATAATGGTAGATGTTGGGGGAAATACCTTTAAAAAATCTATTAACAAAATACAACATGACACTGGCAAGTCATTTACACCTGACTTTAATGCCTTTGGTATTCAAAGAAAAGCATCACTGTAAGCCTAAGTCCTCATCACAGTCAAGGTGTTAAAGTGACAGTCTTAAGATCTTCATGTGAACCGATCCTTCTCTCTTATGCTATCAGATCATGTGAATGACAACAGCACTGGGTGGGGGTGGGGTGTGCTAGACGGTCTCCTCTGAGAATTCCTGGGAACCAAGATGGTGCCTTCACTGCACTGGTGTGAACAAAGTGAAAAGCTGGTTGGTTCCCTGCTTGCTGCTCTGGTCTTGGCTACCTCCAGCTTTTCACTTCATCTTGTGAGAAGTGAGCTTGTGCTGTTTTTAGAAGGCTCTTTTTTTTTTTTTCCTTCTGAGAACCAAAACCTTCTCTTTCTCTTCTAAAGTAATAGCCATCTACCTTTCTCATTTACACTTAAAAAATTTCAAGTAGTAAAAGATATTACAATTTTGAAATGTGCTAGAACTTGCTCTCTACATGTTGTTTTCTATGAATACTGACCAAGTGTGAGGTGGCAAGCTTATGAAGCACTGGCTGAACTCTGAGGATTAGATGATTTGTGGTGTAAGTTGGTCACCCTTATATGTCTGATTATATTGACTTTTTCCACAATTTAAATCTGCTATATGCTAGTAGAGGGCTAAAAAGAAAAGCTACCAACCAAGGAAATAAGCTTCCAGAATTCCAAAGCAGAGCTCATGAGCAAACTGTTACATCAAAATATTCAAATTCAGAGTAAATATTATAGTGTTCTCAAGTTTTATTATAATCAATAAATGATGTCTGTACTAATGAAAAGGAAGAAAAAGTGTCTTGTATTGTCATAGAAATTCAAGGGACAAAAAATTTATAAGCATTACTATTTACCTTATAGTTCTTGATAAAATTTTACTTTTTTTGCCAAAATATAGAGCAATAACGACAAAAAAAAACAACAACAACAAAAAAAAAACAAACCCACAATATCTGTAAGTCCCTTAGGCTGATGCCAGTTTTAGTGAGTATGATTAATTATATCACACATTTGCCACTGGAAATTATTTTGAAGCTAGTCTATTCTTTGGATATATAATATTCTTGGAGAAACTTAAAACATAAACTCTTTGTGAGCAGCTCACACGTGTGAGGTAATTAAGTAAGGGACCTGACCCTTGCTAGAGGGACGCTGAGATGGTTTGCTTTACTTTAGTAAGTTGTGAAAGCAATTCAGCTTGTTCTAGCAAATGCAGAGCTGCATAGCAGTACAGTGAATTTTGCCAAGCCCCATGAAATTGTAAGGTGAACAACTCTACTAACTGCGTTATGAGATTAAAGCAGGTATCTTTGCTTGATAGACTTGCTGGTTCAGAAAAATAATTTCCTACCAACAAAATCAAGGATTTCTCTAGAACAGGTTTCAAGGCAACAAACTGGCACTTTCCCCACCTTCTGCATGCTACCAACACTAGCATGAGCTACATGCACACTCCCACACTTGGGCTCATAAGCAGCAGTTAGGATAAATACCAGTTTCAGCATACCATATGGAGACAAAAGACTTGAAAAGTATTCTTCATGAGATCATGTCCCCCCGAGAAAAACTAAATCTAAACAGATTTCAGTGAACTAGGTTGGGAATGAAATGGTTACCAGTCTGGTAAAAATCCAATGAGGAGCTTGAAAATTCAGACAGTGACAGGTATCTGTTTCTTCTCCAAGTCTTCTTCCTACCAACGGAGTTACACTGTTCCCTTGTTCTTGTTCACTTCAGTTTGCCCCATTATTAAAGTGGAGGAAGGGGGGTTAAGCAATGTGGAATATTTGATTTGAAAGCTGCTCCACTGTGGGAGGAAACAAACATATAATTGGTTCCAAAAGCCATCTCCAATTCCTGGAAGGTGTTCTATGGTCTTGGCTTGCACTAACCATACAGAATAAGACATTGTTTCTCATGTGGCCATTTCATCAAGAGTCAAACTATATCAGGCTTCTGTCCTACATGTACCAGAGCATGTTTTGGTCAGGTATAAAATGGAATAATTTCAAAGTTGATGTATCTACAAGTGAAAAGTCTTGCAGGGGAGAGTTTCATCTGGCATGGTGACGTAGAGGTCCAAGTTTTCAAAAGCCGCCTCTCCAGAAATTTCTGTAGTGGTCCATGTAAACAAAACACAGGTAAGAATGGTCCTTCTGGAACTGTGTTCATCGAACAGCAGGATTACCTGAAAGAGTGGTGTTGGCTAAACGTAACACCGGCAGAGGATGAGCCTCTGTGTTAAATACCCAGTGGTCTAAAGGTAGAAGGTCATCACCAGAAAACAGCAGGTACAAGTATCTGAAAACAAAAGGAAGAAGCGACAGTCAGTCAGAAGTCAACAACATGACAAGTGGGCTCATTGGGGACTGCAGAGAAAGCCAGTAACTGACTCTGAACAGTTCTGATGAAGATGCACAGTTAGACTGCTGAAATAAAGGTTTCTTTAAAAATTTCACACACGCCGGGCGGTGGTGGCACACACCTGTAATCCCAGCACTCAGGAGGCAGAGGCAGGTGGATCTCTGTGAGTTGGAGGCCAGCCTGGTCTACAGAGCTAGTCCAGGACAGGCTCCAAAGCTACAGAGAAACCCTGTCTCTAAAAACAAAACAAAAAACAAAACCAAAATTCACACACTTGTCCAAAGCCTGTGAAGTAACAAAGCTATATAAGAACAGCATAAGATAAACCACTTCATAATTTTGAGACATTCTTTCAAGAAGCACACATAATATCAATTCTAAGTTTTGGTGACTCAAAGAATCAATCATAGGAAGCCGGGTGTTGGTGGTGCACACCTTTAATCCCAGCACTCGGGAGGCAGAGCCAGGTGGATCTGTGAGTTGGAGGCCAGCCTGGTCTACAGAGTGAGTTCCAGGAAAGGCTCAAAGCTACACAGAGAAACCCTGTCTCGAAAAACCAAAAAGAATCATAGGAGACTTAAAGATTCACATTTATTAGCAAATACTGAGGAAAACTAGTAGTTGTAAACTTTACAGCTCTTGGTATGGGAAACTATTAAATAAGTCTCTGAAGCATTGTGTATTTATAGAGTCAGAAGGTGATTAGTAGCCAAAGGTCTCTCTGTGAGCTCCATGCCACCAGAGTCACTTGGATACCAAACAGAATAAATAACCACAATCATTTTGTGTGTGTGTGATTAAAGGTGAGCGCTAACACCACCTGGTATACCACAATGATTCTTCCCTTTAATATAGTCAGGAAAATTCCAATCTGAATTCTATTAAAGATCATCAAAGTATACATAAAAATCTATAGAATCAGGGGTCGGGTATATCTCAGTTATACAGCCCCTGCCTAGCATGAGCAAAGCCTTGGGCTCCATTTCTAGCACCATAAACACAGACAGACAGATGGACACACACACACCACACAGTAAGAAAACTTGAGATTTGCTTCTTGATGTTGGTAACTAGCACCACTTTACCAAACCCCAGCGAAGATTTTTTTTTTAAAGTACATTACTCTCTCTTCTGGCTACTGTTACAGTTCTGGATGAGAGCAAAACCAGCACAGGTAAACGGGGATGAAACGTTACCCTTGGTACTTAGAAGCTGGAATACAGAGTGACAGGACTTTCTATCCCACTCTGTCCTACACCTTGACTGCTTTTCTCACCAGGCTGCCAACAGAGAAGCCGCAACATACCTGGCTGGACACAGCAGGGGACTCTACAGTCTGCTTTCCACATGGAGACTGTGCAGTCCCAGTGTGTGCTCCATGACTCTGGTGCAGCATTACAAGGGAGAGCAAAGGGAGAGTTGGACTAGACATGCAAGAAGGCCATGTGAAGATGGAGGCAAAGGCAGAGCATCGTTTCACGTGCTTCATTATCTTGACATCTTTTGGGAAGACACCTATTTGAAAATTTCACCCAATTTTTAACTGGAATGGCTCTTCTCTTGCTAAGTTCCCAGAATTTCTCATGTGTTACAGACAGCAGTCCATGATCAATCACTTGCTTTCTAAAGATTATTATCCTTGTATGTGCCTTTTCTTTACCCCCACCCTCCTCCTTCTGAGACAGGGTCTCTCTAATACCTCTGCCTGGCTCTGTCTCCCAAGTGTTGAGATTAAAGGCACCACTATATACAGCTTTTTCTTTACTCTCTTAACAGTATCTTTCCAAGAATAACTGCTTTCCATTTTGAGACTGGTTTAATGGATTTTGCTTCTGCTGTCTTATCTAAGGAATCTTTGCCTAACTTCAGGTTACAAAAATTTTTTTTCTCAGTGTTTTCTTTTTAAAGTGCATTTTTAAGGCTTTAAATTTAGGTCTTTATGTATATGAATTAAGAAATTCAAATGTTTCAGTGCAATCTATAATCAATACCACCCTTTATCATGACTCTGCCTTTGTGAAAATCAGGTCTCCATCTAAGCACAGTGCCTTCCATGAACTCTATTTTGCACATCAATGAATCTGTAGAATACACTGCAGCTTTAGTGCCTTCAAGTAAATTATGAAGGCTTCTATGTTGCAGAATACTTATTTACACTGTGAAGATAACTTCTGATTGGTTTTAATAAAGGGATAAATGGCCAATAGCTAGGCAGGAAGGAACAGGCGAGACTTCTGGGCAGAGAGAGAGAAAAACTGAAAGGAGAAATCTAGGTGCAGATTTTGCCAGCAACTCAGACAGCAGGAGGTGCAGTAGAGATAAGGTAGAGCCACATGGCAGAACATAGATTAAGAAATATGGAGTAATTAAGTTATAAGAGCTAGTTGAAAACAAGCCTAAGCTAAGGCCAAGATTTCATAATTAATAAATCGCCAAGTCATTATTTGGGGGCTGGCAATTCAAATATAGTACAAGAAAGTTTGCTACATTTGGTTCTCCAAGGCGAGGAAGGACCACAGGAACTGAGGGTCACACCAGCCGGCACTCCTGCAGTTGCCACCTGGGCCTTTTCGCTTGGGGACTCCAGAAAACAGTCTCAGAAAGTTCCTAGAGCTGGGGCGGTAAATGCGGCTTCCGGTGGTACCATCACCATGAGACTAGGCTCTCAGGGAACTGATAGGAGTGTAGCCAGACTCCAGAGCCAGGAGGTGGTAGCCTAGCAGTTTAAGGTTTGGCTCACACAGTCAGAGAAGACCACAGATGCACAAAAAGTCAGGTACAGACTGAGAAAACCTAAACAGATATAATATTTTAAATATGCTTAGGTGTTAAAGAAAAAAAAAGATAAAATAATAAAAGTCATTAAAAAGAGAGTAAAGTAATATAAAAGGAATAACACATAAAGATGAGAAATACACAGGGTGTTTGGATCCTGTATGGTGCTTTGTTGACTTTGAATTTTTTAAATGCTGATGAACAAAAAACAACAGCTGCTGAGAGACACTGGATTATGGAAAATGCTAAATTAAACCAACTTATGCGTCTTAACTTCAAAATGGAACTCAGAAAATATGTTGCATTAGGGAAGAGGTTTTGCTTTTGCTTTCACAAGAAACAAAAAGCTATGGATTTCTTCAAAATTAATATAGAGCAGATTTGATTGGGGGAGACCTGAAAATCTTGGCTACAGACATGAAGAAGAAAACCTGCAAGACAGGTGTATAAGCTGATCCCCCTGCATGGGAACAGCTTTGAGACTGGATGAGATATGATAAATCTTGTTGGCTACAGGACTTTCATATGGCATGGATAGAGATTTATATTACAGTGTGGCTATGCAGTCCAAATGGACTTATAAAGTTGACAGATGCTTTTTACCTACTCAAACATAAAACAGAAAATCATCTTTAGCTATCTTGTACACACTGCACATTCCATACTTGTGTTAATGCAGATATATGTTACCTTTAAAAATTTGTGTTTTTAGAAAAAAAAAAAAGGATCAGACAATAAAAATAAGTAACCCAGGTGATCCAGCCTCTTAAAATGTCTCTGTTGCAGTTTCCTCAAAATTCTGCATCTAGAACAACTTCAAAGCTGCTAGTTGAGATAGCCTATCCTCACAGACTACTCTAGCCAGGAATTCAGATAAGCTCTACACTTCCCCATCATACAGAGACCAAACAAAAAAGAATACAGCTAGCTATCCCAGGACTTGACCATTATAAGTTTATTAGGGTGCACAATATTTTGGGGAACACAATATATTTCCCCTTTTTTGTCTAAATTTTTCCCCCTAGGACAGGCATGGTGGTGCATTCTGTGTGTGTGTGTGTGTGTGTGTGTGTGTGTGTGTGTGTGTTATTTGTTAGTTTTTAGAGACAGGGTTTCTCTGTGTAGCTGTTGGAGCCTGTCCTTGAAGTCACTTTGTAGACCAGGCTGGCCTCGAACTCAGAGACTTACCTGCCTCTGCCACCGGAGTGCTGGGATTAATGGCATGCACCACCACTGCCCTAAACATATTGTAGGAAATTCTTTTTTTAATTAATTAATTTATTTATTATGTATACAGTGTTCTGCCTACATGACATGCTTGCAGGCAAGAAGAGGGCACCAGATCTTATTACAGATGGTTGTGAGCCATCATGTGGTTGCTGGGAATTGAACTCAGGACCTCTGGAAGAACAGCCAGTGCTCTTAACCGCTGAGCCATCTCTCCAGCCCTTTTGTCTAAAATTTAAAAAAGCTTATAACTAATACAAGAAAAACTATCCAATAAGTATATACAATATATACAGTCAAGAATTACATTAATGATGTCTAGTCCATTAACATTCAACAGATTCAGATAAAAACTCCATTATAAATATTAACAATGTCCAGTCCAGTAACATTTGATAAACTCAGACAATAAAAATTTTCATTACTTATCCTATGTAAAGCAAGTAGTTCCTTTTTAAAAGTATCTTTTCTTTTCATAATAGATTCAGTAATCTACCTTTTATCTCTATTTTCTCAGGGCCCCTAAAGATGTTATCATCCCCAAACAACAGGAAACAGTCTAGAGAACAGGATGTCCACATTCCCAGGAGGTGGGGTGGGTGTATTTGGTCATTCAGTGGGTTATGGATGTTTATTCATCACTTAGGAGAGTTTGTTGTAAACTGTTACTGGTCATGGTAAGGGAAGAAATTAAGCAAGGTAGGTTGGATTCAAGGATCTCTGAAAAGAAAAAAGGGGAATTATATTATATTGATACAAATTAAATGTTATTTTTGTTAGAACATACTCTATACATGGTTCTACTCTTGTTTAAGATATTTTTGTATATTAATACAAATTTAAGGTTATTTTAGTTATAGTGTATATATGTGTCTACTCTTGTTTAAGGTACTGTACCTATGCAGCACATTTAAAAATTTAATGTATAGTTCTAGTCCTTAAAAGCTATTCCTATAAACCATTTAGGATAATTAAGAAATGCAGGTTAGTAGTTAGTCATCTATAACAATCTATAACTGGTAGTAATGTTAGGTATGTTTCCAAGACTACACAGAGATATAGTTCAGATAAATAGGTGGTCTTCAAACACTTCAGGGACCTATAGAATATGGCATTTAAGATGTTTTAATAACATAAGGCTTTTCATGATAGTGAGACACATCTGTTCCTGGCAGCACCAATTTACTTCAAAAAAGGATGACAGGCATTGAAGAACCTACATATGTAGTTTGCTTTCAATATGGCAAAGCTAGCCACTGGACATGAAACTGTCCTTGTCTTGACTGCTGACAGTATGCTGTTCAATTGTGATAAACAGGACACAAAAAAAGGCAACTGCTGAACTTTTCCAAGACAAGGTAGGCAAGTCCTTCATAATTCCTGCTTTACAGAAAAGTCTGTCAGATATTCTAGACCTATAGACTGAAGATGGATGACCCAACATTGCAGAGGAACCTTGGGCAACCATCCAGGTAGCCAGCTGTTTTTATCATTTCTATAATTTTGAAAGTTGTTTGCTCTGTACTTCCTGTTTACTCAGGTAATACTTTATCCTTCTTGGGTCTTTGATGGGGTTGAAGACTAGATAGTTACAGTTACAGTTTTCCTTGTTGCTAAATTCAGAAAAGAAACATACAAAAGAGATATAAATTTTATAAGGCTGAGAGACATAAAAGCTTAAGTTGTTTATCTAAGATGTTTTAAGGTGTAAAAAAAGGTATTTTTAGATGGTAATACAAGTTATGATAGAAAGTAGTTTAGGTATAAAATTTTGGACCCACTAAGATAGGTATTTTCTCTGAATTTGCCAAATGCAAAAAGGAGGAGATGTTGTGGAATATTTGTTTACACTGTAAAGATGTGTCACCTTCTGATTGATTTAAGATATACATGACCAATAGCTAGGCAGGAGAGAATAGGTGGGACTTCTGGGCAGAGAGAGAGAAACTAGGAGGAGGAATTTAGGTGGATGAATTCACCAGCAAACTCAGAGCAAGTTGGATGTGCCACATACCAAGAAGAGGTAACAGCCACATGGTAGAACGTAGATTAATAGAAACAGGTTAAGTTATGTTATAAGAGCTAGCTGGGGAAAAGCCTAAGCTAAGGCCAAGCTTTCATAACTAGTAATAAGTCTCCAAGTCATTATTTGTGTGCTGGTGGTCCCCAAAAAAATGTACTGTTACACTTCATTCTTTTTCAAACTTGTCTTGGTTATTCTAGATCCTTTGTAATCAGAAACAGTATGTCAATTTCTATAGAAAAAGAAAAAAAAAAAAGATGACTAACATTTTGAATAGAGTTTCATATAATCAACATATTAAATTTGGGGAGAATTACTATCATGTTTCCAGAAACTTGAACATTTATTTAGGCATTGAACATTTATTTCAGCAATGACTTTAATTTTCAGTGTGTAGCTATTTAATATTTTACCAAGATTTGCATTTAATATTCTATATCTTCATGCTATTTATATGTGATATTCTTAATTTTTAACTTCTTATGGCTCACTGCTAATATATACAATTAATTTGTGCATAATGAGCCAGTATCTGCAACCTTGCTAAATTCATTCATTAGTTTTAGTTATTCTTTGGTAAGATACGTAGGATTTTCTATATGGATTATCACATTCTCTCTTTAAATCAGTCTTACTTCTTCCTTTCTAGTCTGGATGTCTTCTTTTGTTTGTTTGTTTGTCTTTCTTGCCTGACAGCATCGGCTAGAATCTCCAGTACAATGCTAAACAGAAAAGGAAGAGCGCTGACTTTTTTGTTATTGACCTTGGGAGAACCAAATGCCTTTTTCAGTATGATGGTAACTGGTTTTTTTTTTTTTTTTTTTCATATGTGCTCTTTATCAAGCTGAGGAAGTTTTCTTCTATTCCTAGGTACTTTCTCAAGCTGGCCCTCATTTTAGACAACTCATTTCTTCTATTTTATACTACCTGTTAACATCTTATATACCACTTAGCAATATTTCAGTTTCTTTCTTTCACTTCTCCAGCACTTACATTTAAAACCACTTCAGACTTTATTTAATAATAGTAAACAATTTGATGACTGATTGATAACAGCATATTATACAAAATTAGTTTATGGGCAAAATTTTAAATTAAAAAAGATAAGTGCAAACACATTACTGTAATCAAGTGGTGGACAATCATTTTTCCTTTATTCATTTCAAAACCATCTAATAGCCCATCAGAAGTAAAGGGATAAACAAAATGTTCATACCCCAGCAAGACTAAATAGCACCACCATAAAGGAATGAATTGCTGATAACTGTAACATGAACCATTCTGATAAAATGCCAAATAAAAAATACTCCCAAACCATATGATTCAAACTAATTAGTTTCTAAAAAGGGCAATGTACAGAGACAGAAAGCAGAGCAGTTTGGGTGTGGATAGAAGTGACTGCAAAACAAAGGTGGAGATGTATTCTCTACACTCAGGTGTCACATACCATGGGGCTGGGTTTGGAGAAATGCATTGTCAGGTGGTCCCCTGGTGTGTGAACATTACAGAGTACTGAGAGAAACCAAGATGGCTAAAATGATACACTAAGGCAGTCAGTAAGTGATAGAATTCCATGGGACCCATGTGCAATAAGTGGTCCATCGCTGACCAAAACACCACTACACAGAACACAACTACATTAAACGGGGTGGTAGTTATCCAGTCTAATGAATCTGATAAAACGCCAATGAACCACTCACTTAAAATACTTCAATAAAGACTGACAAAAATGGAAAGGTGAACATTTTGTTGTTGCCACCTAGCACAATTTGTGTACTAGCTCCCTCTGCTGTAGCAAGAGAGACTGCTAGGTATTTTGAAAGTGACAAAATCTAACACTTGGACTGCACTGTGGCATGCGCTAGAGGGATTAAAGACTGCAAACCACACTTCCAGTACTCCAGAGTCTCGAAAAGACTAACTACATGGAGACAGCAGTTAGCAACGGTTTTGCCACCTGACATCATGGTGTGGCAGCTGCTCTGTCAGCAGTTCCTTGATTCTTAATTGCTTGCACCAATGTGTTACAGAGCATGGGCATCAGTGGTTCTCAAAGTGATCCCTACAGACCAGCAGCTGTGAGAATGCCTGTGAACTTGCTAGCAGTGCATACTCTTAAGCTCCACTCTAGGCCTATTAGGAAGAAGCCCTGGTGATGAATCCTTTGAGGCAGCTTGGATTCATGCTCCAGCTTGAGAGGCACTTCTGCAAGTCTCCTACATGTGTAACTTCTAACAAGAGGTCTATTATTTCACCGTTCCTTCTTCAGCTCATCTGAACCTTTAGCTCTACTGACAACAGCCCCACAGCTCTGAATCTGGTTTTCACTTTTGTCAGTTCCTTTAGTGAGTATCTGTCACTGCTAGCACTGGTTCCAAACCCACCCTAAGCCACAGCCAGGGAAGGACACAACTACTGTCTTCTCCCCCCTTCCCCCCCTCTCTGATTTTTTGAGACAGGGTATCTCAATGTAGTTTTGGTGCCTGTCTTGAATCTCACTCTGAAGACCATGCTGGCCTCCAACTCACAGAGATCCACCTGCCTCTGCCTCCCGAGTGCTGGGATTAAAGGCGTGCGCCACCACTGTATGGCTGGTTATTGTATGATACTATTTTATAAGACCTTATAAAAATAACTGCTGTTGTTTTTAGCTGTTCCCCTGGGAGTCAGGTGACTCAAGTCTTCATCTGGAATCTATTAAATATTAAAACTTGTATGTGCAAACCTCATTATATGAAGATAAAACAATAAACAAAATATCAAAAAATCTTATCTGCTCCATGGAATTTATATTCTACTTTGATAATGTTTAGAAAATTATGTTATAAACTGGGTGCAGTGGCATATGAGTGTCTTAAATCCCAGCTCTTAGGAGGCAGAGGCAGAATCTTTTTGAGTTTGAGGCCAGCCTGGTTTACAGAGCAAGTTCTAGGACAGTCAACGGTACACAAAAAAACCACGCCTTGAAAAACAAACAAAATAAAATAACAACAAAAAAGAAAACTATGTTATGTTAGAAGTCAAGTACTATAGAGAAATAGTGTTAAAAAGGGAGGTATGAAACAACTTAAAATTGGGCATAGAACAATCAGATAACGTCGTAAAAGTATATTTGGAAATATATATCATATTTTCATATCATAAAAAGTAAAATCACACAATTAAATATTATGCGAGTGGGGGCTGGAGAGATGGCACAGTAGTTAAGACCACTGGCTGCTCTTCCAGAGGACCCAGGTTCAATTCCCAGTACCCAGATGGCAGTTCACAACTGTCTTTAACTCCAGTTCCAAGGGATCCAAAACCTTCACACAGACATATACTCAGGCAAAACTCCAATGCACATAAAATAAAAATAAATAAATCTTTAAAAATATTATGTAAGTGATTAGAGATGCAAACATTCAACTCCTACCTCACATAATGAGCAAAGACTTACTGAACAGACTCAACACTCATTTACTTAGTGCCATATGGTAAATGTTAGAACAGAGGAATTAAGGAGACCCTTCGTTGTGAACCTTAATTCTGCTGGTAGAAGCAGATAACACACACATCTGTATTATGAAGGGACACTACAATGGAGACGAAGCAGAGGTAGGGGAGCAAATGATGGGGAATACAGATAACACCCATGGCATGTCTTCACAAGCAGGCTATCAAAACGGCAACTATAAGTTAGGGAAGAGTGGAGAGTTTCAGGATGTCAACTACTACAGATTCCTCTCCATGGAACTTATACACACTGATATATGGAAATAAGAGCCAACACAGATCAGGCACCTAACAGTGAGCACTTGCTGAATGAAGTAGTCCTCCATCGTTTATATCTTTCCTATGCTTTGATGATTTAGATGTAAAAACAAACAGAGTGCAAATCTAATTCAAGAGCAAAGAAGTGAAAGCAATGACTTAAATGTTGAAGTTCTCATCCCCAGTGTTTCCAAGTAACTTCCATTTAGCTTTGTAACCTGTACTCTTTTTTTTTTTTTTTTTTTCCCAGAGCTGAGGACCGAACCCAGGGCCTTGTACTTGCTGGAGGGATAGATAGCTCAGCCGTTAAAGGCTAGGCTCACAACCAAAAATGTAACCTGTACTCTTAACCTATAGAAAAAAGTTAAATGATTTATCTTGGCAATTTTTTTTTAAAACAGACTGACTTTTAGACATTGAGACTTACAGACATAACACAGCAAATTTGTTAATTGAGCTGAGATTCAATGAAAGCCTAACTCACTAAAATATGTGAAGGAAGAGGTATAGACACTAAAGGCGGGTAGAAAATACTCCCAAAGTCTTTAAGAGGAACTGGTGGATGCAAGAAGGTGATACAGAGGCCTGAAACCATAGCGAATTCAAAGGGGACACACTTATCAACAGTGTGCGGGCTCTAGAGAAAGCTGCTTCCACTCTGTGGAGTCTTTGGTTCGTTCAGCTTAGAGACTTTTTATTTACCGCTTTACTAAACTCAGACAGCTCTTTCTTGCAATTAGAGGAACTGGCAGGGTGATAGTATCTACCTATTTTATATAGGAGCAGTCTATACATTTAATCTTGAAACCCCTTAAGCTTATGTAAATCAATCTGGGTGAATTACCCTCTTAATCACATAGCGCATGCGAGTGCGTGCGCGCTCGCACACACACTCTCACACACACACACAAACATGACAAATCTTACAGTATGGCAAATATCCCTAGTCCAGAGCTGCTAATTAACACTTGGAAGCAAGACACTGAAAAGCTGACAGGAAGCAGTAGACAGGTTGGTATTTACAAGGGCTTTGCCACAGGGCAGTGGGTAAGGACGTGGTTATTTGTCTTGATGAGGAATCTCATGTGTTGATATCAAGATTTTTTTCTTTTCTGTAATCTTATCTAATGAAATTCCAAAGGAAGTCTTTCAGTCATCTATGTACCTTTTTTTGTTGTTTGTTTTGGTTTTTGGTTTTTCGAGACAGGGTTTCTCTGTGTAGTTTTGGTGCCTGTCCTGGATCTTGGTCTGTAGACCAGGCTGGCCTGGAACTCAGAGATCTGCCTCTGCCTCCCGAGTGCTGGGATTAAAGGCATGCACCACCACCACCCATCTACGTACTTTTAACAGTGCCTGTTACCTCAAAGTCCACAGCCTCTGTAGTTGAAGTTCCTCTCATAAGAATCTCCTTCCATTTCAGAGGACAGAGATGATGAAGCAGGATGGAAAGAAGAGTCTAATATTCGCTGGGTGGTGGTGGTGGTACACACTTTTAATCCCAGCACTCTGGAAGCAGAGGCAGGCAGATCTCTGAGTTCAAGGGCCAGGCTGGTCTACAAAGTTAGTTTCAGGACAGCCAGAGCTACACAGAGAAACCCTGTCTTGAAAAAAACAAAACAACAACAAAACAAAAGAGTCTAATATTCCCATGTGAACACTCCCACGCCCACTCTCAAATTCCAGTTTTCAAAGCCAGCATTTGCCAGTTTATCAGCTTGCTCAAGTTAACTCCCGATACAAGCACTCAGCTTTCTCTGTTCTGCTGTTTTCTCAACATGTGTTGACAGAAACTGTCCCTGCCCTCTATTACCTCACTAGTTAGTCTTCTACAGTCATTTTAATGGCTCTCAACAAATATGAACAAATGAATTGTGCTTAGTTGGCCAAACTGAATTGTAATATCTTGTTAGGTAGAGGCAACTCTGTAACTGGAGGCTTTTCTGTGTCCAGCCCCGTCGCTCAGCCGCTTGTAAATAATCACTCAGAGGCTTAATATTGATTACAAACTGTTTGGCCTACTGCTCAGGCTTATTAGCAACTAGCCCTTACAACTTAAATTAACCCATCTCTATTAATCTACATTTTTGCTCCTTGGGCAGCAGGATGACGTCTGCCCTGACTTCCCCCTGTATGTCTACTTGGAATCCTCGCCTGGCTCTTATCTTGCCCTGCCACAGGCCAAAGCAGCTTTATTTATTAATCAACAGGAGCAACATATTCACAGAGTACAGAAAGACATCCTGCATCACAACTCTAAAGGATTATACAGATTCCTTCTTTACTCTTCATTCTCAGTCTGGGAAAATTTATCTTTTGAACTGCCTCTTCAAAATATTTGTTAAAAGTAATTTTTTTTCTGAAAATCTATTATCTTCTTAGACTCCTATCACAACCATCCTAATGACCCACACTGGAAATGTTGTTAGCACTACCTTTTAGTTATCTCCCTACACCGAACTGGCGACCCCAGCATGGTGTTTTACTGTCAGCTTCATGGCTGTTCCCAAACACCAATTCATCCTATTTCAGCATCAACTCTGGGTAAAAACACCCCACTCCCATTACATCTCCTTCATGTTTTCCAAGTCAAACAACTATTTTTCCTACAAAAGACTATATTTTGTTAATGATTCTCTTATGAACTTAATATATCTGTGGTTTATTGAAACACTGGATGTATTTTATTTAGCAGAGTATAAGAATTTTAGGAAAAGAAGTGTTAAAAGGATCTACTGACTTTCTCATTATATAGTATTTTGTTAAATCATCAACACACGTTAATAAAAAATGTAGAAACTACTGAAGAAAACAAATGAAACAGCATAGAGGCCTTTGACTTTGAAGGGGGGGGCAAAGGGAGAGCCATCACAACAGCTAATTCACAGGATAGCTTCCATGGCCGAATATAAAAGGTAAGATGGTCCTTAATTCAGGTCAAGGACTCCACTCTGACCTCATTATGCCACTGCTGTGTCAATGAGTTGCCACCTGTAGTAGTGAAAACACATTAACTGCTATTCTTTAGTGAATTCACACCAAACGCACCTCTGACAGAACACTCTTCTTAGCCTCTGACCAAAGCCTGTTTGAATTATAACTAACATCTGAGAAGTGAAGGGGCCATGCTAACCTGCAATCCTCTGTAAAGTATCAAGACTGTTAATTCTAATCTTCACAGAACTTTATTTTATTCTATCTTAACATTATTCCATCAGTTTTTATAAAGGCTGTATCACTGACTTCTGTGCCTTTCATGTGTGTCAATTGCACACTTCATGTATGAAATTGTCTGAATATAAGCCAGGTAGTGGTGGTGCTCGCCTATAATCCAGTACTGGGGGAGGGGCGGTGCAGAGGCAAGCATATCTTTGAGTTTAAGGCCAGCTTGGTCTACAGAATGAGTTCCGGGACAGCCAGGGCTACACACAGAGGAATCCAGTTAAGAAAAAACAAAAGGCCTGAATATAGATTAGAATGGCTTAAGGATGGATAAGTACAAGGGTAAGAGACAAAGCTAAAAGAGAGGAAGGCTCATAGTAGCTTCTAGCATCACTACCTGAAGGTACTTAACATTAAACATACGCAGCTGAACCACACAAAACTGGCAACATTCAACTGTCTTTAAAGTTTTTGAAAAGAGCAGTTTCATACAGTTTACTCACTGGTTGACTATATGGTAACAAGTTACGCAGTTTAAGTCATTTTATAATTAGCAGCACAAACACAATTATATCATTTGTCAAAGTAATGTGCTCTCCCAACTCCCAGGGCAGAGAATGGCCTTCTATAGGATGACTACTACTTGCTTCAGCGTGCGGGAAGCTCAGTGCTGAATTCCATAGTTCAGTGCTGACAATTTTCTCAGCTACTGTTTTAACATTGTTATTTCTGTTTGCTCTTGTTGACCTTTTCAATTTTATTGATCCACAAGTCTGACTTTCTGAAAGTAAATATAAATGACTAGTTACCTAGCCTACTGCTGATACACTGGTGATGGTCCATATAGATACTAGAGGGGAAGAGGCAGAATGCTATCTATTTCTGGCCCTAGGTGGCATGCTCCATGTTCACGGTTGTCCTGGCTGAGGTACTGGAGAAATGGTTCTAAAAGCAGTCATTAACAGGGGAGACTAAGTCAGAGGGGGAAGGTCGATAACTGACTGGCAGGGCAAAGGCGCTCTAGAGAGAGGCGGTGAAACAGACACAGACAAGAACAAGGGGCGGAGATGAAGCGAAGCAGAGAAGGCCACTGCAGCTTCTGAGAACACAGAGGAAACTAGGGCCAGCGCCTCCTGTTGCTGCTGCAGTCACATCTGACTCAGGCAAAGGATGCTGGGAATCCTAGAAGACTGCTGGAAAAGGATTTCTCCTTGGCCAGCTTACGATTACACAACCTTAGGAGCAATTAACATATGAACTAACCCCAAATCATCAATAATAACTAAATTATTACCATGGGCCTCTTCACAGAGCAGGATGAAGAACATACATCATTTATAGTATTAATCCAAAAATGCTTAAGTGAAACGCAACCCTTAGAAAACAGTCTGGATTATAATTGAGTGACAATCTATACAAACTAATCCAAATACTTAAAAAACTGTTAATTTTGCAAAAGACCAAAATTTGTCTGGAAAGCTTTTTGAGTTGTCGTCGGATCCCGTCGTGTCCTTCCCCCCACCCCACGTGCCGAGACACGGTTTCTTGTGTAGCTTTGGTGCCGGTCCTGGATCTCTCTCTGTCACCCAGGCTGGCCTTGAACTCACAGAGATCTGGCTGAAAAGACTTCTTTTATACAATAAAGGTGACTAAAGAGATAGGACAACTAAACACAACAAATGTTCCAATACTCTATTCTTGAACTGGGATTAAAAAAGAAAAACTGAGATACATTTTAAAATACTGGAAGAAAAATTTAAATGGAATATATGTCACACCACAGGACTGTATGCCTGTTAAAGTTTCTGAATATGAAGACTGAATTGTGACCATGTAGAATACCCTTTGCTTCTGAAATATTTTTTCCTTTTTACTGAAAAAAAGATTTCCCCTCAAATAATATACTCTACTTACAGTTTCCCCTCCCTCCACTCCTCCCAGCTCCTCCTCCTCACCTCCCTCCTATCCAGACCCATCCCTTCCCAAAAGCCATGCTGAACCAAATGCTGGTACTAACTCCTGAATTAACCAGAAAAGAGCGTTGTTTTTAAATGAGTAAACTACGTGTATGTATGTGGAAAGGCAAAGCTAGACAGCTTTAATGAGAGGTGAGAGGTAGCAAGAGAAACAAATGGCAATGGCAAAAGGCTGAGGGGGGTGGGGGGGTGGTGTGTGTGTGTGTGTGTGTGTAGGAGCTGGGAAGGAAGGGAAGGGGAAGCTCTCCTACACCCCGTGTCAAGTTCCCCAGCTTTCCACGTAAAGCACGGACCTTCCTGTGACATGTTCACTTAGCTAGGATGTAGCACTGAATAACGGAAGCTGTCACTCTGTCTTATGGTCCAGTGCTCTTAAAACTACTTGATACAGATGCAAGCCTAACCACACAGACATGACAACAAGGAAGGCCCAGAGGTGGGAAACACAGGACCAGGGCAGATGTTGTCATCTATCTCCACAACAATCAGGGTCTGGAACAGGGTCAGTTGTGGATGTGGAAAGAAGGAGTGAAATGAAGCAGCAAGAAAACAGAAGCACACAGCATACTGATATGTTAAAAGGCAAAGCAGGAAGAGCACTAATTTAGAGGCTAAAAGACACTGGGAAACATTAGGACATATTCATAAAAGAAAAACTTAATATGGATCTGTAGGATAACTCGCTTTGAGATGTGTGTACTTTTCAGCTGTAAGGTACCAGACAAGAATGAATATTCCTATCAGAGTGGGCTACCCAGCTGGGCAGATGTAAATGAACTTTATTTGTATCAGAGTGCAGCAGGACACTTGTACTTGTGTTGCTGCTACATCCCCAAGTTATCTGAGTGGTACTGGGCAGTAAACATTTGCTAGGCAAATGATGCATTTACAAGTCACCACGTGTAAGACACAGGAAACATAAACAAGAAATTAAGTTTCTGGTGATATGAAGAGACACTTGCTTTGCATGCTTTTAAGAAAGCATATATATGTAATTAATGTCTCCATCTTCCTCCCAGGCCTATTTAAAGAGCTCCACCTGGGTTTTTTGAGTATACACTCCAAACTGTCTTTTTTCCTTTCCCATTTTTTTCTTTACATGTATCTTTGTACAGAACCTTATGGGGAGAATGGCTGGTGATGGCTACATTATCATTTAGTACCACTGAAACATATGTGATCATCCTAAGAGATGTAATCTGAACTCAGCTAGGTCCAAAGATGATCATCATACTGCCTGGCTCTACCTCAGCCCAGTAAAATTTTGTAGTTATGGGCCATTGTATCTATGCTTTAAGAAGTTTTCAAGGTGATGATAAAGTATATCAAAGAGCAGAAACAAAATAACTTATTTAAAGGTACTAACTATCCCTTCACCTGATTTATTATAATTATTTTTTGAGACAGACTCTTGCTATACATATGTATATAGCTCAGGATGGCCCAGGGTTGGCAATGCTTGGGTTTTGCTGTTGTGGAATGTTATTTTAACTAGGCAAAGATGTATTATATTTGTTTGTGCTCTATTTAATTATGTAAAGATGTGTTGTATTTGTTTCACCTTGCCTGACTAAGGCACCTGATTGGTCTAACAAAAAGCTGAATGGCTAATAACTAGGCAGGAGAGGGATAGGCAGGGCTGGCAGGCAGAGAGAATAAATAGGAGAAAGGAGAGATGAGAGAAGAAGGAGAGAACAAGGAAGAAGAAGAACAGGCCTGGTGCCAGAATCCAGGCAACTACCAGCCAGAAATGAGAGTAAGATACATAGAAGGAAAGAAAAGGTAAAAAGTCCCAAGGCAAAAGGTAGATAAAGAGAAACAGGTTAGTTTAAGTTTAAGAGAGCTAGCCAGAAACAAGCCTAAGCTAGGCCAAGCATGCATAACTAATAGCAAGTCTCCGGGTCATGGTTTGGGAGCTGGTTGGTGGCCCAAAGGAAAAACCCTGTTATATCTTGTCTCCAGAGTTTTAGGATTAGAGGCCTGCCTGAACACAGAACATTTACTTGATAAAACCTTACAGCCATTCTTCGAGATATGGCTTAATATTTACCAACCCAACTACATAAAACTCTTGTAATAAACTCTTGTACATGTAACATATAGTCACACTAATTATTTAGCAATCATACAGCAATATTACTCTACAAAAATGTTAATGAATAAAGAAAATGTGGCATATATCTACAAATGGAATATTATTCATCCATTAAAAATGATGAAATTTTGTCATTTCTGTTAGTCTGGGTGGATCTAAAAACTATGTCTAGGGAAAGATGCCAGGCACAGAAAACAAGTAACTGTATGATCTCACTCCTAGGTAGAAGGTAAAAAGGGTGACTGCATAGGGGTAGACAGCACAACCAGAGCCTGGAGAGACGGGAAGGGACAGGAGCAGTGAGCACTGTTACAGCTACATGGGGAGAAAGTGGTTCTGGTACGCTACTGCAGAAAGGGTGATTATAGATAACACTACATTTCAGAAATAACTAATTATTTGAGTTGAATGATACGATTAATTTGATTTAAACATTACCCATTATATACCTGTATGGCAACATTATATACTGCCCCAGTAATAAGAACAGTTTTTAAATAAGCTTACTTAAAACACTCTGAATGCATGCTTACTTTAATGTTTCAGCAAGAAAGAAGCTCTGCTGCACATCATCATGCGTAGGAGTGAGGGAATACACATCCTTGACTCCAGAAAACCCACCACTGACTCGGCAATACTTTTCAATAGCCTGTGAAGGAGAACAGAGAAGACAATTAATTCTGTGGACAAGTTGAAAGACTGTACTCAAAAGTTCATAGAAAAGATGGGCACAATGGCCTTTAATCCCAGCACTTGGGAAACAGACAGATGGATCTCTGTAAGTTCAAAGCCAGCCTGGTCTGCAAAGTGAATTCTAGGACAGCTAGGGTTACATAGTGAGACCCTATCTGTAACAAAAAGAAAAACACTCATATAAATCTGTAGAAAAATTGGCATTTTTGTAACTGATACGATTAAGCCTAAGCATAGTGTTATCAAATAGAAATGTTCTCGTACTGGAAAAACAAGCTTGTATTGAGATGTCTTTCCCTGTCTAACACTATAATCTCTCTACAATAAGCTTATATTTTCCTAACATAAATGCCGAATTTGACCTGTTCTTTCTGAATTAGGGAGCTGTCTGGCACAAATCAAGACAGGAGTAAGCTTGTAATTAGGGGTAGAGGAAATGGCTCATAGAGCAACTGTCTTGGAAAGTGAGGACTTGAGTTCAGCTCCTCAGAATCCATGTAAAAAGCAGAATGCAATGGTGGGTGCCTGTAATTCCAGCAATGGTTAAGAACATAGGCAGATAAGGGTGGATCCCTGGAGCTTGCTAACCTGGCTGGGCAGACTAGCCTACTTGGTGAAGTCTTAGGCCAATGAGAGAGTCTATTTAAAAGGTGGAAGGCACAAGAGAAACATGAGATTGTATTCTGAACTCCACATACACATGCATGAGTACACACATATATACAAACACACACAATGAATTTTAGTGTGATCATATCCAAGAACAAAAACTCACAACATCCTAAAAATGTATGATTTAGTGGTAATAAGAGATATTTATTGTCACCATACTCTATTCTGAGATATTGTATTCCCAGTCTCATTAGTTAGGTACCATAGGTGGTGATAAGTAGCAGGAGGTGCACACCTATATGCCTAGATTATAATAATGGTGACTATTAAGAGCTAACAATCTGCCGAAGGTCATTCCAAGAACTTTTCATATACACTAGCATTTAAATTTCATAATCCTAGGAGGTTAACAGCTCTACTTTTCAGATGGAGAAACTGAGCTGAGCAATTTGTTCTCTCTTAACTACTGTGTTCTAATGCCTGACTGGAATTTAAAATGCTTACTGTATATTTCTTTTTGTGAGCTTGAACATGCATAAATCAAATGTATTAAATCAAAAACAACCTATCTACAATGCTACTTTTAAGTCAAAGCCACTGATTATCTTGCTGGTGCAAACGTGCCACTCACTCCCAATGCAGACCTGGATGCTCAGCAAGCCAAGAGCACTTGAGCCTCGCTCTTTCCTGCTCTCCCTAACCCTGAGCTACTGAGCAAGGAAGGTCTAGCCCTTCCCTCAGCTCTGCTGCTGCAGCTTCCTGTCCCTACTCTCACTACCTTTCCTATCCATCTGGCTTCCCTTCTAATAGAAAGCTAGGTAGCTAGTTACCAAGGAAAAGTGCTTAAGCCAAGTTCCTCTTCCTCCTCCTCCTCTTGTTTTTTCGAGACAGGGTCTTCCTTCCTTCTTTCTTTCTTTTTTTTTTTAAGGTTTATTTATTATGTATACAGTGTTCTATCTGCATGCCACAAGAGGGCACCAGATCTCATTACAGATGGTTGTGAGCCACCACGTGGTTGCTGGGAATTGAACTCAGGACCTTTGGAAGAACAGCCAGTGCTCTTAACTGCTGAGCCATTTCTCCAGCCTGAGACAGGGTTTTTCTGTGTAACAGCTCTGGTCTACAAAGTGAGTTCCAGGACTGTCAGACTGGCATCGAACTCGCAGAGATCTGCCTGCCTCTGCCTTCCATATGCACCACCATCACCTGATTCCAAGTTCTTTTTAGAGCTCTCTATTTGTTGTTGTTGGGTTGTAAAGCCTTCTACCTGAGGCCTGGCGCTTTTATCTAGCAATATAAATGGCCTATTAATCCTAGTGATCATGTGAAGAACAGATCCTCAGGCTGCCTTGATGGCTCAGCAGGTCAAAGCATTTGCTGCTCTTGCACAGGGCCTGGGTTTGGTTCCCAGCACACATACCAGAGGGCTCAGAAACACCTGTAATTCCAGTACCAGAGGATCTAACAACCTCTTCTGGCCTCCACAGGTATGAACACTCATGAGGTATACACAAATAATAAATACATGTTTTTGTTTGTTTTTAAAGACTATCTTGTCACCATATCAGAACAGTTTAAGCCCAGGCAGGCTCCAGGCTCACTTGGCAGCTTAACCTCCTGAAGGTTAGGATTATAAGCGCCCATCACCATACTTAGTGTGCATGTCGACTATTTAAGAGTAGACGGACTGCTTCCTTTACAACTGTACTAAATCCCTGCTTCTGAATACACACACACACACACGCACACGCACACGCACACGCACACGCACACACACACACACACACACACACACACAGTCTGCTTGTATGTGTGCATACCACATTTTGTCTTTTAATCTATTTTTAAAAACAGTTTACTGATCCACACATGAATTATTAGAACACAAGGTAAAATGAACAAGAATCATCTGCCCAGGCTATGAATCTGGGTTAATATGATAATGCTTCTTTTCTTTGGTGGTTAAACATTAAAAAGACATAATAAAAAATAATACTGCTTATTTTGTAACAATATTGAGAGCCTGCCTTTTAAATAACTCCCTACAGTTATTTACTAGAATAGTGAATGTATATTCTTATGTAAGTACTAACAGAGAGCAAATAGGAGTCTAAGGCTTGTTTGTACTGCTAAAGAAACAAATTGAGAATAGTTTCTTCTCCAGAGAAATGAAAATGTACGGTTCTTGAAATCAAGTAACTGTGATGAGGATACATGGTACGAGGCAGCCCTGCCCAATCAGCTTAGACAAAAGGAGAAATCCGTGTATTTACCAGTGCTGCTTCCCAGCCCCACTGCCTGTATCTTGGGTCGTGAGTGAATCGCCATAGATACCAATAGGTTTCAATTACTTCTGGACGGAGGATGTAATACTTTTCAGCTTGCCGCACAGCCACGGCTTCCACTGCACCATCAAACTTGAATGATTCAGGACCTAGTTTTAATGCTGTAACATGTCAAAAAAAAAAAAAAAAAAAAAAGCTACATAAACAACATGTATGTTTTAAGGAATACTTACTGTTGTCTCTACAGGAAGAAGTATGAAGTAATCGTTTATCTTTTTTTTATTTGCTTCTGATTGTTTTAATTTTTATTTATTTGTTTGATGTTAAAGACCCAGAACCTCCCATATACTAGGCTGAACTACAACCCCGCCCTAAAGTAACTTTAGTTATTTTTATTGTTACTGTTTTACAAAATGAGTTGCTTCAAAAGAACCACATTTGTTTTCCTTCTAACAGAATTACAAATATTTCTACTGCTCTGGCATGAAGTATCTCTCAGAACAACATACAGCAATATATCAATATGGGGCTAAATCTGACTCTATCAAGAGCTAAGTAGTACCCTGGGAACAAACGCAAAGGTAACTATAGCATGCACGCTATGAACACAGATACTAACTGTTCCTCTATTTGTGTCTCAAATTATTTTCATCAATATTTTGTAATTTTCAGCATACAATCTTTCTCTCTTTGGTTAAATCCATTCATTAAGTATTATTATTCTTTCTCTTGTCTGACTATTCTTGCTAGCACCTTCTGGTACTATACGGCACAGACTCTGAATTCAAGGCCATCCTTGTTATATAATGAGGCTGTCAAGACTAAACAAACAAAAGTTGTTTTTTTTTTAAGTCCAACATCATAAGCACTGAGATGAAAGTATGAAAGTAACCAGGTTAATTGGTTTAGTTTCTTGTGTGTTTTTTCTTTCCTCTAAAGAAAAATGAAATTCTCAGGAAAATAGATGGATCTGAAAATTACTGTATCAGTGAGGAATCCCAGACTCAGAAAGATAAATACCACACATATTCTCTGTGATGTGCAGATACCAGCTTTGAATTTCTATCTGTTTCTGTACAGATATAGCTAATAGACAGACATACAGATAAAGATGCATGTGTATTTATGTGGCTCTAACAGGGAGGGTAATAACCAGGAAATACCTAGGGAAGGAGACTAGTAGAGGCAGAAGAGAATATGTGGGGAGAACTGACTGAAACAAAAATGTAAAAACACCATAATGAAAGCTGTTATTTTGTAGGCTAACTTTAAATTTGTTAGTACTAAGAGGTGATCAGTTGTAGATTTTTTTTTTTTCAGAGCTGAGAATCGAACCCAGGGCCTTGCACTTGCTAGGCAAACGCTCTATCACTGAGCTAAATCCCCAAACCCAGATGAAGATTTTAAAGGTTAACCTTAAGATTACATTAGCTAATAACTTCCATCATTATAATGATAAAACATCAGAACTAGAATAGAAATTGCTATAAGGAATTAACATTGTGAGCTTCTCACTGAAAATTATTTTGATTAGTGGTCATGTATAACTTCACACAAACATACAAGAACAAGAATAGATTTTTCCTGTAAAGCGTTATGAATGAAAAAGGGTAAGCCTACCAAATCATGTTTAGAATAAACTGAAACAATGTACCAATCAACCATCAATATAAGTGTCCCATGTGTATATCATGCTTAAACTACTGCTAAGGCAGTGCTCATCTCATGGACAGGTTCAGTAGTGCTTCCCATAACCCAGCTAAATATTATAACTGGCTGTGTTCACCACATGGTGAAATACATTAAGATGATTCAATTTTGGATTAATTTTAATCCTAATTCCAACAAAGAATCAAAGTGAAACCAACTCCCAAGGCAATGAATACATTAGGAATTAGCATAAATAATTACTAGGAAGAGATGTAATTTTTAAAATATGGTGGCCAAAAACTTATGAGTCATAAGAAAATGCAGCAGAGTATAGAATAATCAGCTGAGAATATCGGAAAACTAGGGCTGTACTTTCTAATCCAAGCTTCTAAGTTGAGAATAAAGACAATTAAAATCAGAGAAAGATATGAAAGTACAAGGCACCAATCAAACAGTAAGCTTTTGGGGGTACCATGACAAAGAGGGTCACAGGTTCTACTTGCTACATAAAACTGACACAAGAATCCAGGAATACAAGGGGTTCTTGGAAGTCCCCTGGAATTCCATGAGTGTCTCATTTAACCTGCACATATCTAGCATAGTACCCAGCATATAAGGTGCTCCCTGTTTAATGGAATAAGTAGTTCTAGAACTAGGACATGCCTTATTTTTAGTATATTTGCTACTCTAAATTTTGTGTTTCAGATCTATCATTTATGATCATAATCTTCATGACAAAAGCCCAACTGCCCATCAGCAAATATCTATGCTAGTTCTCAATGTCTCAGTAATACTAGTTTCACTTTTTATATTTTTTATTAGCTCATAAAAAAATGGATTCCATTATTGATGGGGGAATGTCTTTCTGTACACTGTGAATATGTGTTGCTCTAACTGGCTGATAAATAAAGCCGTTAGGCTTATGTCAAAACAGCTTAGAAGTAGGCAGGAAATTCAAAGAGAGAGACAGGAAGAAGGCGGAGAGACACCAGTGAGCTGCCCAAGGAGCAACATGTAATGGGAAGCAGGTAAAACCATGGAACATGTGGCGATACATAGATTAATAGTTATAGGCTAATTTAAGTAAATGAGCTAGCTAGCTAAAAGCTTGAGCCACGGCCATGCAGTTATAATTAATGTAAGCCTCTGTGTGTTTACTTGGGGGACTCGAGTGGGAGAGATTTGTCCTGACTGCTAGCATGCCGGGACACGGGAAATCTTCCAGCTACACATTATGGCATCTCAAACAAAATTTGTTTTTGTTGTTTCTCTCCCACACTTTCCTCCCTACCCCTACTTTTGCATCCCCCACCTTGTACTTTCCCACTCTCAGTAGCCTCCTTCCCACATCCAGGCCACAAGTGGCACAAGGACAGTGTGACCCACCCCTCAACACCACCTGTTCCCCAGCTGTCTCCTGGTGCTGGTAACATGGTTAACCACTTGGTGCTATTGAAATCATAGTTACTGCAGGAAAATCTACAACCACTAAACAATTTACTAAACCAGTATAATCCCTAACAACAATCTATAAGCATTTGTCTTTAGACTGCTGTGGATATCGCTCTGTGTAAATAAAGTTCTGATTGGCCAGTGGCCAGGCAGGAAGCATAGGCGGGACAAGAGAGAAGAGAATTCTGGGAAGTAGAAGTCTCTGGGGAGAGACACAGCCAGCTGCCGCCATGAGAAGCAACATGTAAAGACACTGGTAAGCCACACGCCATGTGGCAAAGTACAGATTTACAGAAATGGGTTAATTTAAGATAGAAGAAGTAGATAACAAGCAGCCTGCCATGGCCATACAGTTTATAAGCAATATAAGTTTCTGTGTGCTTACTTGGTTGGATCTGAGCGACTGTGGGACTGGCGGGTGAGAGAGATTTGTCCTGACTGGGCCAGACAGGAAAACTCTAACTACATTAGACCCACAGGTAAGTGTAGTCTTCAGCCCTCATCAAGGAAACTCCTCTTTGCTATAAACAGAGACCACTACAGAAAATCACAGCCAATCAAAAGGCAGAGTCATGGAGCCCAGTCCCAATGGATACATCTACAAAACATTCCCACACCTGAGGCTCAGGGAACACTGAAAACCAGGGGGCAGAAGTCTGTAAGGGCGAGAGGATCAGGGAGTTTGCAGTGAGACTGTGTCTCCTACTAATGTCAGAAGCTACACCTGTAAAGTCTTGTAAACCTGACTGCCCAAATGAGAGCTCAGCCAGTTTGACACCGACAGACATGCCCAAGTGGATGGGGAAAAGCCTATGAGGCCTCAACTACACAAAGAACTACAGACAACCGAGGAAAGCTGGGAGCAGGAGAGTTGACCTTCCTCAGGGAATAGTACATCTACTGGTTGTCCAGTGCCAGTCAGCCCTGAAAACAAGTAACATTATATTGACTGAACAAGTTATATTTAGGAATATATATGTATAATATACATATGTGTATGAATTAACAACTGATTAAAAAAAAAAGAAGCCATGAATTTGAAGGAGCTGGGAAGGATATAAGAGGGTCTGGAGGGAGGAAAAGGAAGAGAGAAATGTAATTAAATGTCAACCTCAAAAATATACAAAGTGGGAAGGAGGGAGGGAGGGAGGGAGGGAGGGAGGAAGGGAGGAAGGGAGGGAGGAAGAAAGGAAGGAAATAACGAGGATTCGGAGAAGTGGAACCCTTAATCCCTTAATACGGCTGGTGGGAATCTAAATTAGCAGAGCCACTATGGAAATCAGTATGGAGGTGTCTTTGTTTCATTTCCTGTTACTGTGATCAAACACCCTAATGAATACAATTTAGGAAAGGTCTTAGAGCTCAGAATTCCATGTCACAGTTCATCACAGTGGGGAAGTCAAGGCAGCAGGAACCTAAAGCAGTTAGTCATATTACATGCAGTTGAGAGAGCCAAACAAATGCCATTACAGGCTCCTAATGGCCTGTCAGAAACCAGGCCTCAGTTTTCAGATTACTAGAACTGGACAGGCCGTACTTGGAAAAACCACAGCCCAGGGTAACCAATCAGCAAACACTCCACAGCCTTCTGTTAGCTAATGATAGCTAAAGATAGCTTCTCCCACCCTGCTGCTACAAAGTCCCTAACCACTAGAGCTACCAACCAATCCAAAACAAGCCGTAAACTTTTGTTTAAACCCACCAATCAACCCCTAGACTAGCCTCCCCTCCCTAAAATCTTCTTTGCTATGCTTAAAAGGAACTTATGCTCTTCTCCCAGGGTCACCATGAATGATGACCCTGTATGAATGGTAGACCCTTGAGTGCTGGAAATTTTTTTTTTTCTCTCTCGAGAAATAAACACTCTTGCTGACTGCATGGTGGTCTTTTCGAGTGATTCAAGGATGCTAACACCAGTCAGAACTGGAATATAACCAATCAATGCATGTATGCTTGTGTCCAGCTTGCTTTCTCCTTTTATACAATCCAGGATTCAAACCCAGGGACGGGTGCTGCCCACTTTTAGAATAAGTCATGGCATAGCAAGACAATCTTCCAAAGACATGCCTATAGGCAAACCTAATCTAGACAAGTCTTCATTAAGACTGTCTCTTCCGGTGATTCTAGATTTTATCAAACTAGTAATTAAAACTAACCACTAACCACTAACTAACAGGTGTTTCCTCAAAACACTAAAAGCAGAACTACTGTATGAGCCCCTATACTCCTCCTGTTATACCAAAAGGACTCTACATTGTACTATAGGATATATACATCCGTGTTCATTGATGTCCTCCTCACAATCCTAAGGAAATGAATTAGCCTAAGTATCTACCAACAGCTGAAAGGAAAATAAAAATGTAGCATAAATGCACAATGGAATTTTACTCAGCTGTTAACTATATTTTCAGTGTATAATTCATACTTGACATTATCACTGTGATAATTTTGTTTGTCAATCAGATCACTAACCTTGTCTTAATACCAACATTCAACCACACTGAAATAACACATGTTAATATTCTTTTGAGCTACATTTTTAAATAAGTAAAACCACAAGTTTGGACAATGATAGAACTGAAGGGTCAATTTCACCTTAAGCTCAGTTCCTTACTATATAAACATAACAATAGATTTATGAACGAGGACAAATTTTAAGCCAATTATATTTGTGTCACGGTACTTAATGACAAATTACCTCTGAAACAGAAATTCAAGTTACTATAGAAAAGCAACAATTCAACTTCTGAAACCACAAATAGAAATTAGAAGTTTGTAGGATTCCAGGTCATTAATTATTTCACACAGAAAAACATGACTGTAAAACCAAACTGAACTGCGGGTCTAAGCCAGTGCAGCCCCCTTTCATTACTGCACCGCAGGGAGCCCTTCTCTAGATGTTGACCGGCCATCTGTAAATGCATGTAATTTTTGTCAACAATAAAAACCATCTTGACCTTTTCTAAAACACAGAGAATCAGAAAATATTATATATTTTCCCAAGGCAATGCCAGAGGATTTTCTTAAGCAAACATACAAAACTTACTGGTGAATTAAGTAAAACACAATCTGTCTGATAGCCAGATAACAACTGTACTTTGGAGGTAATGACTATTTTCTTTTGGTTCCTTTTATTTTCTCAAGAGTATAGGCACAGTGATATAAACTCACAATTTTGGATTTTTATTAAAAACTAAGTGACATTACTCCATACAAATATTCTACCTTTTGTGTTTACAACAATTGTTTTCTAAATATTAGAGAAGGAAAGAAAATCCCCCCAGAGTTCAGAAGTTTTAAAAATGGTATTGGAAACCTATTTCTAGAATTAAAATAAAAGATGAGAAAAATGATCTGCTATTTTAGTGTGCAGTATTCTGAAGTGAACAGTACAAATATACACTTTCCTCCTAATTTCTGGAAACACGTTCAACTGAGGACATTTTAGACTAAGTCATTAGCCTTACTAACGTTCTTACCAGTTCTGTCATATGACTCATGACACGTTCGTGCAATTTCCGCCCCTAGTTCTAAATAGTGACCCGCTTTGTCCTTCCTGGAACCATCTGCTCCAAGTGCAAACATTCCCCCAGCAAAGCAGGCCAAATGCCCCATCTTCCTTTCCAAGTGTCCGTTCTTCCATTCTCCAATGAAGACAAGGCCTCCTCGGGATTTCTTAATAAGATGTTTTTCTATAGCCTTCAAGAAAAAGATAAACAATTTTACACACACACTGTTCTGCCTAGTTTTAGCTGTCAACTTGACACAGCCTAGAATCACCAAAGGGATAGTCTTAACAAGGAGTTACCCAGGTTGGTCTGAGGCCACATCTAGTCTATGGGGATGTCTGGGTTGTCAAATGAAGTGGGAAGGCCCCATTCCCAACACGGCAGCACCCTTTCAGGGGCTGGCCCTGGACTGTGTAAGAGAGAAGGGAGCTGGCTGAGCAGAAGCACACTGGCGCCAGGGAGGAAGGGCCCTCTCCGCTCTTGGCGGTAGGAGTGGTGCTTTAGGTTCCTACCCTGACACAATAAAGGATGTAACAAAGGATTACACATCCCTAAATCTTTTCCTCCCCATGTTATTTTTTGGGAGGGCAATGTCACCCAACAGAAATGAAACTAGAGCACAAACTCTGAGTATCTGAACAATGTCTGGACTTTTGGCTGTCAGAAAAACCTTGGCATTATGATACTTTATAAAGTAGTCGCTTTCAAAAACTGGAAACCTAATTGGTAAGTAAAATTTTAATGAGTTATCAAAGTGTATATATAGCCTGGAACTAACATCCTAATCACTACTATAAGCAAAACAGAAGAGGAGAGACACGGCCTTTGAGTGCTTTTCTGCATGATGTTACCATACAGCTCATCTCCTTGAGCTAAATGAGAGCCGTAACAATTAACTGACTGAGATCACCTTAATAAGTTATAATCCAAAAGGTTCTGCCATTTCATTTTCTATTCCAAACAAGAAAAACGGAACAGAAGATTCAATACGATAAAATAAGGTGCCTGGGCAGTTGTGGTGCTCGCCTTTAATCCCAGTACTTGAGAGGCAGAGGCAGGTGGATCTCTCTGGGTTCAGGGCCAGCCTGGTCTACAGAGCTAGTTCCAGGACAGCCAGGGCTGTTACACTGAGAAACCTTGTCTCAAACTCCCCATCTCCCCGCCCCCAAAGATAAAATAAGGTTTGAGTAAGTAGTTAAAATTGTTCTTAATTTTTCATGTAACTATGCCACTTAGCAAATTAATTTTAAAAAGCATAATATACTTTACACATAATAAGGCTTTCAAAACTAGTTGAAACTTGATATATACATCCCTTAGTTTCTTCATAAACTGGTTTCTCAAAGCAAGGCAATTTGTTTTGGATGTTTTGTCATCGATAAAAGGAGATGACATCAGAAACAGGCTACTCTCCTGGAACATCAGTTTTACTAAAGGGGATAGCAAAGGTAATATTTTACACTAAATTTAAAAATAAGAAAAAGTAGAGCATAACAATCACATTTCATTTTAATAATGAGGTTTTGTTTGTTTGTTTGTCTGTTTTGTTTTGTTTTTATGAGCTTTGCTCCTCTGGATTGTGTCCTTAAACTGCTGAGAAGGGCCATGCTTTTCTTTCTGAAATAAGGTATGTACTTCTTCAAGAACTACTTCACATTTTGATAATGAGTTGTTTCTGACATGTTCAATAATATCCAGCTCTGGAAACATACACCTTCTTCTTTCTGCAATGACAATGTGTGCTCTACAGAACTGAGGGTTGTGCCTTCATCATCTTATGTTCTAGACAGCCTGGTATAATGCGCCATGCACTCAATAAATAATTTTGTAAGTGACGGTGCTCTTAGATAATTAGATCTAGAAGGCAATGGTAATCGGCTGATAACCAGATGACTGGGATGACCATCAGACTGTAAGATTTTTGTTATTTTTTTAACCATGATACTCTCAAATATGTATACATTTAAAAGATTAGTCTTTTGAATAGAAAGGCTAAGTTTCTCATCCTTACAGGTAAGTGATATTAACATGGCTTCAACACACACAATAACTGCCTAAAGAATTGGCTATAATTTTTTGTTTTGTTTTCTATTTGTTTAGTTTTGAGACATAGTCTTACTATGAAGCACAGGCTGGACTCAAACTCACAGACATCTGCCTACCTCTGCCTCCTCCTGAGTACTGGGGTTTTAACTTTTTGCATAATGTTTACATTGTTTTTGTCATCTCTGGCCTTTACAACACAAATCTTACTATGCTGCAAGACAGCTAAACAAGCTCATGAACTTACTAGGACTAAAGAAAGGGTGAGTGAAGACAGGGCTTTACATCCTTAACTACCTTTGGGGTGCCTGAGATCCACTTTTCTGCACTCTTCTCTCTAAAGAATACAATGTCTTACATAAAATGCCAGCTCTTGAATGGCAGTTAGGGATAATTATAATATTACTTTTACACATCTTCACTAGTATTACCATAGTTGCCTGGCTGCCAAAGGGCCTTTAAAATGTATATTTCATACACTAGCTTAAAAAATAAAGAGACTGAATGTAAATTTGATCTAAAACCTACAACAATACTAAGATGAAGAAACCAGGATTATAGGAATCTGTAGTGAAGAGGAGAGCAGGGTGGGAATAGAAGAATTTTAAACAGAATATCTCCAAAGTGACATATAAATTACAATAAAATCTTAAAACACTCAGCCGATCCTATTTCTTATATGAACTCAATGTTATTTTACAATTCAAACTACTGTCTCTTAACAGGAGTATTTGCTGAAGATAACAAAATGCAAAAATTGTATAGCTGAGATGATATTTTGCAATGAAATTTGATCAATTATTATTTAAAAAAATAATAAGAACCCATTCTAAACTTAAAAACCAATAAAAACAGGATAGAGAAAACAAGTATATAAAGTTGTGTACATAAGGTATATGATATATGTAATGAAAAATACTTTCAAGTTTTAAGATTAATTTTCAAAACAGTTACACCTATCACAATATGTATGCATATATATAAACACAAACTATTTTGAAAGTGATAATTAAAAATATTTTTATTTTATAAAAAATATAAGATATATACATATATAATATATAAAAACATAAAATTTTTTTTCTTTTGACAAGAAAGGTAAAAACATATTTTAGGTTAAGAATATAAAGAAAAAATGATTTAATACATGGTAAATGTCACAATTTTCCAAAAAATACATTCATTCAAGTATTATAGTACACATTATATTTTGGGTATTTGTGCTGGATACAGAAATTGATAAACAAATTACTCTCTATTTTTTAAGAAGCTAGGAAAACTAAGGGCTATTTTCAGTACATCACTATGATTCTAAAATCACGTTTAAATTTAGATTCTTGATTAAACTTTAATTCAATTTGTTAGTTAACATAATCCCTCATTAAATGTTCAGTGAGCGACTAGTGAGCCAAGCACTGTGCCTCACACATTAACTTCCAAACCAGAGCACTTTAAAAACAATGGTAGTAAATCAGCTACCAAAAAGGAAAGAATATAAAATATGTAATACAGATCTTTGGTTTGATTTTTTAAACTTACAAAACTACAATGCTAAAAATAGATCACTATATCAGAAGGATTGTGCTATATTAAAATCATCAAGAAGATACAGATTTACAATAGGTCAGAAAGTCGGTGACTTATTCAATGATTAATATTTTTCTATTTTATATTTTTTCCTAGACATTTTAGACTTAACTCCAAGTTAAGACCAAACAATATAAAGCAATTTATGAAGAGGACAGGCTCAGCTCCAGACTCTCTAAGCTCTGTGACCTCCACTAAGCTACTTGCCCACTGCCATTGTGTCTTAAGGTGTCCAAGTGTAAGTGACAATAACCAAATGGAATCGTCTATGTAAAAAGGCTAGAGCAGCGCCTGGCCCAGGGAAAGCATCACACATGTGGGCACCATCACAGTTCTTTACTCAAAGACTCAACGTGTGCGCTTCAGTCATCACTTTAAAGAAGAAATGTTTATGGATAAGGATGAAGTCAATAGTTTTACCAATCTCTGTAGAAATTAACCAACTGTAATTAAAACAATGTTTTATTTATATACACTCACTGAACTCAATTTTCTTTAAAATGTCACAAATAAGAGTTAAAGTAAGGACTTTAACTATTAAAATACTAACAAACTATGGCAAATGAACATGTTTATGTATATTACATATCTATCCTAGATGTCTATAATAAAATGGTTGATTTGTCCAGTCACTATCTAATACTCAACACTATAATATATAAGAAAATATTCAAACAATAATCACCTCAACAGCATCATCATACATCCTTCTTGCCTCATGGTCTGTTTTATCTGACATCAGCCATGCTTTCAGTAAGTACTCATAAAAGCTATCTCCCAGACCACCAACTGATGTGTGATCTGTAGCAAAAGGGAAAAGAGGATATGGACAGGGGAAAGAGAAGATAAAGACAGTTAAAATAATATTTTTAAATAATAAAGACCATTTAACAGATTAATAATCATAGTGGCATGCCTACTTTCAACATAATCTACTCAGTCAAGCAGAAGTACATTAGGCTTCCCTATGCATGTCTCAATTTCTAGGAAATCTTGTCTCCTCTGCATTTTCTTAAATTACATAGTTTGCAGAAGCAAAATAATTATCTTTTATACAATAATGGCTTTAAATACACAGCCATTATTAAATGACACTTCTATTTGGTACTAAACAAAAGGTACTCACTCCTAAACATCTCCATACAACAATGTCTAGTGCTAAGTCCTGTTTGGAAAGCAAGGTTCACTTTGTAATATATTTTCCTAATATACTTAGCTTTGAGTTCTGTCCTTAATTAATACTTATCACATATTAGTACACATTGCTTTTTCACAGGTATATTATTACTTATCACTTATACTTTTAAACCAGAGCACCAAGGCAAACACACTGTCATAGCTCACTTTCCACAAGTTTGACTGTATTTTGTGGCATAAAGAAAAACACCCCACCTGTATAAACTTTTCAACCAACCAGACAGTACTACGACTGGAAGATGAGGAAATGGCTTATGAGGAAAACTTGCAATTTGGTTGCAGGAAATAGCATGTTAAAATGTATCTTTTTAGATCACAGAATATACCTGTGGACTATTAGCAAGTAAAGCAGAAGAGAATATAAAGAATACTTCTGTTTTTCCTAGGTAGATGTTCTTAAATACAAAATGAAGAGTCATAAAGGAGTTTTAATTTCCTATGACACAAACTAAATTTCAGACAAACCAATGTGAAAGAAGAAACAGGATAGAATGCAATTGTAGCATATATGACAGCAACAATGCTAATGCCCTAAGCAAAGACCTCTGGGGGGAAAAGGGAAACAAAAGAAGGACACGGAGATTAACAAAGGAAACAAGACTCAGTCATTCCTTCGAAAACACACTCAACTCCAGGGACCAGAGAAAAGTCAAGTAAAATAACAAGATTCCACTACTATCTAGCATATCCCCAAGAATATTTTTATATTTTTATTACATTTATGTATTTGTGTATATAAATGGGCACATATATATACCACAGCATGTATGTATGGGATCATTTTCTCTTTGTACCAAGTGGGTCCTAGGACTCAAACTCAATCTTCAGGCTTCCTGGCAAGCAAGTACCTTTTCTTGCTGAGCCATCTTGACAGCCCAAGTGAGTGAGTGAATGAGTGACAAAGAGAAAGGGAGGTGGGCAGGGTGGAAAGAGGAGGAAAGAGAATCATCCATCCATTCATCCATCTATCTATCCATCCATTTGTGGTGCTAAGGATTGAATCCAGGGCCTAGTATATGCAGGGTAAGCATTCTACCACTGTGCTATATCCTCACTGGTCCTCAAGCATTTTTAAAGACATACTATCCAATGCTGACAATATAATTCATAATTGTTGGGACTAGAGGTAGATACCAAAATATAATATATGACCCTAGTTCTGGAATTACTCTATATCATTACCTGAAAAACACAAATAAAGGTATAAAAATATCCATTATAGAACTGTTTCCATTTGTAAAAAGTTAAACATAGCCTGAAACATTTAGGGAAGTTGATAAATAAATTGAGTATAAATATAGTACAGTACATTACATGATAATTAAAAAGAACTCAGGGTGTCTGTAATCTCACATTGAAGGGTATCTATTTTTACATTGCTAAGTGTGGAAAGGGAACAGGCTCAGAATAATATTTATAGTCTGACATGGCTAAAAATTATATATTAAGAAATGTTAGGGTACAAAGTCTTTAAACAGAATTACTAACAGTGATTGATCTCTGGGGAAAAGGCCTTACGTTTTAACTTCAGATCTATAAATATACTACCTGAGCACATGTAACTTCATGCAACTCAAAATCAGTTTCTGCTATAGAAAAAAGGATGAAAGGGCTATCATTCACCCCGTAGGCAATACACTGACTGTTCTATAGTTCACATATCCCTTAAACACTGTTTTACTTCACTACTTTTCCTGAAATCATAAGCAAATGTGTTGATGCATTATCAATACACTGTATACCACTAAAAGCACACAGCTGCAAATACAGAATGTTTCCAGCACCCTAACAGCACCTTCACATGCCTTCAGTCAACACTCATTCCCTAAAGAGAACCGCTTCTCTGACCTCTGTCACCACATTTTCTAAGTTCTTGAATATAAAATGTCCATCTCCTTTAACTAGGATCTGTTAGCTTAATGCTGCTAAGAACTATTCTCTTGTTTTCTACCTAAGTATGTAAAGGAAAGTTCCTTTGCTTGAGTCTCTTAAAGTTAACTGAACATCACAGAAGACAGCTGGAGAAGACAGGACTATAATATGACTCGATTTCAGACTGAATACATTTATAACTACATTTCTAACAGGTTACAATATGGAATATGTCCACATTTAAGAATTCTATGGTGGCCAGATAATGGTGGACTTACAGGGTGAGTTACACTTTTTGCTTAAAAAACAAACAAACAAAACTAACATTAACATTGTATAATCACAAAAGCCAAAACAGAAAAAAAGTTGTAACAGTCTGACACTACAACTATTGAAACAATATAGAAATGAAAGAGTAGAAAAGGAGAGTGCCAAGGACACACACAATGGGACAGAGCCTGCCAGGCCTCTGGGGACTGATTAGTTATAAGCACAGAAACAGTGTTACATCTAGAGAGTCCAGAGTGAACAGGACCAGACTGAGCTGGGCCCTGTGAGGGAGGGTGCAGGGAGAACCTGGCTGCCCAGTCCCCTTTGATACATTAAATAGGACCTCAGCACTTTGTCCTGGGTCTGAGACCTAAAATGATGCATTTGTAGTGAAACACGTCCAAGACCTACCTATGCTCCACAAATTCCAAGTATTTGTGTTAAACTATAAACTAAATAAAAGTCAAGTCAAAAATACTTTCTTAGTGGATCAGAATATTGACCAGTGCTAAGAGTCAACTCTCCTCAAGCAGATCTACAGACTCAACAAACCCTGGGCAAATGATTCCCAAAGGACCACAAGGGGCAGTGGCAGGGCTCAGTAAGTGCTTGCTTAGCATATGCAAGGCTTAGGCCCAGTCTCTAGCACTGCAAAGTCAACAGGGAGTTAAGTAAAAGCTAGACAAATGGAAACAAAAACTTTTTCAAAAAAGGGACAAAAACATCAGAGGGTCAGCACTGTTTGATTTCAAGACACATAATAAACCTACAGTATTCAAAACAGCAAGTTACTGTCGGAGGGGTACATAATCAGAGCAACACAGCAGGAGAGACTCCAAACTCAACCCCTAAATATACAGACAACTGGCTTTAACCCAGGGGTAAAGACACTGAGCAAAGAATGAGCCTTTCAACAAAAGGTGCTACCTTATTTGGATATCTACAGGCACAAAAGGAACTTTGATCTGTTATTAAAAAACAGACTTTTGAGTATTTTACTCTCCAGCGCTGCTGAGAATGAAAACACAAGGCATAAACTGGGAAAGGCATTGCTAAGACCGTTTCTCACAAAGGCTCTGTAGCTAGAACACGTAATGAAATCAGAAAATTCAACAATTAAAAAAATGAAACAACCCACTTAAAAAAATAAGCAGTAGACAAGAAATTCTGTCAGAAAATGTACCAAAGATCTTCAATACATACTAAGTGTCATATAACAAGGTATTTAACAGCAGTCATTTGGGAGGCACTAACTAAAACTGAAATAAGCTATGAAGTAAGACGAATTCAAAGACTGGTTGTGTCAGGAGTACCTAGAAGATGCTGACAGTAGTGTAACAATCTATGTCCCCTTTCAAAACAGACTGGCAATTTCTTAAAAGGCTTGGCTTCTGCTAAACAATACAAATAGTCATCCTAAATAGCTACCCAAGAGAAATGAGAATGCATGGAGGCTTCCACAGGAATGTTAACACAAGCTTTATTTTTAGTCACCCAAAGAAAACACTCAAATGTCCCCCAATAAGCAATTAGACCAATTATAGAAATCTCACACAATGAAAGTTTATTCACAACACAATTACGAGTGACTGAAGCCATACAAAGAACACAACTTTCGATGTGGCTATAGAAAACACAAGCACACACAGAGCATATGAGTGCCGCCTTCCTGAGGAGGGTGAGGAGAGGACCATGAGAAAGGGAGCCCAAGAACATGAGAAGACTTTTCAGAGGCAATGGGTATGTTACCTATTTTGATTGTTGTGATGGCTTTCCTAAGTGTGATGTTTCAGATGTGCCATTAACATTTTCTAACAGTTGTTACATGTTAATTATATTTTAATAAAGCAAATTTTAAGCAAAGAAACAAAAATAAGAAGCTGGGTGGTGGTGGCTTACACCTTTTAATCCCAGAACTCAGGAGGCAGAGGCAGGCAGATCTCTGCCAGCTCCAGACCAGCCAGGGATACAGAGTGAGTTCTAGGAAAGGTGCCAAAGCTACACAGAGAAACCTTGTCTCAAAAACAAAAAACAAAAACAAACAAACAAAAGAAACAAAAATAATCTTTAGAATTAGAAACCCAATGAGTTTGTTTTAGCTTAGATTTTAGAATGTTAAGATTTTCATACTGAAAACTCTGGTACTAAAAATACACCTAAAGTAACACTGTCAACAAAGTTGAAAGTAGCCGAAAGAGAGGGTTGGTAGGAGGATCATACAGAAAATCTAAAAGAGAACAGAAAATAGGAAGTAAACTCAGCTGACCAGGAGTGATCCAGCGGGAACTGGAAATCACACATTTATGGTAACTTACCTAAACTACCAAGGGCCTTCAGCAGCACTTGGCTGACTGTGAATGGAAACGGGGCAGACAAGAGGACAAGCATCCACAAACACAAGCAGTAACAGGGAATGCCTCCTGTCCAAGTATTTATAAGTGCTGCTCCACTGCGCCTATGCTGTAGCCAATGGCATGCCAACTCGAGATCAACTTAGCTGTCTCCTCTCCTGTTAGCGCCGATCTCACAACAGCTCCATCAAAGGAAACCTCAGTGCTGCATACCATCTTCTTGTTTGGTTTGTTTTTGAGACAGGGTTTCTTTGTGTAGCCTTGGCTGTCCTAGAACTCACAGAGATCCACCTGCCTCTGCCTATCATCTTCTTCATGACTACTTGATTAGTGTTCTTGATAAGTGACCTAAAGATTTCTGAACTCTAAGTCCCCATTGTTCAGAAAACTGAAGGCAAGAAGATGCAGAAAACAGGTCCTTCAATTTTCCGCACTCTTCCTTATCCCTTTGATTACTAAGAGGATGGAGGACCTATTCTCTACAACAGTCCTCTGGCTCTGAACCCTGACCACTTCAACTTCCTTCTCATGAGGGCTCTCCCTTTTGATTTGTAACTGTTACTCTTCAATTGTATCTGCCTCTTAGCATTTGATACTTATTATTAACTTCTTAAAATAATTTAATCATCTTCCTTGACTATGACACTTCTGTGTGTGCTATCTGTCAGGTATACTTACTGAAAGAGGAAAATTCTGGGTGATGCCAACTTTCCAATTGCAGTAAAGTGACAAACGATACTCCTCACTGAAGCTGGGGCTGCTGGAGGAGAATGGCTAAAGGGAACTGGTCTGCTGAATTTGGGGATGCTAGTTACATATCTAAATGGAGCTAACAAAAAAGCAATCATGGGCTGGAGAGATGTCTCAGTGGTTAAGAGCACTGGTTGTTCTTCCAGAGGTCCTGAGTCTGTAATGAGACCTGGTGCCCTCTTCTGGCCTGCAAGCATGCATGTAGGCAGAACACTGTATACATAATAAATAAATAAATCTTTTTTTTTTTTTTTAAAGCAATCAGATAACAGGAAATCCAGAGAAAAGCTAAACTGGGTGGCACAAGTTATCAATGTGTAAAACTCGGGCATGCATATTAACAGACAATGCTACTTTGGAAATAATATGAACATTTAAAGAATAGGGGACAGGGGAGAAGGTCACACCAGACACTGCAGATCAGCAAGCACAAGCAAAAAAGGAGGCATAGTGTAAGGTCCTGGGAGGTGGCATGCACAGAGCAAAGGGTAAGAGCATGATCTCTGCTGGAGTCTGCTATGCTGACCTGGCTTTGCTCTGTTCTCACTCCCTGTACTACCTTGTGAAATGGCTTGGTTTTCTCTGTACTTTATTTTCTCCATCAACAGACAGGGGAAGAAAAATAGTATTTACCTCATAAATCTATGTAAGCTTACAGATCAATCAATGAATCAGCATAGTCTAGTTCAGAATTATGAGTTCATTAGGCAAACATGAGAGAGGCCAAGTTTGGAAACTGAAGAATGATCATGATTTTAAAATTTACAAAAGATCAAGTGGGATAATAACTAAAACTTTTCTTCACTCTTTCACTATACATTTCTTGAATGGCCTCAATGTGCCAGGCCCTGTTCCAGGCACTAGAGCTAAGCAGGGAATAAAACTGACAAAACACTCTGCCTGCCTTCACAGATCTTGTATTCTGTTGAGAGTTGAGAAATAAGCAAGATAAAAGAGCAAATAATAAGGACCACTATGTATCAGGTAATACTTCAAGCACTTTATACATAATAAGCCAATTCATGCTTACAATAATATCATAAAGCATATCAAAATAACATATCAAAAATGCTATTATCCACTTTGTACAGAGGAGGAAACTCAGATGCAAAGTAGCTAAGTAATCATGTCACAAAGCTAGAATGTAGCAGACATGAGTCAAATCTAGCTATTCTGCTCAGATTCTGTGGAATATTTATCCAGGAGCAAAGGAGTGTACAACCCATGGATCTGGTAGTCAGGCTACAGTAAAGATTTTAGATGAATTAAGCAGGGAAGACTCTTATCTCTAAGGTAATTTAAATAAAAAAAAAAGTCCATAGAAAGAGGGCAAGCCACGTGAATATCCCTGGGAAGACTGGTCTAAGCACAAGTGGTAGGAACAACAGCTCTGTGATAAAAACTTGCTTGCTAGCCTCAAGAACCAAGGGGAGGTTGTCAATGAAGGTGGACCACAAAAATTTTTTTTTGTTTTTTTTGTTGTTGTTGTTTTTTGAGACAGGGTTTCCCTGTGTAGCTTTGTGACTTTCCTGGAACTCACTTGGTAGCCCAGGCTGGCCTTGAACTCTCAGAGGTCCACCTGGCTCTGCCTCCCAAGTGCTGGGATTAAAGGTGTGCGCCACCACTGCCGGCAACAATTTTTTTTTTTTTTTCTTCAGAGCTGAGGATGGAACCCATTGAGCTAAATCCCCAATCCCCACAAAAACTTAATAGGAGAGTGATCAAAGAAGGCTCATAGGACTTCAGCTTACACTCTGGATAGTAAAATATAAAGTTACTGGAGAGTCATACAATGTAGCACAATTTATAAACTAAAAAAAATGACTGGTTCCTATATTAGAATAGACTGAAGGCAGTCCCAGGAAGACCAGTTAGGAGCTGTTGTTAGTTTATCATCACTATTACAAATACTTGTAGAAGCAGTTTAAAAGGAAGACTTATTTTGGCAGTGTTGGAGGTTACAGTTCATGGTCACTGACTCCACTATTTCTGCACTGTGGGAAGAGAATACCAGGGCAGGAAGCCTGTAGTTGAACCCTATTGCTGACCTCATGACAGCCAGGAGGAGGAGATGGGGCCAGAGACGGGTAGATCTTTCCAGGGAATGCCTGCAGTGATCTCCTCCCTCCAATTAAGTCCTGTGCCTACTTCCCTTCACCTCCCAATAATGCCACTGTATTGTGTCTACACAAGGGCTTCATCAATAGTTAGGTCAGAGCCCTTGGGACCCACTCTCTTCACATAAGCCCATTTGCTGGCAACCAAACCTTCGACAGAAGAGCCTTTAAAAGGATTTTGTAACTAATCCATAAAAAGTACTGTCACAAAAATATAAACAGGAGAGAGTAACTTAGCTCAGGGTTAGCAGTACCTAGACTTGAGAGTAGCTCAGCTCAGGGTAAGCAATATCTAGAGGTCAAGAGTAAACAGAAAAGAATTTGCTGAAGAACTGGAGGTTGGGTGTGAAACAATGAATTTAAAAAAAAAAATAGCACTAAGATGTATTTTTTGCATAAGCAAGAATAGAAAAGCCATTAACTGAAACTGAAAGAACTAAAGACACCTGGTAACATAAAGAACTATAAGAGTTGGGTTGTTGATACTCACAGGCACTTGAGGTGTCTATTGGATATTTTAATAAAGAAGTCCAATAGAACTGGAGGCCAAGGATAATAGAAGGTTAGCACTCTAAACCTGAGATTTGTCAGTATTAAGTGGCAACTTCCTCCCAAAGAAAACTGTCTTATTTTGGAGGGAGCTAGTTTAAAACAGAATATTCTAAGAGGAGGTGAAACATTCCATCCAATAGGAAAGCTCCTTAATAAACACAGGAAGTAAACAACTCAGAGACTTCAGGAAGTCCCTGAAAACTGACTAGCTTCATTAGCTCTCTCTTTCTCCAAGTATATATATAAGCATTAAGGGCTACTGTGAGACACTCTTAGACAAGGTGAACTTCTTAGAAGAGGTTCAGACTAGACCACCTAGAAGAAACAGAGATCACCCAAGCTACCTGGAGGAATAGAGGTCTAGAAGAGGCTCAGACCACTTGTGTTGCCTCAAAGAAAAAGTTTCCAAGTTGTTGAGCTTCCTGCAAATTATGAAATACACTTGAAGCTCCCAGTATTCATGAGCTCTTACCACACTGGGGTAGGTTTTGGTGGTACAGCAGTCTCTGAGTCATTTCTGCTCCCTCCCTCACTTTTCTCTAAGTAACCACAATAAAATTCATTGATTCACCAAGTTCACCAAGTTGGTGGTATCCTTACTTTAGTCTGTCCTTGGTTCCCTATCTAGGGTAAGACAGTATCTCTCATCTCCCCAGAAATAGTGTCATACAACAGTCAGAATGTAGATGGCATTTCATACCATAGCACTAGGAAGAAGGCAAAGAAAACCAGGGATAAGGGGCAAATCCATAAAGACAGTACTGCCAAGTGAGACTAAAAGGAGAGCAAAAGAATGTCCTAGAAAGCAAGTGTTTCAAGAACAGAAACAGATGTTGATGGACTCACAGATGAGCTCCACAAAGTGGCTGCTGCATTTATAGAACACAGAGATTTCCAGTAACTATGATCACTGTGATGAAATTCCACATTTTTCTAAGACATCATACATCTGGAGAGTGTACTTACTGAACAGTTCAAACCAGAATGTACCTTTTTTGGTCAATTTTATTTATGATTATCATTATCAGTGTGGGTGTAAGGGTATGGTATGAACATATGACTGAGGACAAGCTTTAGGAGTTGGTTCTCTCCTTTCACATTGGATTCTAGGGACTGAACTCAGGTGGTCAAAGAAAGGTGCTGAGGACAAAGTGCAAGACAAGAATATTTTGGTGAAAAAGAACACTATGGAATAGTAATGTATCGTAGTACAAAGTTACAAAGGAGTATCCTTAAGAGCTAGTGTTTGTCATCAGAAAAGATTTGTTTGTTTGTTTGTTTAGTTAGTTAGTTTTTCGAGACAGGGTTTTTCTGTGTAGCTTTGCACCTTTCCTGGAACTCACTCTGTAGCCCAGGCTGGCCTTGAACTCACAGAGATCTTCCTGCCTCTACCTCCCGATTGCTGGGATTAAAGGCGTGCACCACCACCGCCCGGTTTAGGAAAGATTTATTAATGGTAAAGTGGAAGGCAAATAAGCCCCAACATCATGTCAGACAGTGAGAAGACTTGTTGTTTTTCATTTTTAAAATTGCATGTGTATGGGTGTTTTGCCTGCATGTGTGTCTGTGAACCACATGCGTGAAGTTCCCGCAGAGGCCAAAAGGTGTTAGATCTCCTGAGACTTAAGTTACAAATGGATGTGAGCACCCATGAGGGTGCTGGGAAATGAACTCAGGCTAGTACTCTTAACCTCTAAGCCACTTCTCCAGTCCCAGTAACTGTTTTAAAGTAATATTTTCGTTTTTAAAGGGTTTTACACTTTGGTGTCATGTGCCGTTTTCTAGATTTGGTATAGATATAAGAAAGGATTGCCAAGCAGGGGGAAAAACTAACAACTCAGAAATAGGATTAAAGGAAATGAAACAGAGAGGAGGAGGTGCCGGTCTTTCTTTAGCTCTACGGGTCAGGAAATGTGTTTTCTATCTGTGCACTCCTGTTAGGGTTTACTGATGTAACAAGTTACTTAATTAATGGGACTGGGTCTCAGTCTTCTTGCAGGTCCACTCAAGCTCTCCCAGACAGCTGGCCTGGGGGAAAACTGCAGAAGCTAGGGATCCAAGATCTACTTATGATTTGAAACTATATCATCACTTGACGGTCTCGCTTCTCTTCTCTACTTGAACCACTGACTTGGGACTGCCTATGTGTCACATCTGACGAGCCATGCATTCCAAAATTCTTCTGATAATCGGAAAGTAGGGATGCATTTTAAAGTAGACCAGTCACTCACTCATCCACCTCAGGAGGTCAAGCAGTCTGAGGGGATGTTTCTAACAGAAGCTCTTTCTAAAAGCAGCTCCAAACAGAATTCTAGAATACAAGCTAGTGTGAAGCATTTTCAAATACAGTGCCTCACAAAGATGACCCACATGAGCTTCAGACTAAAGAACTCACCAGGAGAAACAGCAGAGGCACAGAAATTCAACCCTTTATTTAAACTTTTAAGCAGGAAAGCCAGAGTTTGTACTGGAGCTCCAAACATTATACCTCTTCCAGGCTTTCCACAATTTTAAAGTTAGTAATAGAAAACTTAATGAACCGGTAGTGGCTGGCTTCCTAGACTGGTTTCACTTTAAATCATTAAATGGCACAGGCTAATCACTGTACTTAAAAAATGAGAGACTGAAGTAAAAAGGGAAGGGAACCAATGATTTGCCTTTAAATTGAGGTTCCCTGCGATACTCTTTGAAGTCTGTTGCCAAGTCCTTATCCTGAAAGTAATTACTAGCAATTACTCTCTGATTGCTATGTGCATATCAGATATTATCATCACTCTAATTATAATACAGTTAGCCAAAGCTGAATGGTTAACTTTCAGTTCAATTAAATGTTTGTTTTGCAGCCTATTTATAGATATGACAGATGTATACTGCTCAAAGATAATTATGGAATTTGATACTTTCCAGAGCTGATATAAAACATACAAAAACACAAAAAAGAACAAATAAGACAATTTAGTAGGGATTGCAGCTGCTAACGGAATATGAAGCCAGTTTGCTAAGGTTTTAAAATCTGTCTGCCAAAACACCCAGTGAACAGCACTTTCTCTAGCATTCTCAAAATGTATAACTGCTGACGATGAATATATTACAAAGTAATTTCAGTTTATTTTGTGGAGAAAAACAGTGACAAATGAGACTTTATTGTGGTGACTCTGCATGACACGAACGGTGCCCCTGGCACCACTGTGAAGTGTGCTGGTCAGTGACACTGGCTGCGTTCAATGGGTGACTCAGTCACTACTGTGCCTGAAACTTTTCATTACCACAAACTGAAACCGTGTGCAAACAACTCCTCATTCTCTTTATCTACTGTTTTGTTCGTTTGTGTTAGCCAAGGCTAAGCGGTTCTGTAAAACTTCGTTTTGGTTGGACTGTGACAATTCCAGTAACTACAGGAATATAGGAACTAGTAACTAGATGTAACGTAACCTGTCTCTAGATTCTTGACTTCCCTCCCTGTGGACCTAGTAATGGCCAGTCAAGAGAAATGCTTATTGATCATCTAACCTTTAACTGACTGCTCACTGGTTACCACCAAAAAAAGAACTTCCAACCCTTGCATCTGCCCTATAACTATCCCAGCTTGTAAGCAGACAGAAGGCTCTGGTTCTCAGAGACCCTTCTCCCACTCCCCCACTCCCTGTGAAAACATAATAAAATAAGGGCCTGGACTGCCAGCAAGTTGTTCCTTCTCTTGTCTTTCCTTTGGTTTCAATTTGGTTTGGTTCTGAGACAGGGTTTCACATAAAACCCAGGCTGTAATAAAACTCACTCTGTAGCTTAGGCTAGCTTGAAACTCACAGCTCTCCTGTCTCTGCTCCTGGACTGTTGGGTTAGAGATGTAAGCGAGTTCCGCTTCTCTTTCACTGAAGCCTCTGCTAGCCTCTATCCCACATTCTATCTCTATGAATCTGAGTATTGTCATAAGTGCATATGTTGACATGATATATGATGTGATGTGACATGACAAGATATGATATGATATGATATATGATATGATATATGTGGGTGTGTGTTGTCTGGTTGTCTCTGTTCATTTAGCATACTGTTTTAAAAAAGCTCACATATGTTGTAGCATGTATCACTCCTTTTTTAAAATCACTGAGTAATATTACATTGTATGCTCACACCATATTTTGTTTATTCATTCACTATTAAGACACTTGGATTATGTCCATTTCCTGCCACTTAACAAAATATCTAAATCTAGGACTAATAAAAGGGTTTATTTAGTTCACAATTTTGAAGATTCAAGATCATGGCGTCAGCATCTACTCAACTTGGATGAAGCCAATCTGACTATATCACAACATAGCAAGGAATCAGAAAGGGAAGTGACAGATAGGGGTGGGTTTACTCTACATCAACCCACCCTCATAAAAAACGACCTCCTCCACAAGATCAGCACCAACTCCTTCTGGAGACAGGGCTCCAAATGACCCAACTACCTTGTACCTGTGTAGCACTGTAAAGAGTTCTAGTCAGTGACAGTAGTTACGTTCACAGAGTCGGGTAAACATGACCACTACCCATTCCTGGAACTTTTTCACATCATGTATGTTCCACTGTATCACTACTGTCACCCTCGGGCCAGTGCCTCCAGCAACAGAATGTCAAATGACATCCAGAGCAGCTCATTTCCATCTCCCGGCTTCTGGGGACACTGGGATGGAAACATCTGAGTCTGTTTTCCATGCATTTGGTGGAATTCTGTTTGGAATCCTGTTTCATTAGGGGATTCTGTTTGCCTTTTGAGAAACTGCCCGGGTTTTACTCTGGCTGCAAGGTTTCCAGTTCCCACCAGAAATGACAAGTGCACTAATTTCTCCACATTTGCCAAGGCTTATTTCTGATTACAGCCACTATGGTAGGTATCTCAGTGGTTTTCATTGGCATTTCCATAAGGACATCAAATAGTTTTCATTTACTTATTTTCCATCTGCATATCTTCTTGGAAAAAATAACTATTCAAATCATTTGGTCTATTTTTTTTTTCTTTTACTGGAGCTGAGGACTGAACCCAGGGTCTTGAGCTTGCTAGGTAAGCACTCTACCACTGAGCTAAATCCCCAACCCCCATTTGGTCTATTTTTCATTTATGTTGCCTTCTTGTTGAGTTGTAGGAGTTAATATATCGTGGAAACATACCCTGACCATATATGTAACTTGTTTGGTGGGTCATCTCTAAATCATGATGGTGTCCTTCAATGCACAAGTTTTCAAGTCTATTTAAGTCTAACTTGTTTTCCTATGGTTATCTATAGTCTTGGCATCATATTGAGGAATCTGTTGGCCTGGATATTCACCTAAGGGTGTTGTAGTTCAGGCTCTTAAGTTTGGTTGTATTTTTAAAATCCATTTTGAAGTCAGTTTCATAGATGATACAAGTAAGAGTTCATCTTCAGTGTTTTCCAAGTGCTTATCAAGTTGTTTCTTTACAGCTTATTAAAGAAAAAGCATGTTGGTATTACAGTGGTAAACATAGCTGCTTCTCTAAAAGGAGAACCTTCTACTGTCAGGTTCCTAAGCCAATGCAATTTCTGCTTCCTACCAGAATTTGAAGGTAAGGCTCTATTACTGAAGACACCACACTCTTCAGACAAAGGACTTAGAAGACTCAAACAAGAACTGACAGGGAAGCTTCCTCCCAGGAGTGGCTCTCATACTATTGGACGGTGGTATTCAAGCTGCCGAGGGAGAGAAACAACTGGTAGTTCTATCCAGCTGCAATGCCAATGAACTGCAACAATGGCTGGACCCACAAGATAGCCACAATGGCACAATAGTGGTACTTTTACCTTGGGAATAATGAGGCACCTGTCTAATTGGACTTAAAGCTTGCAACAGGAAAGAATTCATGTCTGGTATTGTAAACCTAGTCAACTCCCTATGGCTGGAGAGGTCACAGACCCGAGAGAACCTTTGACTGTCAGATTCCTGAACCAATGCATTTTCTGTTTTCTAAATATGTATCCTTGCAACCACGGAAAAGTGTAGCTTTCCCTCCTCATAAAAGATTCATTTTGCAACAGACAGAGACTATTACAGAGTCAAAATGCCGAGAATAAGTGACGGTAGGTTACCCAACCCCAAATGATACATCTGCAACATAATCCCTACACCTAAGGCTCCGGGAAAATCATGGAAAAGGAGGTGAAAAAATTATAAAAGTCAGGCCTGGGGCATCTGCTGTTACATAATATCCCCTAGACATGACAAAGAAAACATGCCCAAGAACTTTCAAGAGCATCACAATGACACCACCATTGGACATGCCAATACAACAGGGTAATTACAAGTAATCCCACTCCTAGATGAAGAGCTACAGGCAGAGAGTGGCTACTAAGAGGAAGAATCAGTTTCCTCCAGAGATGAGCTCCCACATGGGTTGTCCAATCCCAAGTGGTCAGCCCTAGTCACATGTACATAAAAGAAAAATTAAATGGATACACACATAATATATACATATGTACATACATGTAACAAAAATTATTAAAGAAGAGATCATGAATGTTTGTGGGAAGGACATGCATGTGAGCTGGAGGGAAGAAGTGGAGCAAGAGTGATAAGAAGGCATTGCTCATGTATAATAAATAAGTTTAAAGCATAGCTTCATAAGTATAATAGTAATATTTCAAGTGCTCACCAATTGCCTACCATTTGTCTAGTGACTATATTCATGTTCTATAATTATAGAAGTTCTGTTGGATAAAAACTTTTTAGAATGTTTCAAAATTATTGCAACTGTAAATAAGTCCTAGGTTCAGTAAATAAAGTTCATAGCTCTTAAATTTTCCCAGGAATAAACCAGGTAATTGCTAGATTCAGAAGGCATAAAAACATTAACATTCAGGCTGGGCAGTGGTGGTGCACGCCTGTAATCCCAGTACTCGGGAGGCAGAGGCAGGTGGATCTCTGTGAGTTCGAGGCCAGCCTGGTCTACAGAGCTGGTCCAGAACAGGATCCAAAGCTACAGAGAAACCCTGTCTCAAGAAACCAAACCAAAACAAAACAAAAGAAAACAAACAAAAAAATTAACATTCTTTGAAACACTGGGCATACAGGGGTTTTAATTTCCTTTATCAACCTAAGAGTCAAAGAACTGTGTCTCTCTTCAAAAGTGCACTGAAATCATGGGCACAGTAAAATGGGAAAGATATTGGTATCTGGGTAGAGTTCTACAGAGACTGTCTTTACAAATACTAATACAGCAGCAGTAGTCTACACTGAAAGAAATGTCTCAGCAAGTAGTCTCCAAGCACCACTTATTTTCACACCTTTAGAACTAAACAATATTGGCTCATTGATTACCTATGTTTTCTTTTCTGAATTAAGTTTTCTTTCTTTAAAAAACAACAACAACAACATTTATTTATTCATTATGTATACAGTGGTCTGCCTGCATGTATGTCTGCGGGCCAGAAGAGGGCATCAGATCTCATTACAGATGGTTGCGAGCCACCATGTGGTTGCTGAGAATTGAACTCAGGACCTCTGGAAGAACAGCCAGCACTCTTAACCTCTGAGCCATCTCTCCAGCCCCGAATTAAGTTTTCTTACCTCAGCATTCTTTGAGTGATCATCTATTTCTTATGATCTTGTAAGAGGTCATCATATAGAAAGTATATGAAAATAATTTCCCAAATATGTTCATCTTCTTATTATAAAATCTGCCTTTTAATTGTTATGAAATGTAGATTAACCTTTATATGTGGTTAAACTCACATATTATGCTTCTGGCAACCATTATTCAGTTTATGTTTTTCATCATAGACTTTGAAATAGTTATACCATATGAAATATATACTGCCATGAGATACTGGAGAAACTGAGCATAATTTTCCCACATATTAGAAGTTCCAAATCTTAATACTTTAAGGGAGTAAATTCTACAATCTGATCCACTGAAATTACTAAGTAGGCATCCAATCTAGTTACTCATCTATAGCATAAGAAAACTATATTTTGTTTTATAAATGCAGCTCTCAAAATGTTTTGCTTTTTCAAAACTATTCAGTCAGTATGAGCCTTAGCTCTTAGAGAAAGGAGAGGAGAAAACACATGATAGGGGTCTATAAGCAATCTCCTGAAAAAGAGCCTGCAAGACAACCTTGGTGGCAAACATCTTTCTCTCCGGTACTCAGACTCACATGGTTCTCACCGGCAGAGCTAGTGGTGCTTCCAAAACTTAAAGTTAAGTCACTTGCTGCTTCATTATACTATTGTTAATTTTAATAATAACCCAAACACGACTTATTAGGGACAAAGTTGTTACTTGTATTTACTTTAGTATTTTTGCTTTTAAAAAGAGAAATGCATTTATAAAACCCCAATTACTAAAATTTTAAGTTCAACGTTTCCACATGAACATTTATTGTTTGAGACTCAAAACCTTCAAAGATGAATTCTAAAGCCCTGATACTATTAATCTCTGCAACAAAACATTTTTCCACCAGGAGAGCAATCATTTCTACTAATTTCATATTAACTAGTACACTTCTTTATTATATTTATCTCATTATAGTCCAACCACTTTAAGTGTTTCTACCTACCTGCTAGCTTGGGAACTCCCCCAAATCAGATCAAACCCTAATTCTTTTACTATCTTTAGTCTCATACAAGAGCCTAATAAATAACAGATGTGTGGTACCTTTTCCTAAATGAATGATAAAATATAGTCTGTCCATGGCAACTGTCCTCTTTTCCAATAATTTATACTCTTAATGCCTATTCTGAACTACTCATATAAAAATACTTATCTCTTATTTAATTCCACATGTTGCACCTTTCAACACATCAAGCAAAGACTTTTCAAACAACCTTTTTAGCATATCAGCAGTTGCACTAGAAATACTTACACTGACCCCAGCGCCCTGTTCTTGGGTTTAAATAGTTTGGATAAAGACCATTTGGGCGTTCCATTTTCTGGAGTAGTTTTCGAATGTGCATGACCTAATCAAAATGAAATGAAGAATGTAATTAAAATCATAAAGGCTTTCTACTAACCTACGCTCTGTGGTGTGTCCATCACTTGGAACCCACACCCACCTTCTACTTCATCATGTGTGGTGGTCAGGAGGGCTTCTATTTCTTAAATGATTCATTAGTTTTATTAGAGGATATATTATTATTTTAAAAATCAAACAATAATAAATGTAACAAAATAAAAAATTTCACAAAATATTTTAAATTCTCAGTCTATTTATTATACAGACTTGACCATCAGAAACATCAGACAGATTTTCTAGATATATCCCTATATTGTAACACAAATTGCTAAACGATCTTATTAATAAAAATAACCCGGAGCCAGATACTGGGGTAAAAGGTGAAAGATCAGAGAAACAGAAAAAGCCAGCCATGTTCTTACCTCTACAAAATCCTTAGCCTCAAGAGAGAGACTTCCTGTTTACTCACGCCTTATATACCTTTCTGTGCCCTGCCATCATCTTCCTTCCTTCCTAGTGCTGGGATTAAAGGTGTGTGCCACCACTGCCTGACCTCTGTTTAATATAGTGGCTGATTTGTCCTCTGATCCCCAGGCAAGCTTTATTAGGGTATACAATGTACCACCACACTGTATGCATTAAAATAGAAGAAATAAATAAATAATTTTAAAAATTAAATAAAATAGAATAAAATAACTTCATAGAAATGTAATCAAAACTTTCTATGAAAAGAATTAATCTGAGTTTAATAAATAATGAAGTAAAAAGCAAGCTGCTGGGATTTAAATACCTTCTCAATAAAATATTTCCCTAAATCCTTAAAGATCTCCCTGAGGCTCAGTGAGGAAAAAGAATCACTCACTACATTCAGAGACTGATGATGTCCCCAAAGAGCACCTTCACTCTGTCTGCAGCCTGGTCACATCTGATCGGATCTCAGATGTGGGGAGCAGGCAGGACAGAGGAAACAGATTCTAGTTCTTGTAGTCTTACTTTTTTGAAAAGTTATTTATACCTAAAATTTTGTCACTCAAATTTTGAATAGGTAACGTATCCATGCTGCCTTACGTATGACTGATGACCTGGATGGTATAAGTGACTTAGAATACATTCTTTCTCACTGGCATGCATATATACTTTAGCTTTCTGAACTTGAGCACATCAATAGGTTTCCACAACCATTCTCATTATGTTCTTTTTGGCTGAGTTTTGGCATGGTACCAAGAAACTCAAGGATGCTACCTATATTTCTAAATTCTTTCATATGCAAAGCCACCATCGTGCACAAGCGCAATGTGAATAACTCTACACACCACTTTCAGACACTTCTAAATGACATTAGGAAAGATGAGAAACTTGGCTTTTTGACATCTGAAATGATGTATAACACTTAATTCTGTGTTTCCCGGTACACTGTTTTTAGTACCTCTAACAGCGTTTCTCAGTCTGTCTTCTCAGTCCTCCCTTTCACATTTTCAAGCCCCATCTTTCCCTGTGTTGCTTCCTCTTTGGTCTCCTCTTTGGTAGTAATGTTTTCTTCTGCTCGGTACTGATATCACATCTTACTCTATTAGCATTTTATCTCAGTTTATATTCTTATTCTACAAAAATATGGGGGAAGTCATGCTTTTCTTAAGGTGATATTTGGTCAGGATTTTGATTTTCTTTTTCCTGGTGTTTGTCACATTCCATGGCCCTTCCATTTTGTTCTGATAAAACTCTATAAATTCTGTACTTATGCCTTTTAGATGAATTGTTCATCATCATTCACCAACTCCCTCCCTTTTCCTGGGGGAGGGGGAGGGGCGACGACTCTTAAACTCAGCATGGAGTCCACACTGGTGTAAACAGATTCATCTGCCATAGTTTTATGAGTGCCCAGATTACAGGTCTGCACCACTACCCTGACTCTCATCTGTTTTCCTGACTCATCTACTCACAAGAAAGTTTTGACATAAAAGAACACAACAGCTGAACACAAATGTAAGTGTGCTTTCTGGCCTTTGCTTCTCCCTGGCCAACTGAGACTGGAAGCTAGCACTGCCTGCCACAGAGACACCCGTCACTTCTTCCCTCACTGAAGCTGGCACTGTGGGACTGTTGTGAGCATCCTTTCCTAGCTCCTTAGCACACTGCTCCCGTCTAATCTGAAAAGCACTCACCATCAGTCTGCCACCCTGTCCTCACTATGAACTTACTTCCACAGATTTTAAATTTGTGCTAAACACAGTTTTGTTCCTACCACATAAGGCATCTTTGTAAAATGACACTTCCTTACCCTTTGCAGCTGATATGGACAGACGCTAAGGATTTTAAGTCTACACTGATATTTTATAGTCCCCCCAATTAAATGTTTGTTTCTAGTGTGAACTTAAAGAAGAAAAAGAAATAGTCACATCCATGCTAAAGACTCTATAAAGATGTTTAACTGGTTAAAATACAATCATTAAAGAGTTCCAAAACATTTGCAATGTTTGGGTTCAGAACTAAACTATCTGGGAGAATATTTAGCCTTCTTAATAGCCATTCCTTACCTACCTCTGTGTGAAACCTAACATCCTTGTGACTACTCGGTCCTCTTGAAATGTCATGACAGACCTCTGGCTTCTACCAGTCCAAAGGCTAAGAGTGCTATCAACTAGCACCTGAGAAAGCTATCTCTCCATTTTGCTGTAACTCATATACCTGATCTTCCCATTGATATATTTTAACAGGAGTCTTCACTTATGATTTTAATGTGTTCTTTTTTGTTGTTGTTGTTTTTGTTTTTTGTTTTTTGAGACAGGGTTTCTCTGTGTAGCTTTGCACCTTTTCCTGGAACTCACTTGGTAGCCCAGGCTGGCCTCAAACTCAGAGATCCACCTGGCTCTGCCTCCAAGTGCTGGGATTAAAGGTGTGCACCACCACTGCCCAGCAGTTTCATGAAATTTTTATAATAAAAGAACACATTGCTGGGCAGTGGTGGCGCACGCCTTTAATCCCAGCACTCGGGATGCAAAGCCAGGTGGATCTCTGTGAGTTCGAGGCCATCCTGGTCTATAGAGCAAGATCCAGGAAAGGTGCAAAGCTACACAGAGAACCCCCCCCACACACAAAAAAAAAGACAAGAAAAAAGAAAGAAAGAATAAAGGAGGCTGGAGAGATAGCTCAGAGGTTAAAAGCACTGACTGCTCTTCCAGAGGTCCTGAGTTCAACTCCCAGCAACCACATGGTGGCTCACAACCATCTGTAATGAGATCTGGTGCCCTCTTCTGGACTGCAGGCATACATGCAGACAGAATACTGTATACATAATAAATAAATAAATCTTTAAAAATTTTTTCATGAAACTGTTAGTATGTTGAAACAGCAATAACCTGAATCTGTGTCCCCAGGGGCTAAGGCTGTTCATATTTGGCTCTATAATAAACATCTCTTATACCTTTTCAAGAGAGAGACGAGTTTTGCATTCACAGTAATCATTTGTATTTGAATAGTCAATCCTAACACCTAGGTACAGCTCAGTAGTACAGTCCACAGTCAGCTGGTGAAAGACCCTGGGCAAAGATCCACTTCACCAAAAAAGAAATGAAAAAGAAAACCCTCCTTTCAGAAAACAAAACAACAACAATAAGAAATAACCTCCAAAATAACCCCCAAGACTTCTTAAAATATCCAATAGAATAATCACATACTCTATAAATAAGCAATATTTTCTCTTTTCCTTTGCAATTATTAAAGTTTTTAAATTTTGTTTTCTTATCTGAGCATGTGGGTCAGGGAGTTCAGAACTATGAGTAGAAATGGGAATAGAATTTTTTAATAAATAATGGTTATAACTTCTCAATAAATACTTTAAATATATTCTAGTAGAAAAAAATTAAAAAACTGAAAGAGAAAAAGGACAATAAAAAACCAAAGTCCTGAAAAAACATGTTAGTATTAAGAACTTTGGGGAAATTTATAAGAATCTTTTATAACTAACCTTTTTGTAGTAAGTCAAGTCACCAGTCAGGTAGCTGAGGTGAACAAACTCCATATGCAGTGTGCCAAATTCAGCCAGAATACTGCTACCTGCAGACGCCCAGCCCCAGTTCCGACCTACTCCACTGAGTGAAAGGGGATAAAGAGAGACAGGATTGGGGAAAGAGCAAAAACCTTTTTAAATGAATACATGCATCTTAAATAATCTTAGAAATTACTACATCTAACATAATAGTTTCTATCTTAATTTCCATTTATTAAAAATTTTGAATCAATAATACACTCAGGTCTTAAAAATCAAGACAACATAAAAATATGCATCCAATATATTTTATCCATTCTCATTCTCTTTACATCACCTAGCTCTATAATCACTTTTCATTACCTTCTTACACACTCAGAAATTGTATAAATACATAAGGAATCCATAGTTTTTAAATTTTTCTACCTCTTATAAGCAAAGCACACGCAAAATACACTAACTGCTCTGATTGGGCACTGTAGTCTTCTATTATTCCTTATTAGTCTTTCCATATCAGTTCACAAATAACAGCGTTCTCATGGGGTTTTAATAGCTGTAGAAAACTCCATGTAATTAATGGTTCTCTTATACACTTGCATATTACTCTGGTCTTGTATGTTGTCAATTTACTATGCTATACTTTAATGATCTGGATTAAGAACACACCAAAATCTACATGAAGTCATACACAGCTCTACCTTTTACAGTTCCTTCATTATACAAAACTTTTTTCATTGACATTATTAGAGGCAAATACCACTAAAAGAAAAGATTTTTCTTTTATAGCTAGAAGTGAGAATCAAAACAGGAATGTGGACATAGTAAGTATGTAAGACAGACATTCATTTTTACAAACAGTAAAAATCTGCTATGCTGCAGACAGACATCCATAAACATGACATATAATATACTTGCTCTTGTAATAAATAAGGCCACTGAAAAATGGAAAACTACAACAATGAAGAAACTCAAGTTGAGAAACAGAATACTGAACACTAAGGATAGGAAACACATCGGAAGAAAAGCTCTTTCTATGTTATGATCAGACAAAGTGTTTCTAAAGTGATGAAATTCCAACTGAGTCCTGATCACAGAGGAGTCCACGATGAATAAACCTCCAAGAAGAAAATTCTCAAGGGAAACAACAAATGCAGTGGCCCAGAGGGAAGTGAAGGGGGCTGGTTGTAGCTGGAGTTTAGAAAGTCAATGCTACAGAATGCAATTAGAAAGCTAGATATCATCCAAGCCACACAAGGACGCTGTAAGACCATAGTAAATTTTCAAAATCTTTATTTTAGTGTGATAGAAGGATAAAAGAAAATGTAAAAAAATACAGTATATATTTTAGGAGTAAAGCATACTATTTAGAGATCAATTGGTTTTCAGCTAACAATAAATTATTCTGTTGTCAGCTATGAACATAAAACCTAGTCAAGTCCATAGTTCACCATGTACAAACTTACCAGCTAAAAGCAACAAAGGAAAACATTATTCAAAGTATATTCACACACTTTTCAAAACTCCTAAACTAACAAGGTTTTTTTTTTATCTTTTATTTCATGACAATATTCTAAAATATAAAATTTGACTGATATATATTCTAACTCAAAAAAGTCCAAAGAATATTACTACTAAAGACTAACCCAACTTAAAAAAAAAAAGGTGAGGTGCCCCAAACTAAATTTTTCCTACAAATGCTATGCTTTTTCAACTGATCAAAGGGGAGACATTAAAATGCTTCCATATATAATCAGAGAACATGAGTAACAAAATGTGCAGTGAATACTAATAAACAAAACAATTAAAAACAACATGACTTCTCTCTCTGCTAAGCTAAACATCAGCAACAAGACATTAAAAATGTTTGGCAAACTTTTGACGGTTAAATAGTAATCATTTTAAGGTCCTATAATTATTTTGAATTGTTCTGATAATGGATCACCTGTAATTTGTATTTTGCTCAAAGTCCAAACAAAATCTTTCATCTATGTATTTAAAGAACGAAGCTTCTAGTGAATTGCAATTTAAAGAATAAGGCTTGCCAACAACTGATATTCATGTTTATTCCATCAAAATCCAATAAATTAACTAAATAAATGAAAGCTGTCGCCAGTGTACAAGCTTAAACTCAGAATCCTGAACAACAGGAATGAGCATTTAATGGAGCTCCAACTTTCACTCAGATATATTGAATAGCTACACATTATAATATGCAAAAATTTTATAGTAGGAATATACTACATTTAAGCAGAATTTGCTCTAAAACAACTATATATACAATATTTTTCAAACTCAAATAAGAATGAAGTGAGGATATTAATAATTTCAAATACTGATAAATGTTTAACTTTCTTAGAAATACCTTTATTTTTTCTTGGCCCTGGAGGAGATGGGAATGGAGGGGAGGGAATGGGGGAAAGGTGGGGGGGGGGGGAGAGGACAGGGGAACCCATGGCTGAAGTGTAAAATTAAAACACAAATATAATTTAAAAAAAAAAAAAGAAAAGAAATAACTTCATTTTGGAAATAGTTTTAAGCAGAACTATTTTCACAACATATTATTTAAAATTTTTAAATTGGGGTTGGAGAAAGGCTCAGCAGGACACAGGGTAGGTTCTTAACACCCATGTGGCAGCTCACAACCATCTGAAACTCCAGTTCCAGGTGATCCAATTCCTTCTTCTGGCACTGTGGGCACCAGGTATACATGTAGTACACATATGGACACACAGATAAAACACTTCTACACATAAAGCAAGAAACACCTTACTAGTGCAGACCAAAACCAGTTGTAAGGTGAAAGAATGAGAAAGGACATCTAAGGAAAGGGAACAAGAAAGCAAGCAGATACAGTTTCACTAAAATCTGACAAAAGAGATGCACTAGTTGGTCTTTGTCAACCTGACACAAACCTAGACGTCTGAAAGAGAATACAACAGAGAAAGCGCCTCCACAAGATTTGCCTGTAGGCAAGTCTGTGGAGTATTTCTTTGATTAATAATTGATATGGGAGGACCCAGCTCACTGCAGGTGGTTGCACCCCTAGGCAGGGAGTCCTGAGATATAAAAGGAAGTAGGCTGAGGAAGCCATGAGGAGTAAGCCAATAAGCAGCTTTCCTCCGTGGCCTTTACATCAGCAGTTCCTGCCTTGAGCTCCTGCCCTGGTTTCCCATCATGGTGGATTGAAGCTATAAGCTACAATAAACTCTTCTCCAAGTTGTTTGATCATGATATTTTATCATAGCAATCGAAACTCTGACGAAGACAGACATTGGTACCAGGTTTGTGGGATATTGCTGATAGACCTGGTATCACTTTAATGAGAACTGTAGAAGATTTTGAATTTTGGGCTAGAATGTTCATAGCTCAATGATCCACTGTGAGAACTTAGACAATAATGCTAAAAGCAGTGCAGATGATGGAGGCCTGACTTTTGAAGTTTTAGAGAGAAGAGTCTATCAGGGTTGTTCATGTACTATTTTGTATTAATCATTTATGGTTCTAGTCAGCCAGAACTGAGAAGAATCAGCTGTGATTAAGAAAAGAACAGCATAATTGAGGCAAAATATAAACTACTAATAGTCTTAAGGATATGGGCAACATGATCATCTCAATGCAGAAAGGTATTTAACAGAATCCAATTAAACACAGAAATAGCTACATTTAAACATAGAAAGACAACATTTCCACTCAAATCAGGAGTGAGACACAGGTATCTCCTTCCTCCCCTCCTATTTCCCACATCCTTGACATCTTGATTAGAAAACTATGATGAGAAAAGAAAGAGATAGGAACAGAAGCAAAAGAAGTCAAATAATTCCTGTTTAGAGACAAGATGATCCTATCCATAGGAGATCTAATGACTCCACTACAGTACTCTCAGAACTGACACTTTCAGCAAAGTGGCAGGATACAAAATTAACATGCGAAAATTAGTAGCTTTCTAACATATAACATGACAAGAAAATCAGGAGAGCTCCACAATTCAGGAAGCAGACATGACAAAAATGATAATATGACAAGACTGAAGAAAAAAAGGGAAAATGCTTCAAAGTGGAAAAATCTTCCATGTTCCTGATAGTAAAATTGACAGTGCAAAAATGGCTATATTACCAAAAATGACCGTATTTTTAACACAATCATCATCAAAATTCCAGTAACCTTTTTCACAGAACTAAAAAAAAAAATCCTAAAATTCATATGGAAGCACAGAAGACTACAGATAGCCAACCAATCCTGAGCAATAGGAAGTATACTGAGGGTATTTTGAATTTTGAATTACCCCACAAAGCAATAGTAACAAAACCAGTATCCTATTGGCACAAAAACAGACTCAGGTCAAGGGACTAGAATAGAAGACCCAGAACTAAAGTCACACAATGGAAGCCATAATTTTTTTCCACAAAGATGCCAAAACTATACACTGGAGGAAAGACAACCTCTTCAACACACAGTGCTGGGAAAATTGGACATACTCATCTAGAAGAATGAAAATAGATACTCAATTCTCGTCCTGAGCAAAAATAAATTCAAAATGGATGAAAGACCTTAATGTAAGCCCAGAAATTCTAAAGCCTAGTAGGAAACTATTTCAAGATACAGGCACAGACAAGGACTTTCTGAAGAGGAGGACCTCAGCAGCCCAGAAAACAACTCCATGAACTGACAAGTGAGGCTGCGAATGAAGAGCAGATTACAGGACAGGAGAGATCTTTGCTTCCTCTGCATCTCACCGAGATTAGTACCTACATTGTAAAAGGGACTTCAAAACTAAATGATCCCAAACCCAAACAACCAACTCTAGTGTGTAATTTACATACAAGAATGCAAGCATTAATTTTACAACAAAACCCATCAGTATACCAAGTCAGTTCCTGTAAAGCATGTCTCTGTTATTCCACACCCTTCACCAATTATCTCATTAGAGACTGTTTATTTGTATTCTGGAACTCTGGATGACCATCATATTGTGGATATTCTCTTTCACTCGATATGCCTTTGAAATTTATTGCTGTGACTTAGTGGCTCAATTCTTTTTTATTGCTAAACAGTGTTTCACTGAACGAATATGACTATTTGGCTAAGCACCTGCTAATCAACACTTGGGTATATCACAGTTTTGCAATATTATTAATAAAATTATTATGAACAAACATGAATGGAGTTTCTTTCTCTCGGACATACAAATATAAAACAAAGAATATTTTCTGAGGCATATAATAATTCCATCTTAATTTTATAAGAACAACCAAACTTCCCAAGTGACTACACTACATCAACTCCCACCAACTAAGTCTACTCTTTGGTAGTTTTTTTTCCCCTTTTTTCTACCAAGTTAATTTTTTAATCTTTGATATTCAGTATTTTTTAATACTCCAGTAGTTTCTCTGTTGACTTACTCTATCCAAATATAATGCCCTAGGGCTTATAACATACACTATTAATTTATATAGTACATATTACCATATGGCACTTCATATGTAATGTGAAAACACTGCCATGGTATATAGACAGTCTACGTATGATACCTGAGAGCTCAACTCATGAGGCTTTTGACTCTTGGACAGTATAAAAGCAGTATGAATTCAGTAGAAACCACACTTCCACCAAAGAAGGACAACACAACACGACCACAAAAATAACAGGAACTAACAATCACTGGTCATTAATATCCATCAATATCAGTGGTCTCAACTCACCTATAAAAAGACACAGACTAACAGAATGGATAAGAAAACAGGATCCATCCTTCTGCTGCATACAAGAAACACACCTCAACTTTAAAGACAGACAATTCCTCAGAGTAAAGGGCTGGGAAAAGGCTTTCCAAGCAAATGGACGTAAGAAACAAGCTGGTATAGCTATCCTTATAACTAATAAAATAGACTTCAAACTAAAATCAATCAAAAGAGATCAAGATGAACATTACATATTAATCACAGGAAAAATACACCAAAATGAAGTCTCGATCCTGAACATTTATGCCCCAAATACAAAGGCACCCACATTCATAAAAGAAACACTACTAAAGCTTAAAACACACATCAAACCCCACACATTAGTAGTGAGAGATTTCAACATACCACTCTCACCAAAAGATAGATCTACCAGAATGAAACTCAACAAAGAAATAAAGGACCTAACAGATGTTATGACTCAAATGGACTTAATAGATATCTACAGAACATTCCATCCTAACACAAAAGGATATACCTTCTTCTCAGCATCCCATGGAACCTTCTCAAAAATGACCACATGCTTGTCACAAAACAAATCTCAACAGATACAAAAACACAGGAATAACCCCCTATATCTTATCGGACCACCATGCCTTAATGTTAGACTTCAACAACAACAAAAATTATAGAAAACCTACAATCTCATGGAAACTGAATGATGCTCACCTGAAACATCAATGGGTCAAGGAAGAAATAAAGAAAGAAATTAAAGATTTCCTAGAATTCAATGAAAATGAAAGTACAACATACCCAAACTTATGGGACACTATGAAAGCAGTACTAAGAGGAAAATTCATGGCCCTGAATGCACACATAAAGAAGATGGAGAAATTTCTTACCACTGAATTAACAGCACAACTGAAAGCGCTAGAAGAAAAAGAAACAAATTCACCGAGGAGAAATAGATGACAGGAAATAATCAAATTGAGGGCTGAAATCAACGAAATAGAAACCAAGAGAACAATACAAAAAAAAAAAAAAAATCAATGAAACAAAGAGTTGGTTCTTTGAAAAAAATCAACAAGATAGACAAACCCCTAGCCAAATTAACCAAAAGGCAAAGAGAGAGCACCCAAATTAACAAAATCAGAAATGAAAAGGGAGATATAACGACAACAAGGAAATCCAGAGAGTCATTAGGTCATACTTCAAAAACCTATACTCCACAAAACTGGAAAAATCTGGAAGACATGGACAATTTTCTGGATAGATACCACATACCAAAGTTAAATCAAGACCAGAGAAACCATTTAAATAGGCCAATAACCCCTAAAGAAATAGAAATAGTCATCAAAAGTCTTCCAACCAAAAAAAGTCCAGGACCAGATGGTTTCAGTACAGAATTCTACCAGACTTTCAAAGAAGAACTAATACCAATACTCTTCAAATTGTTCCACACAATAGAAACAAAAGGAACACTACCAAACTCTTTCTATGAAGCTACAATTACCCTGATACTCAAACCAAACAAAGATGCAACAAAGAAAGAGAATCACAGACCAATCTCCCTCAGGAACATTGATGCAAAAATACTCAACAAAATATTGGCAAACCGAATCCAAGAATACATCAAAAAAAAAAAAAAAAATCCATCATAACCAAGTAGGTTTCATCCCAGGGATGCAAGGATGGTTCAACTAAAAGAAAAAAAACCACATGATCATCTCATTATATGATAAAAAAGCATTTGAAAAAAATCCAACACCCCTTCACGATAAAGGTCTTAGAGAGATCAGGAATACAAGGAGCATTCCTAAACATAATAAAGGCAATTTACAGCAAGCCGGTAACCACTATCAAATTAAATGGAGAGAAACTCAAACCGATACCACTAAAATCCGGAACTAGACAAGGCTGTCCATTCTCCCCATATTTATTCAATATAGTACTAGAAGTTCTAGCTAGAGCAATAAGACTACAAAAAGAGATCAAAGGGATACAAATTGGAAAGGAAAAAGTTAAACTTTCACTATTTGCAGATGATATGATAGTATACATAAGTGACCCCAAAAATTCTACCAGGAAACTCCTACAGCTGATAAACTCCTTCAGTAAAGTGTCAGGATACAAGATCAGCTCAAAAAAATCAGTAGCCCTCCTATACATAAATGATAAAAGGGCTGATAATGAAGTCAGAGAAACATCACCCTTTACAACAGCCACAAATAATATAAAATACTTTGAGATAACACTAACTAAACAAGTGAAGGACCTTTTTGATAAAAACTTTAAATCTCTAAAGAAAGAAATTGAAGAAGATATCAGAAAATGGAAGGATATCCCATGCTCATGGATAGGTAGGATTAACATAGTAAAAATGGCAATCTTACCAAAAACAATCTACAGATTCAATGCAATCCCCATCAAAATACCAACACAATTCTTCACAGACTTGGGAAGAACAATACTCAACTTCATATGGAAAAACAAAAGACCCAGGATAGCTAAAAGAATCCTGTATGATAAAGCAACCTCTGGAGGTATCACTATCCTTGACCTCAAGCTCTATTATAGAGCTATAGTAATAAAAACAGCCTGGTACTGGTATAAAAAGTGACATATGGACCAATGGAATTGAATTGAGGACCCTGACGTTAATCCACACACATATGAACACCTGATTTTTGACAAAGAAGCTAAAACCATACAATGAAAAAAGAAAGTATCTTCAACAAATGGTGCTGGCATAATGTCAATATGTAAAAGATTACAAATCCCTATCTGTCACTATGAACAAAACTCAAGTCCAAGTGGATCAAAGACCTCAATATAAATCCTGTTACACTAAACTTAACAGAAGAGAAAGTAGGAAGTACTCTTGAAGACATTGGCACCGAAGAGCACTTCCTAAATAAAATACCAGCCGCACAGACACTGAGCACAACAATTAATAAATGGGACCTCTTCAAACTGAAAGCTTTTGCAGGGCAAAAGATACAGTCAATAAAACAAAAAGACAGCCTACAGAATGGGAAAAGATCTTCACCACCCCCACATCTGACAGAGGATTGATCTGCACAGTATATAAAGAACTCAAGAAATTAGACATCAAAATACCGAACAATCCAATTACAAAATGGGCTAAAGAGCTAAACAGAGAATTCAGAAAACAAGAAACACAAATGGCTGAAAGACATTTAAAGAAATGCTCAACATCCTTAATCATCAGAGAAATGCAAATCAAAACGACTCTGAGATACCACCTTACACCTGTCAGAATGGCTATGATCAAAACCACTAAGGACAGTCAATGTTGGAGAGGATGCGGAGCAAAAGGAACACTCCTCCACTGCTGGTGGGAATGCAAACCTATATAACCACTGTGGAAGTCAGTACGGCGGTTTCTCAGAAAATTGGGAATTGAACTACCTCAAGACCCAGCCATACCACTCTTGGGCACATACTCAAGGAATGCTCAACCATACCACAAAGATACATGCTCAACTATGTTCATAGCAGCATTATTTGTAATAGCCAGAACCTGGAAACAACCTAGATGCCCATCAACTGAGGAATGGATTAAGAAAATGTGGTACATATACACAATGGAGTACTACGCAGCAGAGAAAAACAATGACAGCATGAAATTCGCAGGCAAATGGATGGAACTAGAAAATATCATCCTGAGTGAGGTAACCCAAACCCAGAAGGACAAACATGATATGTACTCACTCATAAGTGGATTCTAGATAGAAAGCAAAGAACAATCAGACTGCAACCTACAGAACCATAAGGCTATATATATATATATGACATGGAGGACCTTAGGATGACTGTTGCTTATAATAAAATCTTGTTTTACTCAATTACTGAGCAACCCTCAATGAAACATCACAATATTAAGAGCTGCCCACTTGGGTCATGCTGGGATCAAGAATAATGGGCCTTAGTGGTTCATGTTCATGGAGTTGCATCCATGCCAATGGATACCCACATGCTCCAGAAGAGAATTTGACATCACTGCTGCCATTGTTGCTGGTATAACAGTGGCGACCACTGCTATTACTGTTTCAGGGATTGCCATTTCATAATTGGTTACTGCAGCTAGCACAGTGGGGACCCTGGCAGCAAAAGTAGCTACCACAGTTAATTAATCTTTCATTCTATTGGGCATGACAAATTGAAATCAATAGTTATATACATTTCAATTGGCCTTGAAAGCTATAAATTTACAAACTCAAGTTCCCAAACTTGCTCTCGGGATACCATCTTACAAGGTCTCCAAATTGCATATATATATAGACTCGGTAAGGAAGGGAATGGCTCAGTTGCCTTTAACCTATCGGCTATGGGTGGGTTAAGACTTCTGTTGGTCTTTTCTGTGTCGAACACACAGATTGCAGGCCCAGCGCCACTTAGAGATCTTTGGCAACAGTCAACTCTGCAGCTCTCACACAATTGAGCCTGTATGATAATGAGTATTCAGAGAGGGGTAATGCTTGGGGGGCACCAACCTAAGACAGAACACTTGTGTGGCCTGGACAGGTGTCTCCATGACGGATAAGGTGACCTGCTGACGTCCCATGCAACCTAAGTCAGAAGCTCATTTTTTAGTAAAAGGGGGAGACCTGTAGGTCCCTGGCCCCTGTTTTGGGTAACTGTTGCCTTGCTTGCTGACCTTGACCTTGATATCCTCCTTATGCTAATTCCCTGAAGATTTCACCCTCCTGAATGCTTAAGGGAAGCTCCTCGTCTGTGAATCCAGCATATTGGGTGTTAACTGCTTAGATGCAAGACTGTAAAACATCAGGAGCTGGGGTGCAGATTTAGCTCAATGGTAAAGCGTTTGTCTTTACCATTTGATTCTCAGCTCAAAAAAACAAAACAAAACAAAAAAACCTCAGAAGCGAACTTCTGTCAACCAGGGTTCCCCCATTGTGCTGGTGTTCCCCCATTGTGCTGTAAGTCTGTATTTAAGACCTCCTCCCTCCTTCAATAAATAACATTTGACATTCAAAAAAAAAAAAAAGGGTGGGTCAAGAACATGATGGGGAAACCCACAGAGACAGCTGAACGGTGCTAGTTGGAGCTCACTGAATCTAGACTGACAGCTCAGGAACCTACATGGGACCAAACTAGGCCCGCTGAATGTGGGTGACAGCTACGTGACTTGATCTATTTGTGGGGTCCCTGGCAGCAGGACCAGGACTTATCCCGGATGCATGAACTGGCTTTTTGGAGCCCATTCCCTGCGGTGGGATACTTTGCTCAGCTTTGATACAATGGAGAGGGGCTAGGCTCTCCTTCAACTTGGTATGCCAGACTTTGTTGACTACCATGGGAGGCCTTACCCACTCTGAGGAGTGGATGGGGGCAGACTGGGAGGGAGGTGAGGAGGCAGGAGAAAGGGAGGGAGGGGGAACTGGGGTTGGTATGTAAATTGGAAAAAAATTTAATAAATAAACATATTTAATAATAAAAAAAAGAAGAAGAAACCACACTTCCAATTCTGAGTTCTGACTTTTGCCTGAACTAAGGATATGTGATCGCATATCTTCAAGAGATGCTGGGAGTAGCAGCAAGCTACAGTTCTCAATCAGCTACACAGCCACACACATTAAAATCCCAATTATATTCTACACAGAACTAGAAATAAAAATCCTAAGGTTTCTATAAAAACACTAATGACCCTGAGTATCCGAAGCATTCTTGGACAGAAAGAACAATGCTGGAGATAACAAAATCTGGCCTCAAGTTCTATTACAAAGCCTTAGTAACAAAAGAGCATAGTACTGGTACAAAAACACACATGTAAACCAAAGGGACAAAGGACCCAGAAACAAGCCCACAGAGCTACAGCTACCTAATTTTGACAAAGGTGTCCAAAGCATAAACTCAAGGAAGGATAACCTCTATAACAAATGGTGCCAAGAAAACCTCTCCTTGCATGCAGAAGGATAACATTAGATCCCCCTCTCTCACTCTGTACAAAAATCAATTCAAAATGAATTAAAGACCTTAACATAAACATGAAAATATAAAACCACTAGAGGCAAACAGTTATAACACCTCAAGATATGAACAATGACTCCAATAGCATAGAAGATAATTCCAAGAACTGAAAAATGAGATTACATGAAATTAAATGCAAAAGAAACAATCACCAGAATGAACAATCTATAGAATGCAAAAATTCTCCAACTGCACATCAGAAAGGTAATTTTAATAGCTAGAATATACAAAGCCCTACAAAAATTACATACCAAAGGAAAAAAATCATCCAATTAATAAATGTGTTAATAATGAAGTTAATTTTCAAAAGCTCTCAAAAGAATCACAAATGTTCAATAAATAAGTAAAAGAAAAAGTATTTGGAATCCTTAGCAATGCGAAAAATGTAAATTAAAACTACTTTGAGATAACATCGTACCCGTTAAGAGTAAATATCATATGGGGTAGGGAGAGAGAGGGAGAGATAGAGACACAGGGATGGGGGTGGGAGGGGGGGCAGAGAGAAAGAGAAGACACAACCAACGGTGGTGAGTAGATGGGGAACCTTTGTACACTATCAGGAATGTAAATTGTACAGACGCTATGGAAATCAGTACAGAGGTTTCTCAAAAAGCTAAAACTAGAGCTAGGGAGACTAAAGCACATGCCATGCAAGCATGAGGATCTGAGTCTGATGTCTGGAACCCATGTGAAAAAACAAAACGACGATAACAAAAACTAGGCACAGTGGCAATGTTTGTAATCCCAGTGCTGGGTAGACAGGGACAGTTAGATCCCTGAGGTTACTGGTCAGCTACTCTAGCAGAGTCAGCAAGCCCCAGGCCAATGAGAGATCCTGTCTCAATAAAGAATAATGATACTTCAGGTTAACCTGGTCTGTACACTATGTGCATACATGTATATACACTTGCACCCTATTCCAAACACATACACACATTTTTTAAAGTGAAAAATAGAACTACCATGTGACCCAGCTATACCACTTTTGGGTGTATACTTGAAGGACTCTAAGTCAATATATACAGAGATACTTGCACATCCATGTGTGTTGAGGTGTTATTCACAAAGCCCAAGCAATGGAACCAGTCTAGATGTCCACAAGCAGATGAATGGATAAAGAAAATGCAATACACAATGAAATTTCATTTAGCCATAAAAATAAATGAAACAAAATGATATCTTTGGGGAATGGAAAGAACTGGAAATCATTAAATTAAATAAGCAAAACAGAGGGACAAGTTCTCTCTTATACATATTTGTACCTACATATATGTGTATCTATGTAAACACACGTGTGTAGATCTTGGAACTGGAAAGAGACAATGAGAGAAGAGAAAGATCTTAAGGGAGGATGGACGAAGAGAGGCAATAAAATAGGTAGATGTGATATGAAAACGGAAGTAGGACTATCTAGGAAAAGGAAACTAAGTCAGTCCATAGAGATGCAGGTGACGTATGAGGCCACTGAGAGAGTGGGAGGAATGAACAGAAAATACGATTCATATATGTGAAGATGCCATAACAAAACCTATACAGTATATGCTATCTTAAATAATTTTTAAAACAAAAGACTTCCAATGCTCAGAGAGGAGTCTAGCTTTAGGACAGTAATTCACTAGACTGTGGCCTAACCAAGACAGCCTACTACATACATAACGCCTGAAGTCCTGTCCACACTGTTTCTCTGCGTAACTTCAGAGGGAAGCCTGAGTCACAAGACCGATGCTTTTCCCTGCGGCTGGCCATGATGACAACTTACACCTTTCCTGTTTTCAAAAAATCAGATGGGGCTGGAGGGCAGCTCAGAAGTTAGGAGTATTTGTTGCTCTTACAGAAGACTTGGGTTTCCACATCTGGCATCTACACAGCAGCCCACAACCAGCCTTAACTCCAGTCCCAGGGGACCAAATGTCCTCTTCTGACCTCCGTGGGTGCCAGAGCATGCACATGGTGCACATACAAACATGTAGACAAAATACTCATACACATAAAATAATCAAAAAATGAGGGGGAAAAAAAGACCAACTGTAAAACAAGAAGCTTCCTAGATAAGGAAATCTTGGATAAGTCTATCCCAAGAAACTAGCTCTGTAAGACAAAGCTCTTAGAGCTGATGTGAACAACAATAGATTAAAGCTTAGCTCTTCACAGAGAGATGAAGGCCAGGAGCTAGAAGGATGGTTTAACAGTTAAGAGCCTTTGCGGGGTCCTGGCACCCACATTAAGTGTCCAGCAACTGCCTGTCACTCTAACTCCAGGAGGTCCAGATCCATGGAAGCTCTTCTGGCTTCCATGGACATTACACTCACATACACATTTCACTGCACAAAATTAAAAGTAAAAACAAATCTTTTGAAAGTTTACAACTAAAAGAAATGAAGTCTTGATAGATGGCTTAGTGGGTAAAGGTTCCTTTCCCCAAGCCTGACCACCTGAGTTTGATTCCTAGAACCCACATGGTAAAAGGAGAAAATAAATTCCCATAAACTATCCTCTGACTTCTGTATGTGTTCCATAATATTCATGCATACATGCACACAACACTCACATAAATATTTTTTAAATATAAAAAAGGAAACTTAAAAGTTTCGGATTTAATATAAATATTTGGAGACAGACCACTACTGTGTCTCTTAATGTCACTGAAATACATATGGCAGTTTAAAGTAAATATTTTGAGATTAAAGCATATTAGATGTAATTCATCTTAAAATACAGGTAAATGATGGGAAGGGGGAGAAGCGGACAGATGTGGCTACAGTGCCTCCGTCTTCTACACTAAGCTGTACAATACCAAGTGTAAGCACACTGAAAGGACAGATGTGTAAGTGGGATGCCTACAACAGCTGTTTTATAAAGGTAATGAGGTCAATAAAAACAGTAAAATGAACTTAAGTTCCAAATTGTAATCTATTAATTCAAAGGCAGGGGACGAGAAGGATGAAAACAGGAAGACTATCAAAAGTTACATTAATGCTAATATACAGCAAAGAAAACAGCCAGCACAGGGAGCCAGCTGTCCATAGAAAAGGAGAAAAGAGTTGCAAACTATAGTTACAAGGGCTTTCGATCTAGAGTGTCACAGGTTCATATCTACAGAAAAAGAAATGCGCCCAACTTGTCCTAAGGTCCCCCAGTGCAAGGAAACCAACAGTCACATTTTCATGTGATTTAGAAATGTAAACATTACGATGAAAAATAAATACTACCTGGAGAAAACCTGAACAGCAAAATATCAGCCAGCATGTATGATTTAAATGCAAGTTAAAATACTAAAATTATTCAAACTTTTGTATGACTTCATAAAGTAATACAAAGAAACTATTTCATCCATTTCTAAATTAAAAAAAAAATCAGTGTTTTCAAATGAAATAGATGACAAAAAAATGATTCTTTTAAGGATTAATGCTTAGCCTTGAGCCTACACATTATGAGGAGCTTACATCATTATCCTTAGTATGGCAGTCAACAACAGACAGTCTTGATTTCTAGGCATGCTACTTTCTATCTTGTCTTAGAAGAATAGTATGTAGTATGTAAGAAGAAAAGGGAGGGGAAAATACTTTGAATATAGTACTAAACAGAAGTGGAGACAAGTATTAGCAATTGGAACGAAGTTAAGGCAGGGAACCTATTTCAAAGTAAAGGAGATAAATTTAAAAATAAAAAGGTTTTGATTTTCAACTATACATAGAGAAAAATAAATCTTGAAAAGCATGGTGGAAGTAGATAACTGAAAATCCCCATGAATAAAAATATCAAAATTCAGTGAATTAATTAAAATAATCAAATAAAATAGAGTTTACCTTTTCAGATTGACCATTGCCCAAGGAATCCCAGTAGGTGTGTTAAAAGCAGGAAGGAGTTTCTCAGCCAATTGCACTGCTTTAGTCTTGAATATCTGACATAAAAACATGAATAATCATAAATTACAAATTAGAGGTAAATATTGCTTATTGCCACCTCTGACAGTATGTACACATGTACACACACACACACACAATGTACAAGTTATATGGAAGCCTGTGGAAAGGGGCTGCATGTCATTCTTACTGCAGAGTATACAGTAACTAGAGTGGATATCTGCAAAATATATAGTAAGGAAGGTTTCCCAGTATGTAAAATCCTCGGTCTAAACATCACTGCAAAGAAAGGATATAGTTTTGGTGTTCATGTCATTTGTATTTTTACCTGGCCAAAAGAAATCCAAGAAAGGGTTGGGAAGACGGATCAGCAGCTAAAGCATTTGACATGAAAGAATCAAGACTAGGGTTCAAACCTCCAAAACCCACATAAATGCAGTGTGGGCACGGCAGTCCACCATGAATCCAGAAACTGAAGCTGAAGACAGGGAATCCACACAACAAGCTGTCTAACAAGACTAGCATTAGGAGAGCTCTGGCTTGACTGAAACCCTGCTTCAGTAAGGTGGAAGAGCAATCCAGGACAACTCCCACCACCAAGTCCAGGCCTCCACATGAACTTGTCTACATGTGCACTCCCTAACACACACACGCACACACACAAAATAGAAAAAGAACAAAATCTAAGAGAAGACAACAAGGCTATAGACTCTTCATCAACATTCAAGCTTACTTCAAAAACTTAACCACGACAACAACAGAATTTGGATAGATGCCCTTGAGTTGCTGTAAATATGTTTCTACTTGATTCAGGTTTTTTTTTGTTTTTTGTTTTTTTGGTTTTTTTTTTTGTGGGGGGAGAGGCCAGTAAGTGTGTTTCTGGTTACATAATATTAGAAAGCAAATTTTAAAAAGTAACTGGTTATCTCAAAAACTTGAAGACATCTAAAAAAGAAAAGTATACAATATAATATGGTCTTTATCTTTGTATTAAAACTGCAGTGCTAGTACAATGTGAAACATAAATATGATTTCATTTTATTTCTAATAATATTTTACCATCAAAATAACATTTGTTTTGCTGAATTTTTGCAAATAGTTCACTATTTTTCTTCTCTACTTCGTTAATTAACATGGCAAATTATATTAACTAACTGTTTTGGTGTTAATCATCTTTGTTTTCTGGATTATAAACTTACACATAAGACTTTGTTTTCTATATTCTGACTGGCTGAACTTTACTAATTTTTTGTTCAGTATTTTTACTTATATGCTCACAGAGTTTACAAATGTGTACTGTTCTTTTTGTTTTGTTGTTTTGGCTTTGATATCAGTGTCACTATGGCCTCAAAAGAGTAGGAAGGCCTTCCCCGTAGAGGACAGAGCACCTGAGTTTACAGAGGCTCAATCAATCACTAACCACCCAAGACTACTCCCTGACTTCTGAAGGACAATGGCCAAGTTATGTAATCCACCAAGGTGCCCATCAATGAACCAAAGGAATGTGGTATATATACATAATGAAGTTTTTCATGTACACGTAGAAAAGAAACAAAATTATGTCATTTGCAGGGAAATGAAGCTGAATCATCTTCATGTTAGCAAACTAATGCAGCCTGCTTTCATCCACATGTGGAATCCAGCTTCCAAACAGATCTATAACAGGAGGACTATCTGAGAAAAGGAAGGGACTGCTATTGGGAAGCTGGACAGGAAACTACTGGGAATGGAGGCAAAAAGTATGAGGTAAGCATTAGTATGACCTAAGTATGTTATAGACGCTGAAAAATGACACAATGAAAGCCACTGTTTTGCACGCTTAATTAACACAATTAAACATGAAGGGGGAGGAGAAGCAGCAAGCCCAAGAGAAAGGGACTGGGTAAGCACCAGGCCAGTCTGCTCCACCCAGACAAACACTTCTGTTAGGGTCTGAGCAGCTAGCACCACTTCCCACCATTTACAGCCTAAGGTGGAAAATAGAAAGTTAGTAAATCAGTGACTTCTGAACTATTCATTTAAAAAGGACTATATTAGTCTGACTATATTCTTGCCTTCCATATCTGATAGACTAGTCAATAAAACCATTTACCTTGGAATTAATTTTGTGAAAGTTTCCATTCTCACTTCAAATACTATATATGAGGTTATGCTTTTTTGCTTTTTCATGAGTCAATTTTGATAGATCTTCAGAGAACTTGTCCATTTTACCTAAAAGCTTTGTTTGCAAACAATGTTTAGCACAGTGCACTATTACGTTTTTAATGTCTTGTGGGTGTCGCTGTAAACACCAGAGTGGCAGAGTAATGAATGACCCACATGAGGTAAGAAGGAATTCCAGTTCAACATGCCTGAGTTAGCTGGTGTTGGTTCAAATTTCTAGAGTCTGACCTCAGGCAATTTATGTTAAGCATATTTAAATACAGTACAAAAATGTTTTCTGGTATAATTCAATCTCCTGTGTTCAAGGAGGTATACTTCTCAAAGTACATGCAGCTTCTTTCAAGAAGATAGGGTCTAGAGATAGGCTACATGCAATACCTTAAGGGCCTGGGGAGGATCTGGTCATTTGGGCTATTAGCCACCTCTGGTCCTGGTTGTGGGAGCTTGGGAGAGCCCCTGGTTATACATATAATGGAAAGGTCACTTACACCATTAGTCACTTCTGGTCCTGCTTGTGGCCTGGCCATACAGATAGCACAGGTCACCAGGCTATTGACCATCCACATTTCCAGCCTTCTGGGTGGAAACACAGGTTATACTTCTCTTCATTGAACAGGCAATCCCAAATGTTTAACATTCCTGGTTCCCCAGTACTACCTATGAGCCCAAGGACTTTTGTGTTCCCAGCCATGTCTATGGTGTCCATGACAATAGCCTAACCATGGATATAGCTTTCATTCCAGATTTTGGTAAGCTGTCTTCTATTACTCCCTTCTTGACATATTGAGCTTAAAAGCTTTATTCAATTTTGCTAATACTTTCCAAGAACCAACTTTATAACATTTTCAATTTCCCTTGCAATTCTTTATTTGATGTGTTTATTACTTCAAGGCATTTTTTTTTCCAAAGCCTCAATCAAGGCTGGACTGGAACTCACTATACAGTCCAGCCTCCTGAAGTACTGGGATTATAGTGAGCCACCACATACCAACAGCTATTTTAACTTTTTTTATAGTTTGATTGAGACTTGTTTTGTTGTCCAGAATATAAATATCCTATGTACTACAAAAGACTATATATTCTGTAGTTGTTGAGTGTTCTATAAACATCAATTCACTTAACACAGCTGTTAACTGTCACTAAGGACTCGGACATCATTACTAACTTTCTGTCTCTCTGTCCTATTAATTTGCAAAAACCGTTGAAGGATCCAACAGTACTTGTTGAATTGCCTTTTTGCCTCAAGAGCTCAAAAGAAAAATTAATTCTATGCACTTTTGTTTCGTGTATTTGAAGCTTTGTTATGGGGTGCCCAAAATAGATAGAGTAAGTTAATGTTGGGATTGTTATGTCTTCCTAATGTAGTATTCCTTTGTCATGGAGCATCCTTCACCTCGTGGGAATTTTTATTGTGAAGTCTACTTTCTTAATGAAGCGCCCATTTTAGGTTTACTGTTTATACACTGTACCTTTTCCCATCCAGTTATGTTCAACCACTGTGTACAAATTACATCTACAGACAGTGAACAGTAAGCTCTTGCTTTCATCCCTATAATGAGCATCCAACCCAAGGCGTCAAACATGCCAAGCACTTACGCTACAGCTGAGCTATGTACCTATTCTTTGTTTTCTGTTTATCACCTCCAGACTTTTGAGGACTTCCTCTAGGCCTTCCTGGCTGCCTTTTTTTTCTTAATTAAATGATTTTTTTTTCTAGAAATCTAATTATTTATTGGTAGTAGAGGCATACATCTCTCCATTATTTTTAATTTTTCTAGTGTAAAATTCTTAATGATTCAGACTATCATTATATTGCACAAGTTCCTATAAAATGTAAATGCTTCCAATTATGTAGGTCATTTTCTCAGTCACTCTGTCTTATTTCATAGCAGAAATACATTACAGTTAAATATTGTAGTAGACTATTCTGGGTTGTTTTGTTTTAAATAAATACACCATTTTAATGGTATTAGATGAAAATAATCCCTATGGTTTCAATTATTTAAATTCCAGTTTTCCATGGTATCACTTTATCTCGGTGCTTTCAAACTTTTCTTTTATCTCTGATGTCCAGCTATATGACTAAGTGGACTCAGTCATGATGCCCTAGTTAGGTTTTCTGTCAACCTGACACTAGTCAGGGTCATTTGGAAAGCAGGAACCTTGAGAAGATGTCTCCATCAGATTAGCCTATAGGCAAGACTACTGTAGGTGGTCCTGGGGTGTATAAGAAAGGTAGCTGAGCAGGACATGGGGGGCAAAGCCGTAAGTAAGCAGCGTTTCTCCAGGGCCTCTGCTTCAGTTTCTGCCTCTAGGTTCCTGCCCTGACTTCTCTTCACGACAGACAACTGTGAGCTGAAATAAACCCTTCTCTCCCCAAGTGCTTTTGGTCATGGTGTTTTATCACAGGACACACGGTAAGAAAACACATCTTCAATTTCGGGTGTGCCACCCAAACAGAACAATGCGGCTGCTGTTTTCAGCTATCGCCATCCAAAGCACACGCACATGACTTTAAACATTAGCACTTGTCTTTTTCCTCCCAGTTTATTATCTTTCTTCATGCTAAATAATTTATATTGCTCTATCTTCAAAATCAGTGGTATCATTTCCAATGACAGCTGTAAACAGTAATTTTTTTTTAAAATGTTGGATACCATAGTCTTCATTTCTAGACTTTGCATTGTTGTTCTTTTTCAGACCTATCCAGTTTCAAGAATATTTTCCTTGATGTCACTGAGCCTAGCTGTAAAAATTACTATAAAACCTTTATTTTGTTGGGGGGGTATAGGTAACATTTCCCCTTGTTTTCTCAGACATTAGTAATTTTGAATTGAAACCTGGTCACTGTGAACTGTATCCTGAGACTTTCAATACTGTTATATCCTCTAGGAGTGCTCGCTTTATGTTTTCTGAAGCACATAACTAAACTCAAAACCCAACCATCTTTCCTTAGAGCAGACAGCAGCTGGAACAGGCATGTTCGGGTTCAAGAGTGCTATGCGTGCTTTAGGAGTTAGCCAAACAAGCAGAGTAGTGCACAGCCCCTGGGACTTTTCCTCCAGAGCACTCTCCTCTGACACATTTACCTCTAAATCTCTACCTGCTACAAACAGCTATAAACTCTGGCTCTCATTCATCAATCTGTAAACAGGAACAGAGTCAAGTCTAGACTGGTGTTACCACTGAAACTTTCAAGCACCCATAACTGAGTACAGATGCATACATGACCCCTCTTGGTGGACTATAAGCAGTAAGGTGCTTTTGGTCATGGCGTTACCACAGCAACAAAGGCAAACTAGGACGGTCAGCAAAGTTAGTGAAGTATTTTGCCCAATGTCCACGGCATTTGTAGACAACAAAAAAAAAGTCAATTTTTCAATAGAAATTGCAGCAATTTCTGGAGCAAGATCACTTTTCCCAAAATAATTTGATATTTAAACCAGAAAATATTAATGCTTAACATTTCTTTTCCTTTATTCATGACTCTCCTTAATAGTACTTTAGGTTTAAAAGCTATTCATTTGTCCAAGAAAACATCCCTAAACTGACGCAGTATATTTATGTTTTAGTAAAGACAGATTTTATTGCTGTTATTTCTTTTGTTTTTATTATCTGTGACTGTGTATTAAACTCCTCCGAACAATTTCTCTATTTTAGCTGACAGACTCCAGGTACCATTTTCCATATAAATTATGCTTCCTTAGCTAGAAAGGTACTTTGATTCTATGAAAAAATGAAGAAAAACCACCTTGTTAAAAAAAAAAAGCCATATATCTGTATCAACTAAGCATAATATAAATCATCAAAAGTTCTTAACTTGTGAATATTTAATAGAAATAGCATTTTTCTGAGAAAAATAATGCTTCACATTTATGATAGTAACAAATCAGCAGGAAAAAGCAACACTTCGTTAGGACAACATGTAATCTTCATATGTCTTCCTACATCAGAAAATGGGGTATAAGTAAAATATTCCTTATTTTAGTTACACCTCCAATATAACAAAAGCACTTTGTTACCTTATACATTACAGTCAACTTTCTGGCTCATATGAAAGGAGCTTACTTCCTATCCATTCAGCATTTGGTAATATCAAATTCAAACTGTTTTTCTATGATGCATTTGTTTTTAGCACATCTCAGATTCACTGTTGGATTCACAGAAAAGGGTATGGTCATAACTTTCAAATCAAAATGATTACAAGTGCATTAACGCAATTCTACTGAATGAGAAAGTCAGGACAGAAAAACACAGCTTTACTCCTGAGTGGACAGTGTCTTAAAAATTCGTTATTTATTTTAAACTAAGTAAAAATCTTCACTACCCCCACAAATTGTTGGATAATGTTACCAAGTTGATCGCATTAAGGCCTACCTAGAAAAGGAGAAATGCACACACCCCTGTGAACAGCTGTGACGTGCTTCCAGAGACAAGTACAGGGTGAAAGCCTGGTCTAATTGGTGGGCATCAGAGGCTGGCACATGTGTGGAGAAGGGCAGAAGTCAGGCCTAGATGGAGGAAGTTGGCCACAAGGCACACGTCCTTGGGTGCCCTATTTGCCCTGGCTCAGTCCTCCACCCCTTTCTGTGCTGGCTTCTCTACTCTGCCATGCCCCCTCCCTGCTGAGATGGACTGGAACCTCTCAAACGCATCAACAAAAGAACCTTTCCTCTCTGCTTCAACTTTTCTGCAGAGAAGCCTACTACACAGAGTCAAGGCTGAAGCTTCCCTTTTATAAGCTGTCTCAAATGAATTTTGGTTCTCACTGCTATTGAGATGAAAATTAATCAATTATACACATAAAACAGTACTTCCAGATAAATAATAACCTCTAACCTGGGGGAAATACCTAAACTCACAGACTTAAAACAGTCCTATGTTCTTCCTCACACTGACACCTCCATCGGGTTTGGTTCCCTGTAGGCAGGTCTGTAGGGCACTTTCCTGGCTGCCCATTGATGGGAAGAGACTGTCCTCGGTAGGTAGGGTCATCCCTAGGCAAGTGCTTGTGGGTGACAGAAGAGAGCAGGCTAAGCAAACCATGAAGAGCAAGCCAGTAAGCTTCAGGTTTGCCCTGAGTTTCTGCCGAGTCTCTTTAAGTGTCCTAAACTGTAAACTGAAACAAGCCCTTCCCTCCTCAAGTTGCCTTTAGTTGTGTTGTTTATCACAGCAACAGAAGACTAACTAGAACAGCAAGACACCACTATACACAATATCGTAACGGGGAGTGAACGTCATTGGCCAAACCCACAGAATGTCCCACACTACTGGAGCCACACTGTAACCCACTTACTACATGAAGATCAGACAGTGTAAACTCATCAAATAAACCACCATGGAGGACAGAGTAAGGGAGGTTGGGGTCACAAGACACACAAGGGGTATACGAGAAATCTTTGTACCTTCCTCTCATCTTTGCATTAAAGTACTCTTTAAACTATTCTCTAAAAAAAAAAAAAAAAAAAAAACCCAAACTTCTTCTTTAAGAAATCAATAGGTGGGATAAAAAAGAACAATTAGTCCAAGAATGCCAACACTAGATAGTCTCATCTATGTGGGAATAAAATACCAGGGAGAAAGAAGCAAAGGCAGAATAAAACATGTTTTAAAATAGTAATTGAGAACTTTTTCAAAGTGATTAAAGGTACATCTGAGACTCGGGAAGCATCAAGGAAGATAAGGAAGTCCTACCCTACCCTCCAAGAGAAAAATAAAACCATTCATATTCTTCATACAAAAAAATGTAAACAGAAAATCCTAATGGTAGCCAGAGAAAAACACTGCATACAGAAGGATAAACACTAAAGCAGATTTCTCATCATAATCCATACTTCATAAGACTATCTTCAAAGTATTAATGCAGTGATTCTCAACTTCCCTGATGCTGTGACCCTGTAATACAGTTTCACATGCTGTGGTGGCCCCCAACCATAAAATTATTTTCACTGTTACTTCGTAACTATAATTTTGCTATTGTTAGGAGTTGTAATGTAAACAATGGATATGAAACCCATATGAAAAAGTCCTTTGGGCCACAGGTTGAGAAGTACTGTGCTAAAGAGAACTGCATAAACCTAAATTCTATGCCCAAAGAAAAATCTATTAAAAATAAGGAGCGAACGGCACTTATAGAACATTACTTTAACTAGGCAAAGATGTGTTACATTTTTATGCTGCAGAATATTACTTGAACTGTGTAAAGGTGTGTAACTTTTGTTTATGCTGCATTTGTTTAACGATGTAAGGATGTGTTTACATAAGATGTGTTGCATCTGTTTCCCCTTGCCTACCTAAGGCACCTGATTGGTCTAATAAAGAGCTGAATGACCAATAGCTAGACAGCGAAAGGACAGGCAGGGCTGGCAGGCAGAGAGAATGAATCAGAGGAAATATCTAGGAAAAAAAAAAGAAGAGAAAAGAATAAGAGAAGGAGGAGGAGGAGGAGAGAACAAGGAACGCCCATGACCAAAAGCCAGGGAGACATCAGTCAGCCAGACACAGAGAAGCAGTTAAAGTAAGATATTCAGAAGAAAGGCAATAAGCCTCAAGGCAAAGGGTAGATAAAGAGAGAAACACAATAATTTAAGGTAAAAGAACTAGCTAAAGAAGAACATAAGCTAGGCCAAGCATTCAAAACTAGTAATAAGTCTCTGTGTCATGATATGGAAGCTGGTTGGCAGCCTAAAAGAAAAAGCCTGGTAGACACTCACACACCTGCCTAGGGTTGCTTGCTCTGGGGTGTGGAGGAGAAACCTCAATGGCCATTATGGTAAGCCAGGATATGATGTGGTATAGGACAGACAGACAGACAGAATGGCTCATATCCTGTGGACAGAGGTACATCAAAAGAGAAGGCAGTGATGAAGGGACTGATGGAGAGGCCTACTTGCCACCCGAGGCTATAGTGACATCCAAGCCTAGCCTGCTGCCAAGGGCCATATCTGGGCATGGCCCTGCTGAAGCTGCAGTCTGTGTTGATGTCTGTGGCTCTTGATATCACTGAAGGCCATGAGGACACCTGGGGTCTGGACTGCCACATGTGCTATGTTGGTGTCTGAGGGCCATGCCACCACAGGGGCCACCCCAATCTGATCTGTGCTGCCACCTGAGGCCATCGTGTTGTCAGGGCCTGAGCTGTTGCTGAGGCCCAACTGCAGCCAGGGTCTGTGTTAATATCCATGGCCTATGTCGCCACCAAAAGCCACAAGGATGCCCGGGTTCTGGGATGCTACTTATGGCCATGTTGGGATCCAAGGGACATGCCACTGCAGGGGGGGGGGGGGGGCGCTGATCTGAGGTGCTGCCACAGAGGCCAGGGTGTCGTCCAGCCTAAGCTGCTACTGAGGGCCATGTCTGGGTTCATAACCCTACCACAACCAAAGTCTGTGTCAATGCCCATGGCTCCTGTTTACACCGAAGGCAATGCACATGTACAAGATCTGGGCTGACACCTAAGGCCACATCAGTGCCTGAGGGTCAGGCTCCTGCCAGGGCCATACACGAGGAGTAATCTACACTGCCACCTGAAGCCATAGTGATGTCCAGGCCAAAGCTATGGCCTGGGGCCATGTCTAGGTCAGTGGGCCTACCACACACAGGTTCTGTGTTGATGTCCGTGGCTTCTGTTACCATCGAAGGCCATGTAACTGCCAAGGGTCTGGGGTACCACCCAGGGCCATGCTGGAGTCCAGGGACCACACTACTGCTGGGACCATCCCCATCTGAGAGGCCTGCAGTACCACCTAGGACCATAGTGACAATTGGACCCAGCTGCTGCTGCTAATGGCCATGTCTGAGTCCATGGTCCTGATGCAGCTAGGGTCTATACTGCTGTCCATTGCTGTGTTACCACAAGGACCCATGCAAGCCATGTGTTGAATAATAGGTTGAACCATGTGTTGAAGTATGAGGGTTATGCTGAGCTAGCCCTGACCCTCACTGGTCTGGGGATACCCTTCCCCTCCCATACCCACACAAACCCCACCCCCAACACCCGCTGGACCTGCCCCTCATAAGAGAGCTAAGCTAGTCCCCTCACTTAGGATAGCTAACTCCACTCTTCACCTGAAGGGGGTGGTCCCAGCAGCCCGGAATGACCAGCTCACCTACCACCCAGACACACATCCAGGGCTTTGAGCTGGCACTCATCAACATCTCCTGCATCTAGGATGGGCTGGAGCTCATGAAAGAACTGGCCACAGGAGTTCCATGAGTCGGGACAACAGTAGGATATCTGAGAGAAGATTTGGTGAGGGTCCAGCACTAACGGTGTAACAGAGAGCAGCTAGGGAGGCCTTGAACTCGACCAACAACACACTACACAATGAACATTTGCAAGTAAAGCTGTTTGGACAAGGGTATATACTGCATGATACAGCTTCCAACAAGACAAATGAAGAGGCAATGGAGACGAAGGAACAAAGTGGTTTTTGTTCCCTTTTTGTTTGTTTTTAATTAATATTCTTATTTGTATTTTTAATTTTATTTTTATTACTTCTTTTTAAATTTTTTTTTGCAGGGGGAACACAACAAGGGAGAGGGTGGACATGGAGGGTCCCGGAAATGATGGGAGTGGGATACATGATGCGAAGTTTCCAAAGGATCAATACAAATTATGTTAAAAAAATAAAATAAAATAAGGAAGAAATAAAGACCGAGACTAACAAAAACAGAAGGAACTCACAGGCAGCAGATAGACTTTTAAAATGCTATAGGAAGCTCATTACACAAAGGGATAAAATACAGACCATGTAAACAAAATTGAAGACTAACAAAAATCACTGCAATTTAGATCAATAAAGTGTCTCCCTTTACACTGAATAGCTCTACAATGTACTTGACATTAAAAGTAAAAATTGTAGCAACATATTATGGATTTTAGCATAAAACTTAAAGATAGAACAAAAAAGACAGAGACTAAATTAAACATCTGATCATAAAAGAACAAAAAGCAGCTATTTTCAAAAATGCCACCAACAAAATCACTTAAGCGGGGCTAGATGACAGCACACACCTGTGCATCCAGCTACTCAAAAGGCTGAGGCAAAAGACAGAAACTTTAGTCACCTCAGCAACTTTGTACCAGGCATGCAGGTACATGGTCTACATACATACATAGCATACATGCATACATACAGGTAAAATACATAAATAAATCTAAAAGGGGTGAGACAAGGCTGGTGCATAGCTCATAGGTAAATTGTTTGTCTTGCAAAAGAGGCCACGGATGTAGTCTCGAATACAACATTAAACATACACACACAGTACAAATAGTATGTTAATTATGGAGATAAAATATTACAAAGATATATTTAAAAAGTAGGCATATGGCGGGCAGTGGTAGCGCATGCTTTTAATCCCAGCACTTGAGAGGCAGAGGCAGACAGATCTCTGTGAGTTCAAGGCCAGCCTGGTCTACAGAGCAAGATCCAGAACATGCACCAAAACAACAGAGAAACCCTGCCTCTAAATAAATAAATAAATAAATAAATAAATAAATAAATAAATTAATTAAAAAAAAAAAAACCTGGTGGGACAAATAGAAAGAAATCTTAACGGTTGTATAAAAAAGGCAGTAAAGGGCGGCAGAGATGGAGCACACTGTTCCTCCAGAAACCCCAGTTCAATTTTCATGTCAGGCGGCTCCTGCTGGCCTGTAACTCCAGTCCCCGGAATCCAACTTATGTGGATATCCAGCATATGTGCACATACCCACACACAGATAGACAAATACACATAATCATTCTTAGAAGTCTAAAAAACAAGGCACTATGTACGGATCTCTACTTCCCTGTGTCTAGAAGCTCCCATGAAAACAAGCTGATACTTGTGGCTCAGTCTATACTGCCTCTTCACTTTATTGGGTCAAATGCTAAAGAAAAATGGAGTTAAGCAAGCTCTGCTACAAACACATAGGGGTTCTTCTTAGTTGTACATAAAAGTATAGATGAAAGGATGGTCTTGGAGAAAATCCCCTAAAGTAGTACTAGAGGGGTAGCCCTATGCTATAGAAACTTATCTACTATAATCAATCAGCCAAATATCACAAAAAGTAGTCACTCCTCAGTGAAGACCTCACTTTCCTAGGTATTAACCCTCTCAAAATTCCACACATAAGCCATGATTTCTCATCCAGTTCCCAAATGACACTTACAAAGGATCCTTAAAGCTCTATCACAGCTGTAGGTGTAGCCCTCCTCACATCCCACCACATTTCCCATTCTTTCTTTCTCATGCCTTCCAAGAACGTTCATCACAGACTGGCATGCAGGACAAGAGACAGCCTCTTCCTCTTGGATTAGTACACATGCCCATGCTGTCCCCTTCCTACAGACTTCTCAGCTTCCTTATTCTTTGTTGGAAAAGGTTTAAGCAGGAAAAATGAGATGTGCTGGGCTGTTTCTTCCTTTTGCTTCTTCCTGGCCTTTACCTCAAGGCCCACATGTCCAGCAAAGGGAGAGGAAGAGAACCTTTTTACAGAATAAGTGAGGGTGGGTAGCTAGATCCAGTCAGCTGTACCCCATTTACTGCACTCAGCATTCATTCTCTCTGCTTCTTCCTGCCCTGTCCTTCACCTTGAAACAGACTTGGAACAGTTCCATAGGAAAAGGACAGAATAGAAACACAGTGATTTAAGTTTTATCAAGTAGAGCTTACAAAACTCAGTTACGGCTTCATTTTATACCATGGCCTTGACATAGGGCTGCAAGAGTGGTGTGAGTGAGGACACGATGGGCCTATGGATCTCTTGGTCTGCAACTCTGCCTTTTCCTTTTGACTACCAGAGGGACTATTATTTGGTGCTCTCTCTCTGAGTGCTGAAGGAAAGCCAGGCTCTAGATCTAGACTTCCATTTTAATCTTGCAAAGAAATTTTTACTTAGAATTAGAAAGGGTTGAAGTTTATAGCTCATGCTCTCAGTCCCCCTGAGAGCATCAAATATTTTTCAGTCTTCTGGAGTGAGTTTACAATTTTTGCTGCTCAACCCTGTCCTCTGATTCAGCCTACATCCAACCAGGATGTCTGGGCTCTTCTCATTCCCAGGTCAAGAGAGGATGCCTTCTTCAGAAAGCTTTTGAGAACTAGCTTTCCCCCAGGAAGATGAAAACCAGAATGCCCAATCCTGGACATTCTGCCCACCGTCCTACTTGACCCCAAACTTACTCCACACAACAGTGTTTAAAGCAACCTCCTGAAACTGCTCTCCTCACTAACTGCCTTTTCCAGCAATGAAAGGAGACCAATACCTGGGCATGTCTGAAGGGATATCCTGTGTATGTACATAGAGTCGCAGACTGCTCTGTGCAAAGACAACTATGTTCTATCAACCAAACAAATTAAATACTTTGTTAGAAAATGTGAGGATAAGGAGAATCAAAGCTTAAGTTGCCTCATAAGGCAATTCTACCTTTTAAGGAAAAGAATCAAGTTTACACAAATTTTACCAGAAAACAAAACAAAACAAAAACAAAAACAAAAAAAGTGCCAATTCATTTTAAGAAGCTAGCATTATTTATGCAAAATACATAAACTGATAAACACAAAGTATTAAGAGATGAGGGCTGGGAGAAGGCACGGGGGTAAAACATTTGTTGTACAAATGTGAAGGCTGGAGTTTGGATTCTCAGAAACCACTTAAGCAGCAAGGTGGGCATGATAGCCCACCTATAATACCAATGCGTGAATAGGATTCCCTGGAGCAAACTGGCTCACTAGACTACCCAAATCTACATATTCTGAGCTCAAGTGAGAGACCCCACCTCAATATACAAAGTGGGAAGAAAGCAAAACAACACTCAATACTAACTTCAGTCCTCCACGTGCACACTGGGGGAGGATAAAGATGTTTGCCACCAGGGTAATTACCTGACTTCAGTTCCCAGGACCCACAGCATAGAAGGAAAGAACAGATCTCCTCCAAACTATCCCCAACCTTCGCACATGTGCGCGTGTGTGCTCTCGCTCGTGCTCTCTCCCTCTCTCTCCCTCAATACATAAATAAATAAACAAACAAATAAATGGAATTTAAAAAATAAAAAAAAAAAACCACAATCATCTTATTACATGCCAAGATAATTTGATATCAAAACATCCATTCATGGGGGGAAAATCCAGCAAAAGAGGAATTTGAGAGAACATCTTCAAATGATAAAGAGTCTCCATCAAAATAATAATATTATTATGATGATAATACAGCTAACATGTTTAATAGTGTAAAACCAAATGCTTTCTCTCTGAGACCAAGAGTTAGGCAAGGATCCCAACTCTGACAATTCCTATTGAACTTTATAATGGACATCTTGGACAACGCATTAAGACAAGAAAAAGAAAACTCTTCTCTACAGAGAAAAATAAGACAACACTGTTTACTAATATTACTCTTTACAAAGAACATCCCCAAGAATCTATTCAATTTAGAGCTACCAGAATTAGTGAAACTAGAAAAATCTCACAGTGGAAGGAGAACAGACTCCCACACAAGCTGTCCTATGATCTTTACACACATATAAATACAATAAATATGCTCTATAAAGAAATACCAACAGATAAAAACCCTTTAAGAGGGCTGGAGAGATGGCTCAGAGGTTAAGAGCACCGACTACTCTTCCAAAGGTCCTGAGTTCAATTCCCAGCAGCCACATGGTGGCTCACAACCACCTGTAATGAGATCTGGCGCCCTCTTCTGGCCTGCAGGGACACGTGCAGACAGAATACTGTATACATAATAATAAAATAAATAATAAATTTATTAAATAAATTTTAAAAAAATTAAATAAATTTTAAAAAACCTTTAAGAATTTAAATAGGGGCTGGAGAGATGGCTCAATGGTTAAGAGAACTGGCTGCTCTTCCAGAGGACCCGGGTTCAACTTCTAGCACGCACAGGGCAGTTCTCAACTGTCAACCCAGGTCCAGGGGATCCACTGCCCTCTTATGGCCTCCACTGGCACCAGGCAGGTATGTGGTATACAGAAACACATACGGACATACACTCATACACATAAAACAAGCATTGTTTTCAAAAACCTAAATAAAAGTCTAAAACAAAGACAAAATGCTCATAAATCCAAAGAGCCAATCTGTTAATCTTTCAACTCTCTCTCAGCTTATGAAACCAGACCAAAGCTTTAATTTTGTAAAAACTAGCCAAGTGGTTTCTAAAATTTGTATTAAAAGAAGATCTTTAGATTAGATTAGTAATATTCGAATTAGAAAACAATATGCTGCTAGGAAAGCTCTTCATTTTACTGCCATTGGAGCCTTCTTCAGCAACCAAACAAGGCACTCCTTGCCTACTCACCTCCTCTCCTGACAGGTAATATGCCGCGAGGAGACCTCCGATAAATCGAATGTTGACTTCAAACACAGACACCTCGGAGTTCTGTGGGGACAAAGGGAAAAGACTCACATATACAAACATGTCAGTTCTCACAGTGTTTCTTAGTACTTCACTGTTCCTCATAAACAGAATGTGTTTTAATAGTCTGTATTTTTCATTTCTCATGCCATACAACATCATCTTCTATTTATTAGTTCACCAAAGTTCCTCTAGCGCTCTTCATAACTGCCAAAAAACGGACGGTTTTGATGGCTCCTACACAATCCCGTGAAATCATTGCAGGATTCACTACCACTGACTACTATTGGCTCCTTGTGAAGACCTCCACTTCCTGAATAAGAGAATCCTTAAAAAAATAAAACTTGTCTAATGATTCCATTATTTTATTTTAATTATTACAGCATAAACTCTATTTCTATCTCTTCTCATGAATATTAAATATTCTGTTAGTGCCTAATAGCCTAATAATTATTAAAGGAGATGCCAAAAAACAGTAGAATTATGGATAATGAACTAATACTCCAGAAAACCAGCTCCTACGTCAGAAACTCATGTTGATGTTCACAATATATATGTCAAAATGAAAAATGGATGTTTAAAAATTTAAAAAGCAAAATACAAAAGTAGAAGAAAATGTGACAACTTGCAAACTTAAGAAAGTAGATACTCGGGTTGGGGATTTAGCTCAGTGGTAGAGCGCTCGCCTAGCAAGCGCAAGGCCCTGGGTTCGATCCTCGCTCAAAAAAAAAAAAAAAAAAAAAAAAAGAAAGCAGATACTGTAAGAATAAAATTAAAATTTTATAATAAATCAATTATAAATTTTAAATTTCCCTAAAATGCAAATTATCTACAAGATCATAAACAAAACTAAAAAGCAAACAAACTGAAATTATCGCAAATATTTACATATGTAATATACAAACAATTTTGTACTATTTCAAAGTGGAAGGAGAGAACAGACTCTCACAAGCTGTCCAATGATCTCTACTTGCACACTGCAGTGTGCATATACATATAAATACAGCAAAAAGTTGTTACAATAAATAGCAATAGATAAAATCCTCAAAAAAATAACTAAGCAGAGGATGGAGAATTAGCAGTTAAGAGCACTGGCTGCGGGGGCCCCAGGTGGTGATGACGAAAACCTTTAATTCCAGCACTCGGGAGGTAGAGGCAGGTGGATCCCTGTGAGTTCGAGGCCAGCCTGGTCTATAGAGCGAGATCCAGGACAGGTACCAAAACTACACAGAGAAATCCTGTCTCGAAAAACAAAACAAAACAAAAAAAGAGCACTGGCTGCTCTTCCAAAGGACCTGGTTCAATTCCCAGCACCCATATAGCAGCTCAGAAGTGTCTATAACTTGAGGCCCAGAGGATCTGATGCCTGGTATAGAAGAGCATTCTATATATGAGAGACTATATGCTATAAGTATATAGTCATAGGTATTGGAAAATTCCTAGGGCCAAGGAGGAAGCTCATCAGGTAAAGTATCTGCCATGAAAGCATGTGACTGGAGTTCAGATTTCTAGCACTCCAATAACTGCCAAACAGGTATGGCCATCCTCCATGTAATCCCAGCACAGAGGAGGCAGAGATGGGAGAGAAGGGATCCCCAGAGCAAGCTGGCTAGCTAGACTGACTAAATAGTAAACTATGGGTTCAAGTGAGAGACCCTGATTTGTTTATTTAAGGTAGATGGCAAGTACTAGCTAGCCTCCATATCTCCACACACAGCCCTACTGTAGACATCCAGCCACCCAGGTGGGTCACACTGGCTGCCACATTGCAAATGAAGTCAAAGGAGTCCTGGAGATTCGTGGAGTTGAGGAACATCCTCTCCTACACATTACAGGTCAGGGTGCATGCCACCACAATGCTTGACCCTCCATGAAGGATTGATAGCAAGGAGCCACAAAGAGCTGAGCAGGAGTCACAGGAGAAGAAATGGGCCAATAGGAAACCGAGGGGCTCCGTGTTAGTGTTCCATGTTAGTCTTGTGGCATCCTTCACTCAATCACTACCCCTGCAAGCAGTGCTTAGTATGAATTCAAAATATAGCAAACAACAGGACATGCAGTAGACATTCAGGAAACGAGGGAAAGAGAGCTTCTTCACAACTGTAACAATAGCCTTCATACTCAGTTCTTTGCTTTTATATATGCCCTCCTTTCTATATTCCAAGTTTAATGGGACTCTATGAATTAGGGTTTTTGTTTTTTTAATTACACTTTTGGCCATAATTGAAGAGAGAAAAATTCTTGGTCTGTCTCTGCCTTACCCAAGACCCTTAAGACTTAGGTAGCATGCTAAAGCCATACACAAGCCTTACGGCCCTAGACTCAGTATCAGAACCAGTGCCCTATAGTCCATGCATTCCAATCTCACAGTGGTGTTTAAGTCATCATTCTGTTACAGCTCGTCCAACAGCCTCTGGCTGCTCTTGGAGTAAAATGCTCACTGCAATCCCTCCCATTTTTCTGACATCTCACTAATTTGAGATTCTTTTGTTTGACTTGATATCATAGGGGCCTGCTTGCATTCCCAGGGGATGCAAACTGGAGGTCTGATGTCACTTTACTGCTCTCACAGACAACCGTTGTCCCTCACCTCACACGTGAATGTGTGAAAGCCTTATCTTCCCTCACTAGAGAAAGAAGGTAAGGAAAGTTCTAAGTGGAGAGACAGAAGAAACAGGGAAGAGGCATACAGATTAAGTAATGACAGAATTTTGCAAAGTAGATGAAAACACAAACCCTCATTTTGAGTCTTTGAACAATAGTTCATGTGCTAATGGAATCAGAGAGCACAGAGGGGACACAAGGAAGAAAGACAGGTTACCTTTAAACAACTAGAATAACAGGCATTTCAACACAGCATGATAATGATATGCTTTTAAAAGGCAAGAGAATATAATCTCAAACTTCATATATTCTATCCTCAGCTATGGTATCTATTAACAGTAAGCCTTATGGCCACATGTACATGGCTTCCCTGGACTATCTTCTCAAAATTGTCACAGTAATAAGGAATTCTTCAAAAGTTAGCAATACTCCACCACTACTTACTCTAATCAGATGTAGTCTACCATTCTACCACTATTATTATAAATGCTATAACCTAACTATTAATAAAGCAGTTTATTAGTTTGTTATTAGTTTATTGACTCTCCCCCTGCTGGTATGTCTTTAGCTGGCTAAAACACTACCTTAAATGATAATTGCAAGAAATATGAAAAGATAATAAGACAGGATATTTACCAAAAATAACAAAACAACAAATGATAATCCCAAAAGAATGAAGACTTAGCAGGGATTCAACAAACTGCTGAGAACATGCTCCCAGCACAAGGAATACCTTCAAACACGATGCCCACTATAATCAAGCAGCATACACCATATGCAACTGATAACTTATGGAAATGTATTTGTCACCTTCCTGGATTCTGAGAAGTCCAGGGTCAACAGCACCAGCAGATTCAGTGACTGGAGAGAGCCGCTCAACCTGTTCATAATGGTACTTATGTGACCTCACATGTATGGGGCAAAGTAGTTCTCTGAGAACTACATTATAAGGGAGCTAATTATATCCATAATGGCTCTGTCCTGATAAACTGGTCACTTTGCAAAGACCCTTTCTAGTTCCAGCATATCAGTGATTAGATTTCAACATGAATTTGGGAGGATACAAATATTCATACCAGAGCATTAAAACTGTCCTTTCATAATTAATTTAAGAGATTAGATGAATTGCAAAAGTATACACACCACACTGAAATCAAGGTTGTCTTCAATCCATCTTTGCCCATCCATGAATTCATCATGAAGCCCCATGATATAAAGAGTATCCAAAGCATCCACTATGGTGGCACCCATCTGTGAGCTTCCTATATTTAGGAGGAAAAAAGAGCTGTTGTTAAAAACATGCCCTTCATATAAGGTCTATTTTTAGATTTGTAAATATTAAAATATTAAATACTAAAAGTAAATCAAAGATTATAATGATAAAAAAAGAATATCACTGCTCACTTTTCTATTAGACCAGGTAATAGAAACAGTTTGATATAGTTTACAAAAGATTTTGGGCCGGATGGTGGTGGTGGTGGCGCACGCCTTTAATCCCAGCACTCGTAAGGCAGAGCCAGGGGGATCTCTAGCTGGACTCCAGGAAAGGTGCAAAGCTACACAGAGAAAACCTGTCTCGAAAAACCAAAGATTTTGGGAACTAATAAAAAAATAAATGAAAACTAACAGTACACTTTTTGGATTTCTGTCTTGGTCAGATATATATAAGATAAATATATACTTAACTAAGGTATGAAAAATAGTGATGATTCAAGAAAAGGGGACAGCTACTCAAGATGAAAACTAAGTCACAACATAAGCTATGCCCTTCTGGTTCAAATTCTTAGAAGAGGGGGAATATATACGTATAATAAATTTATAAGGTTAGGTAATCATAGTATAAGTGGTAATTGTCTTTAATAGTAATAAAAAAAAAAAAAAACAGAGAAAAAAGGAAGCCATGAAGTAAAATATACATAGAGAAAACCAAAATACAAGATACCATCACTTTAACAAATAATCCTAATTTTAAAGTTTCACAAAGAACTGCACAACGCAAACCCAAGCGTTCTTAGATAGGCACTGAGTACACAGGATGACCTACTAGTCTTTCGTTTCTTTCTTCCTCTTTCTCTTATTGGGATGGGGGTAAAACTAATTTTTCCTTTCAATGGTTTAAAGCAATATATACATTTTTATCTTTGTACATAAGTTATATACAATTTTTGTTCATATGTTCCTAATAATCCCCTCACCTTATCAATAATCTATCTTTCCATTAACTAAACAATCACACAATATCCTGATAACAATTATTTGGTCTTCTAACTCAGTTCATGTCAGTATCATGTAGAATGTTCCATATTGAGTTATTACACCCAAAATTTCTATTTACTTTTCTTAATCCTTAGCTTTTTACTAAGATAAAAGTTTTATCAGGCCATTTAATCATTCATATATTCATATCTCTCATATAATTGTTTGAATACATCTAAAAAGATAAATTTTAGTATTCTAATCAAAATTTTCATAGAATTCATTTAAAGCCTGACAGTACTTTTTTGTTCTTACTCTGCTGTTTTAGGCAGCTATGTTCCTAGGTTACTGGTCATGTCTTTGTCTACAGTTGCATACTCCAGTCATACTCTGAACTATCCTAGTCAGTTATATAAGACAAGTCTGTACCATAAGCTACGAGCTAAGGAATACATAAGTTAAAATGAAATTATTGGTCATTGGTATGGTTGTTTAGCTAGATAACACAAGATTTTACCCTGGGGAAAAAATAGGAAAAAAAATGAAATTACCCACAGGTCAAAGAAGCCAAAAAATGACAGTATGGAATGTATGAAACAGTCAGTGTGGCACACACCTTTAATCCCAGCACCCAGGAAGCAGAAGCAGCTGGATCTCTGAGTTTGAGGCTAGCCTGGTCTACAGAGGTAATTCCAGGATAGCCAGGGCTACACAGGGAAATCCTGTCTCAAAAAAAAAAAAAAAAAGTGTGTGGGGGGGTAATATAGTATATAGAACAGCTTTTTAATTTATGGGAATGTCAAAAGGTTCTGAAGAAAACTATTAACTAGGTTTCTGTACTATTTAATAAGAACGAATGAAAGTAAATAAACTCAACACGACTGAGAAAGAAGAGGGACCAGCAAACAAGAGCAACACGGCAGAACCAGGACAGCTAAAGGCAGAAGTAAATCAGAAACAAGTGTCCACATGACTAATTTGAAAGACGGTGCTATAAAAAGAATCATATAGTAAAAGTCTTACTTTATTTTCACAGTAAATTACCAAATCTTAAATTAGTAGGACAGAGATTATGTTTGAGCAAATATCCCAAGAGCCACTCACTGTAAGAGTCCCACACAATCTACAAGTTTCATCAAATAAATTCTACCTTGGTGTTCAGGCTGACAGTTTCAACTCTATACAAATGTTAATAAAACTAAGAAACAACTAATACTCATTTCATAAATATTATACACCACTGATGGGAAACTGTTCAGACTTTAGATATTTAATTCAACATATGGATTCTAGATTGAGGTATGAATGTTTTGATTGAATAAAAATATAACAAAAAAATCTGAGGATAAGTTAAATTTAGCAGTTGGCAGGAAATGCACAGCACTAAATACTAACATTAGAGAGATCTCCAATCAATAACTAGGACTACACTTCAGGGATGTTGCTCAGTACAGAGAGTATTTAAACTTAGCCAAGATTCTGTGTTATGGGATATTTGTACACTGTGTGAAGGCATGCGATTGGTGTAATAAAAAGCTAAATGGCCAATAGCTAGGTGGGAGGTATGGGTGGGATTTCCAGGGAGAGAAAAGAAGAGAAAGAGGAACGTAGGTGTGCAGGAGATGGCAGGAGACACAGAGGGGAAACAGGAGGTGCAAGATGGAAGAAAGGTAATGCCCCATGTTACAACATAAATTAATATAAATGGGTTCTAAGAGCTAGCTAGGAACAAGCCTAAGCTATAGGCCAAGCTTTCATATTAATAAGAAGTCTCCATGTCATTATTTGGGAGCTGGCTGGTCAGACAGAAAAAGACTCATTACAGCCCTGAGTTCCATTCCCAGTATTGAGTATACCTGATTGTACACATACATACACACACACACACACACACACACACACACACAGACACACAGAGAGAGAGAGAGAGAGAGAGAGAGAAAGAGAAGAAAAGTTATCAAAGTTGAAATAGTTAAAAGTACTAGTCCTTGTAATTAGAAAAACTGACATTGTTTTGAAACCCTTCAAGAAAAAAAAATTCTCCAGGTTTTAGTTTCACTGGAAAATTATATGAAGCATTCAGAAAATAATAAAATGAATCCTAAACATTGTTTTCCAGAAAAACAAAGAGCTTCACAACTAATTTTGAACAGTAACAGCCTGCTATCAAACGCAGTACAAAAAAACAAAAAAATTCAAAGCTGGGTGTGGTGGTATACACCTAGGCCAGCCAGGGGGCTATACAGTAAGACTGTCTCAAAAAAGGAAGAGAGGGAGGGAGGGAGGGAGGGAGGGAAAAAGGAAGAAGAAAAGAAAACTACAAAATATCCTTTATGAATATGAAAACAAAAATAACTAAACATGCAAATCAAGACCCAGTTAAATCAGAAGTGAAAAAATATTTATGTACATATATACAGACATATGCAAAGTCAAAAGCAGCCTTTAAAAAGCACTGCCAGGTAGTGATGGCCCATGTCTTTAATTCCAGCACTTGGGAGGATCTCTGAGTTCCAGGACAGCCTAGTCTACAAAGCAAGTTCCAGGCTAGCCAGGGCCACACAGAGAATCCCTGTCTCGAAAAACCAATAATGATGATGATGATGGTGATGGTGATGATGGTGATGATAATGATGATGATGCAATGTCAAACAGTACTTGCTAAATCAAAATTCCTCTTTTTAAGTATAAAAAGACCTCGCTCTAACATAACTCCACAATTTTCCATAGCATCTAAATAAAAAGCATCCACGCTGACAATCACGGTGGTACAAACCTGTAATTCTAGAACCTGGGAAGCTGAAGCAAGAGGACAGTGAGTTACAGACAAGCACTAAGCAAGCAACACACTGAGAAAACCCAAGGGTTCATTCTATTGACCCATCTGGATCACTAGGATTAGTGCTTCGCTATGTCCAAGGCAGTCCTTCTCCTCCTGGTCCTCAGCAACAGGCCCATGGAGGGGAAGACACATGACTATATCCCACCAGTCAGTGAAAACAAGAACCAATGATTCTACCAATCTTAGTACTAACAAGCCCAAATGCTTCTCCGAGTCTACAAATGCAGTCAGTAGAATGAAGACTTGAAACTTCAAATGCTGAAGCCTACCTATCCTGCTAAGAAGTCAGCACACAAAGGAAAGGGGTAGGGAAAAGGCTGGGCTGAATTCAATCTACACCAGGACTCCACAGAGATGACTGAGTTGCTATTTTAGTTCAAGCCATTTTGAAATGGGTTTTCTGTAATCTGCGGAGCACTCTGGTGGCAAGGACTAACTACAGTGAAGCCAGGGGTACACTGAATTCAGTTATCATATAAAAGAACCATTTACAGTTAAAGATACGGGGAAAGACAAGCTTTACGTTAACTCCCTGCACTACCTGTCCACACGACCTACAGTACAGAGAATGGATTTAAGAAAACTTTTGGTCTTTGTTTGTTTGTTTGTTTACTCTAGGATTTTAATTTTACAAAGTAATACTAAATCTGCAGTGACAAATGAGACACTGAGAACTACAGCTCTTCTCTTCAGTGTTTCATTTTTAAAGTGGTCAAACCATATTCACTAGCAAGAATGGGATACACAAAAAGATTAGAGCAAGAAACAAACAGTTTTTGAACTTCAAAAAACCCTCCATAAACTTTCTGTCTACAAATATTAGGCAGAGAATATAATAAATGATCTGTTCTTCCTTAGCAAATTATTTGTCTAGAAAATAACAAAAACACTTAATAAACTCTATTAACACCTAATTTTGACTACTGAAAATCCCAAGACTGCACTTGAGCTCTTATCAACCATTTGACTACAACTTTCTTCTCATAAGGTATATTCTCCATGAGCTAAAATATTTTTCTGTTTTTAAAAGAATGATTTAGGTTGGAGAGAGGAAAGGAAAGGGGGAAAATCATATAATAAATCTTAATTTAAAATAAAAAAATTATGTAAAAGCAGGATTAGGACCAGTGTCTACTTGGTACATGGTAAGACATGAGATGAACTGCAAAACACAACTTACAAAAAGTGAGAAGTTGGGCTGGGGACAAGACTCAGCAGGTAAAGGTACTTGCTAAACACGCCTGGCAACCTGAGTTTGAGTCCTGGAACTCCATGGTGGAAGAAGAGAAGTGATCTCCACTTGGGGGCTAAGAAGGGGAAGTGTTTTTCCAAAGAGTGCCATAACTCATGCATGTATATATACCTACCTTTCATGACATTAAGCAAACCAAAAAAAAGCAGAAAAAAAGCTTCATAATCCTTAGATAAATGTATGAAGTATCTATGTAAACAGAATATCTAACACAAAGCTATCTATGCATTCCAGTACAACTAGAACTAAATCTTGACACACCAAAACAAAAAGTTCAAATTATAATTGTATAGAAATAGAGATCTGGGAGAGTACTTTAAAAAACCAGATCTCGTTTTCAGAGATAAAGGAAAAAACAGTAATTCAAAACAGTTACCTTACCAAATATGTTAGTGGAATGGCCTTTCCTTGCAATAGGTCTGAGCTCATTATGTCCCCATCCATATGTTCTGTAATTATCCCAGGCATGCTTCATCATCTGAGAAGAGAAAAAGTAGAACACACCATTTGAAGCTATCCACAGACTATTTTACTTCATATGATTTAGAGCTGGGCTATTGTATCTTTACCCATTCTGCCATGTTTCCTGTATTGGCATGTTATTCAATTAACACTTATTTTGGATACCTACTGTGCCGGCTACTCTTATGTCAACCTGACACAAGCTAGAGTTATCTGAAAGGAAGGAACCTCAATTGAGAAAATGTCTCTCCACTTGTAGGGCATTTTCTTCTTTAGTGATTGATGAAGGAAGGCCCAGCCCATGATGGGGGGTGCCATCCCTGGGCTGGTGGTCCTGGACTCTATGAGAAAACAGGGTGAGCAAGCCAGGGGAGCAAGCTAGTATGAAGCACTCCTCCATGGCCTCTACATCAACTCCTGCCTTTAGGTTCCTGCTCTGTTTGAGTTCCTATCCTGACTTCCTTCAATGATGAAGATCAATATGGAAGTGTAAGCTAGATAAACCCTTCCCTCCCAACTTGCTTTTTTGGTCATGGTGTTTCAACACAGGAAGAGAAACCCTAACTAACATACCTACATTTAATTTCAATCTACACAACAACAACAACAAAAATTAGAAGTAATCAAAAGTTATTTGGGAGAAGAAAGGTAGCTATTGGGAATTTTTTCCTTTTATAAACTGCTAATACTTTGGGAAGCAGCTCCTCTTTCTTCACTGTGATAATGACTAGGTTGTCAATTAAGGGGCTGAGCTTCTACCCCCAACTAATTCAGCCTAATGACACAATCTAGTACCTTTAGTCCAGAGACCAAACAATTTAAAGTGTCACAGAAGCACAAAGCAATCCTAGGTAATATGTAACCAAAAGGCCATGTCTACATTCTAACTAAAATTGATTTTTCAAAAACAAGCAGATGAAAGAAATTCAGCCGCCCACAGGATGTAATTTGCCAATCCTTACTCTAGTCCTGCTCAAGTAGGATAATCAAGTCCTTTGTATTCATATTAGAATAGACATTAAGAGGAAGGAGATTATCTCATTACATGATGTCAAGGTTTACGTAACATAATTTAATCCCAAAACTAATAATGGCTAACTCTCTCCCAAAGTAAAACTAAGTAACAAAAGGAAAGAGACAGAAACAAATGCATATTACAGACTTAAAATCAGCCATGCCTAATGCCCTTGTTCAGAGGATAAGGATACGGAACCACTTAGAAACAACTCTGTGAGGGTGTTTCCAGGGAGGCTCCACTGAGGGAGAAAGACCCATGCTAAATGTGAGTGGCACCATCCCTTCCTCTTGGTTCAAAGTGGAGAAAGGGAGGGAGCCAGCTGAGTACAGGATTCACTGCTCTCTTGCTTCCTGACTGCAGATACAACATGACTAGCCATCTCACCTTCCCTGACACAACAATGTCCTCTCAAACATGAGCCAAAATAAGCCCTCCTTCCCTCCCCCCTTCCCTCCCTCCCTCCCTCCTTCCCTCCCTTTTGTAGTTCTTGTCAAATACCACATCACGGCAGTGAGAAAAACTGCCAGACCAAGTTAAAAAAATATATCTCCACTACCAGAATACATACAGAGATACCTGCCTATATAAATAAAATGTATTCTTGTTGATGCTGTAACACCTGATGAAGCTTCTTCTCAAGCGGTGTAACTCAAAATTATCAGGAGCCCCAGTTAATACAGTTTAACTCAAATTCACTAGAGCTGGTATTCTCTTAATCAGTAATTCCTAGAATTACAACTTGAGACTTGTGAGGCTAAATTAATTTAAAGAATTTTGAAATTAATCTTATCCTTCAATCCATGAAGAATCTTTGGAAGAGCATGGTCCTAACAGCAGTACAGTTCCTTAAAACATGGCTCATACAGCATGAATTGTTTAAAACCTTGTCTATGACAGGGTCTGCAGAACACCTGGTACAGCCGCTTCAAATTGAATATTTTAAATTGCTTATTCAATAAACTCATACATAGATTCTACTGTATTATAAAGTCCTGTGTTTCCAAAGATCCATCTAACCAAACTTGAATCAAGTTTTTTATTTCAAAAACTTCCATGATGATCAATAAAGAAGAAGTCAGAGCTCCAGTCCTTGCTATCCACTGGAAACTGAATTACAACTACCCTGAGAACAAACATTGTGAACACAGAACAACACATAACATCCAGTCGGACACGCATCTGCAATCACTCCATATCACCAACCTCATTACCTCTTTAATTTTTTCTCTTTTCTTCCTGATCTCGGTGTCTTCTGGGTCTCCACCACTGACCCCTACACGCTGTGGGACAGGGACAGGTGGCAGTACTCTGGTCTCTTTTATCTTCATTGCTTGGGCTACTTTACTTTTCTCTGTTTGAATTTCTGCACGGATTTCCTCTCTTGACTTCCTTAATTTTTCTTTTGCTTCTTCTAGGGCCTTCTCATGATCAGCTCGAATCTTATTTCTCAGACGCTCTTCTTCTTCCCTGTGAATTAAAAGTAAATAAAAATAAATTTTAATTTTAAAAACTGGTAAGAAAGAGTAGTATACCAAACCTTAAAATTCTCCCTCTAAATTCTAATGCTTGTTTTCTAGCCCACCACCATTAAAAGATAAGAATTATTAGTGACAGAAATTCCTATCTGCCCAAGGAGCAGGGTAAATAGAAAGTGGGATGAGAAGGAAAATGTATTCTAGATGCTGAGTAAGTATTTTTACATGGAAAAAGGAAGCTTAGAAAATGCTCTAATTCCATGAGTGAGAACGGAGAAACCTACAACAGTGACTTGAAGGGGATCCATGGAAAGTGGGCCAGGGTGGGGCAAGAAGGAGACCAAGGGAGCCAGTGGGAAAGGGGATGAAGTAAGTCAGTGGTTAAACAGCAGAGGGACAAACACATGAACCTAGGCCAGGGGTAGAGAAGGAAAATTAGAGGTAGGGAACTCTATTTATTCAGTACAGCATATGCTGCTGAAGCTGCTTTGCAAATGGCCAAGATAAAGTAACGCCATGATTCCCAACTGATGAAGAATAATTAAAACTCTCTTCAGCCTTCTTTAAAGATAAAAGTTCTACTTTAGTTAGTGGTGAATACAGTGTTTCTTATCCTAAATAACTGAGACCACATGTGTTTCAGATTTCAGTTTCTCAGGTTTTGAAAGTTCTGTTTGTGTTCCCCTAATCTAAAAACCCTTACTCCTAAATGCTCTAAAGTCTGAAACCTTTTGCAGGTCCTGCCTGCCAGTGTTTCAGGTCAGGGCACTCAGCCCGCGTTATGACCTGTCGCTAGATTAAGCAGACACGCTGGGCTGGAAGCGGCTGGGGTGTAACTGCACTCTCCATTATCAGGGATACCGTGTCTCATTGTCTTCCCAGCAGCCACTGCCATTGACTCTCTCCAGCATGCCACGCCCTCAACAACTGCATTTTCTCCCCACTTCTACTCCTGTGAGAGATCCCAATCTTCTCTTCAAATTCATCCCATTGCACATGAGTATCATCAGGGCTGAGACTTGCTAAAGCCATTACTTCCCAAATAAACTGGCATGACACTCTCTAAGGGGGAACAATTCCTTATGACCAGAGTCACCTCTGTAGAAATTGAACCTAAATAATGCTGGACGGAATGTAAATCGGCACTGCCACTATGGGAAAAATTTGGTGATTTCTTAAAAAAAAAAAAAAAAAAAACCTAAACATGCAACTGTCACAGAATCCAGCAAGTGTACTCCTGCACATTTATGTCAGAAATGAAAGGTTATGTTCACACAAAAGCCTACAATGCCATCCTATCACAGAAAGGCAAATGCTGTTCTACTCCTATGAGGTATGTAGAGAAGGTAAAGCTGCGGAGCTGCAAAGTAAAATAGTGGTGTCGGGGGACAGGAGTAGGTGTGACAAAGTCATTGTTTTATGGGTACAGAGTTTCTGTTTCCAAGATAAAAAGATGTCTAGAGATGAAGGAGTCTGATGACTACACAACAATATGAGCATATCTAATGCCATTGTACTTCAAGAAGGCCAACACAACAAAGTATATATACTTTGCCATAATTTTTAAACTGGAAGAAAAGTCTATATAAACATTTATACCAGCTTTATTCATAATAGGCACAAACTAGAAAAATTCAGATGTCCTTTAATAGATGGTTAAACAGAAGACAGGAACACACACACACACACACACACACACACACACACACACACGCATGCACACACACACACACGCATGCACATGCATACACATGAAAAATACAAAGCTGGCTTACCAAAAATAGAACATTGTGCCTGACCAATGAAACACACCATAATCCATCTATGCCAACCAAATCTTTCCTTCCTGTCCACAGCTAGGACATAACCCTAATCTAATAAATAAGAAAAAAGGAGTCAGGGATTTAGCTCAATGGTAGAGTGCTTGCCTAGCAAGCGCAAGGCCCTGGGTTCGGTCCTCAGCTCCGGCCAAAAAAAAAAAAAAAAGTCTACCAGGAAATATTTTTTCTCAGTGGTTAAGAAATGGCTACTATTTATTCTTTTCTTCAAATATAGCTGTGGCACATGGAGCTGAAACAGGTACAACCATGAAACAATCAACGTGAGGATAAGTCGTCAGCATGGATTGAGAGAAGAGAAAGGGAGATTCTGCCCCCGCTTTCAGATTCTGTGGGGCTTCTGCCAGTTCTGTCACTTCCATCTCAGAGTCTCCCCAACTTACTCTATGCAAGCACAGGCATGCACACTGAGCCCCAAGGAAGAGTACAGTCAAACAGGAGCACTAGTTCTTCTTTCCAGTGAAGTTTCTGTCTTCATGACAAGTAGTGGGGTCTCCACAAGCAAGCTAGGGGCTAACATCCTCTGCTCCACAAACCACCTGTCCTCAATAAGCCAACCAAAAGAGCTAATTAATAGAGGGATAAAGATCCAGTGACAACCCCCGTCAAGTCCAACCATCATAATGTGGCCACGTTGACTGGATTCCCTTTTTCTCTTTCCATTATTAAATTGGCTTGTAGTTGGTTTGTAAAGGGTGAGTGGCCAAACCTGTTGGGCGGTCTGTAACTGTAGCCACTAAGCACGGTAACAGCTTCCAGAATTGCACTGCCCCCATTCTAGGCCTGTGGGCACAAACTCACAGGCATGACTGTAAAGCCTCTTCACCCACCACTGAACCCTGCAGACAGGTACTACATACTATCATCCAGAGCCAACCCTGACGTGGATGGCAAGGGGCACAGGCCACAATATAGCCCATCTATCTTTTCAAAGCTTCTCTGAAATGACCATCTGACAGGGCCTGAGCTCCATGAGAGAATCTCTAACACAGTATTTCCAAAATTACCTGGTCATAGTCTCCTTATTCTCCATAGCCCTTTCAGAAAGACAAAACACACTAACCTAGGACATCTCTCTACAAGGCCTGTGGAATCTTCCACTAGGTGTCATTAAACATGTATCACCTCTCTGAGCTTCCTTTTCTCATATGACAGAAAGCCTCCGCCAAGATTATTAGAAGAATGGATGACAGAACCTGTTGTTTTGGTCTTTTACTCTTTTGGGGACTTGCCACCCAGCTCCCAAATAAATCGCACAGAGGCTTATTTTTACTTATGAATGCCCGACCTTAGCTTGTCTTAGTTTCTAGGCAGTTTTCTTAACTTACATTATCCTGACTACCTTCTGCCTCTGGGCTGTCCCTGTTCTCTTGTGTAAATCTTACTCGTATGCCATGGCTTGCTGTGTAGATGAGTGGCTGGGTAGTGGGCCCCTGGAGTCCTCCTCCTTCCGCTCTCTTTCCTTCCTCTCTTTTCCCAGATTCCTCCCTCTATATAGTCTCATCCTTTCTCCTGCCTTGCTATTGGCTGTTCAGTTCTTTATTAAACCATCAGGTGTTTTAGACAGGCACAGTAACACAGCTTCACAGAGTTAAACAAATGCAACATAAACAAAAGTAACACACCTGAAAATAATATTCTACTACAAAGACTCCAGGGTGGAAGTCCAGCAAAGTCCTAAATTGGATTCCTTCATTCTCTTTGAGTTGCTCTACCTTTCTCATTGCCAATCACTCACTACACACAGCCATATACACTGCTAATTAATGACTTAGGCTGTATTATCATTGTCTTCTGGGACCAGGACCTGCACTCTTACACCGTTTCAGCTTCTCCAAACAAGACAATAACAACTTGTGAGAAAAGCTGCAAAAATGTAAAAGACACTAAACCATTCTAAGACAAGGCCTACATCTTTAAAGGCATAACTGGCGGAAAACTGTGCCTTCTTCTCTCCCACCTCTAGTCAAGTGTCAACACTTCCGTTGTCCATGTGTCTACAACAGCACTCACGGCTGCACCACCTTCTATTTCTAAGGCCACCATTAAAGATTATAACTTAGTTCTTCCTGTGGGACCTGGAAATCCCTGGGAACAGTAGCTCTTAGTCCAAGTGGGTCCCTGAAGAAGTAGACATTAGGGCACACTATATGCACAGGACCTATGTTTGTTTCTAGATGGCTTGAAAACTACTCGACACAGAAGCCTCCCAAAATAGATGACCAACTTCAAACTCCCAGGACATCCCACACCTACAGCTTACTCCAGTTCAACTATTTCTCTATGGCCTCAATAGTTTCTTCTTTAACAACACTGCATCTCAGCAGGGCAGTGGTACTACATGCCTTTAATCCTAGCAGAGGCAGGAGTTCTAGGTCAGCCTGGTCTACAAAGCAAATTCCAGGACAGCCAGGGCTACATAGAGAACCCCTGTCTCAAAAAAACAAAAGAAGAAAAACAGAACAAACAAACAAAAAACCCCACACCTCTCACAGAATAGCAGCTGAGCAGGCCTCCAGGTACAACTCCTTCAAGGCCCGAGCCACAGGGCACGGAAAAAGAATAAAATTCATGAATCCCAATTTCCTTTAAAAATCAACAGCTTTAGAAGATCTACAAAAATTTAAATGTCTTTCAGAAAATGCGATTAACTTATATAAAACACATGACATGAACTGGAAGATAGTATGTAAAAAATAAAATTAGTATTATTCACTTAGCAAAAGGAAAATTCTCATTTCTATCCAAGCGCCCCAAAACAGTGTTTTTAAGTGTTTATGTGAGGCCTCCACTGAACAATCCAAACTAGAATAGTGGGTTCCATCCCTCAAACACACTCCCCGCCATTCTTCATCCTAGTAAATAGCACCTTCTCTTGTCATCTAAGTGAAACTCACTAGAAACTGCTCTCCTTTTCCCCTGAAATCTTTCTGAATACTGTCTGCTTCCTCCAGTGTTTCTATCTGTGCTCCAGGCTACCACTGTGCCTGGAACAGTCTCCCAACAGTCTTCCCGCATCCACTGTGGTCCCACTGAAAGCTTCCTGACTCATACACACTATGTCACCCTCATTTGCAATACTTCATTTATGCCCTACTTATATGAAGGAGTCCTACTGCAGCTGCTAAAATCCCTCCATAATGTTCCTCTCTGGTCTCTGCAGCTTCATCTTGCACACCTATCCTTTGTGCCCAGCCTCACTCCTGCAGTTCCCAAACACCTCTTTCACTGACCGCTTCTTGTGCATGTTATTTCCCCTACTTAAAACACTTAAACTCTTTCTTTACCTTCAAGCCACAGGTCAGGTATAATCTCTTCAAGTAACTCCTAGATCAGGCTCTAGCACAGGCTCACAGCATCATAATCCCTTTTCATAATACCATCCTATGTGATGATGTGACTAAATATCTTTTCTAATAAGATAAAAGCTAGTAAGTCCTGAGATTTGGGGTTTTGTTCAGATCTAACATGGAAAGCTAGCTCAACAGGCAGGTAACAGAGGCTCAAAAAAGACTGAAAGGCAAACAAGTTCCAAGTCCCACCCGAAGTGCTGAGATACAATCAAAAGAGCTATAAGTAACAATTGTCTTTAAGCAACTTGTCAAATTCACCCTCAACCCCAAGTTAAAACTCCCATGGTAGTAACAACATCTGGCTGTTAATAACATTGCCATGTGATAGCTCCCAAAATTTTATTAGCTAAATGCTAGATCCAATTGCTCAGCCATAATTGAAGTACATTTGAGAGCAAAACATGTGAACTGAAAATTTACGTAATTTAAATAATGATTTTAAAAATAAAAACTTGAATTCCTTAAATTTTAGTGTTTTAGAAAAAAGCACTAGAAGAAAGGATAATTCATCATAATTGAATTTCTCTGAAATATTAAAAGCTTTAGAAAAATAAAATTTGTTCGCTAATAAAGTAAAATAATAAAATCAATCATTAGAAGCAAAAAAGAGAATAAAAGTCAAACACAGATTGCAAGCCCAGCGCCACTTAGAGATCTTGGCAACAGTCAACTCTGCAGCTCTCACACAATTGAGCCTGTATGATAACGAGTATTCAGAGATGGGTAATGCCTGGGGGGCGCTCACCAACCTAAGACAGAGCACCTGTGTGGCTAGGACAAGTGTTTCCATGATGGGTAAGGTGACCTGCTGATGTCCCATGCAACCTAAGACAGAAGCTCATTTTTTAGTAAAAGGCGGGGACCTGTAGGGCCCTGGCCTCCATTTTGGGTAACTGTTGTCTTGCTTGCTGACCTTGATAGCCTCCCTATGCTAATTCCCTGCGAGATTCCACCCTCCTGAATGCTTAAGGGATTTTCCTTGTCTGTGTATCCTGAATACTGGGTGTTAACTTCTTAGATGCAAGATTGTAAAACAGCAGAAATGAACTTCTGCCCTCTGGGGTTCTCCCATTGTGCTGTAAGCCTGTATTTAAGACCTCCTCTCTCCTTCAATAAACAGCATTCGGCATTCCAAAGGAAAAAAAAAAAAGGAAAGAAAGAAATTGAAGACAGTGATGTTCTAAAACAGGAAGTGGTGATGGTGTCATGGGCCTATGAGGATGCTAGACTAAAGTCTATCAAATTGTGCAAACAGGAAAATTGTATACTATGTGAATTATCTGTCAATAAAGATCTTATATAAAAAAAAGTCAATATCCATTTCTGATGGCTATACCTCATAACAAAGGAGAAAAAAGAGAAAACAACCAAATAAAAGACACTTTCCAAAGGCAAACATTCTTTTCACTCAATACAATCATTCCTAAACTAAAGTCAATTCCCTTCAAGATGAGTGACCAAGATGCTCTCAAGCTTCTAGTTGACTGCAGTGGAAAACCATCAGCAGCAAAACCTAAACAAGAAATCAAAGAACGAAACAGATGGGAAGGACTTCAAAATAGTCTCCATCACAGACAGAATCCACAGGAATTGACAAACCGTTCCAAGGAAGAGTGCAGCAAGGGCCAGGCAGTGGTGGTGCACGCCTTTAATCCCAGCACTCGGGAGGCAGAGCCAGGCGGATCTCTGTGAGTTTGAGACCAGCCTGGTCTACAGAGTGAGTTCCAGGAAAGGCGCAAAGCTACACAGAGAAACCCTGTCTTGAAAAACAAAACAAAACAACAACAACAACAAAAAGAGAGAGAGAGAGTGCAGCAAGGAAGGCAGTGGGCGGCCAGTGCTCAGCAAACATTCTCCTCCACCACCCTTTGGTCTAGATTCCATGATTTCCAACTTCTACTAATGGCCTTTTCTATAGCAATACCATGTTTACACTGCTGAGCTTGATTATGTCTGTGATTTCCTTGCTAAGATTGACAGCCTATACCAAAAAATTTAAAATTAGCTATGAAACAGCCTGTTTTAGTAATATTAAAGGGAAATTTCATAGAATGTAGGAAAAAATAAAAAGTAAGTGACAAAATTATGTAAACTGCTACTGATGTACACAATACAGACCAAAATGGTTTTAGTAAATGACTAGAGGGCAATCGGTAATTGGTAAAGAACATAGTGAAACAACGTAACTGACATTCTGCATTAACTTAGTGAAAAGTGCCTGAAGAAAATGAAGACCTTCTAAAAAGAAATGCCTCAACTTCAAGGCCATGACAGAAGGACCCCTCAAACTTGGAGGTGGCCATGAGATAACATGGTGCCAACTATTATAAGGGAGTTATTCACAATTCAGTCTAAGATGATTCTCAGTAGCAAATGAATGTACTCTATTTACCCAGAATAGCAGTCTCACATACACAACAAAGAACTTTCTGTATACTATTATGATACACCAAATCACGCACTTTCTAGTATACTGATTATGTTAAGAATCAGATCTGTACCACTGGGACTCCTCATTCCATAAGAGTGAACCTTCCTCTTCAGACATGTTAATAGAGAAGCCTAATTCTGGATCAATACAAGCAATGCATCAGCCACACGAAAAAGGCTCAAGGGAGATTCAAAGCCAAGCCTCAAGCACCAATCCCAAAGCCAATCTGTCACCACAGGCTCTAAAGCATTGCTACATAATGATGCAGCCCATGACCAACAACACAAACTCACAGTCTTTCTTCAGGTACAGATCATCAATTTGTTTCTTTTCTGTTTATATAGTGAGCACTAATTGATCAGTCTAACTTGAGTCTTAATAGGAGTTCATCTTCATAGTAATTTTAGGTCAAATGAATAGCTGTCAGTCACTGAATTCAATGATAATCAGCCAGTATTTCCCAAAGGTAAGGAGCACTAAAATAGGCTCTGGGGATACACACACACACACACACACACACACACACACACACACACACACCAAAAGATTTGCTCATAGGAGTAAAAATCAAATATGTAAGCAGAGTAAGTGCATAATGAATAAATCACAATAGAGGAAGTATGAGCCAGCAACTGTTATAGAAAAGGTAAGCCACACAGGGAAAAATAGCTGTATGTTAAGCTTCAGAGTATGATCTGAAAACAGTTTTGCATAGAGATAGATGTGACCATCAAACAGAAATTTTCAAAAATGGGAATCTGTCAGGCTGAACAAGAAAACAGAGCACGGAAAGTGGAGTGTATGATGGCACAAAGAAATGACACAACACACTAGACAAAGTAATTTGGCATAGCCAACAAAGGAAATCACAGACAGGAGAAAATACACGACAGTAGGACAGACTGGGCTTAACAAGAACACTGGGGGAAAGGGGGATGAACTGACATTACAGTGCATCCTGAGTACAAGAGGAAGGATGCTACCACAGGACTTCAATTTGAAACAACACAACTACACTTAAATCTTAGAAAGACATCAAGACTGACTTCAGTAGAGAAGGAACAGCGACTGGAAAAGGAGACACACACACACACACACACACACACACACACACACTCCTAGATATATGAAGAAAAAGGTCTAAATATTAGAGATTTTAGAAGGGCAGAACCAAGAGACTGGAGAGATGGCTCAGTGTTTAAGAGCACTTGCTACTCTTCTAGAAGGCTCAAGTTCAGATCTCAACACCCATGTCTGTCAGATCACTACTACTGTAACTAGCTCCAAGATACAATGCTCTCTTTGCACACACAAGCTCATACCTACACACTGACACACAATTTTTTTAAATCTTAAAAAGGCAGATCCCAACAGAGGCAAGAAGACTGTGTCTGAGGTTAGCCTGGGCTACAGAGTGAGCTCTAGGTCAGCCTAAGCTGTATGTTAAGACCCTATCTCAAAAACAAACAAAATACATGTCAGGACGTGTTGTGGAATATTATTTTAAGGTATGTTACTTTTGTTTTTGTTGCATTTGTTTAACTCTGTGAAGCTGTCTAAAACACTTGATGGTCTAATGAAGAACTGAATGGCCAACAGCAAGGCAAAAGAAAGGATAGGCGGGGCTGGCAGGCAGAAAGAATTAATAGAAGAAATCTGAGAGAGGAGAGAGCTAAGAATGAGATGGACATCAGGGGCCAGCTACACACCCGAGAGAGAGAGAGAGAGAGAGAGAGAGAGAGAGAGAGAGAGAGAGAGAGAAATAAAGAAAGGCATTCAAAAATAGAAAAAGGCAAAGGACAGGTTAATTTCAAAGTTAAGAGAAGCTGGCAAGAAACAAGCCAAGTTAAGGCTGGGCATTTATAATTAAGAATAAGACTCCGTGTGTGATTTATTTGGGAGCTGGGTGGCGGGCCCCCCAAAAGAGCAAAAACAAACAAGGATGGTTTCTTCATTTAAAAACAAAACAAAAAACAAAAACCTGTAAGTGGAAGCAGCTACATTAGTATTAGATAGTGCTCAAGTGTACAGTCCACTATAAACCTACTCATCCAACTGCACTTTTTATCTTCTCTGTAACCCACGATTCAGAGAGGTGTCCATTTCCAGACATTTGAAGATTATCTAGTATCTTTACCTTACTGATATGTTTTAATTTCACTGAATCTAAGTGGATACTTCATATGACCTGAATCCTTTTATTATGGCCTTAACCGAATGTATATTTTGCTATTTATTATTGGGTAGTATTTTATAAATGTCAAGTCAAGTTGGTTTTATGTTCCTACTGATTTTCCTTCCACTTCTCTTATTGGTTACTGAATGAAAGGTACTGAAATTATAACAAATTTTCAACATCAGGAATGAGAAAAGATGCACAACAGCAATCTTATAACACACACACACACACACACACACACACACACACACACACACTCCTCAGTTAAGATTACTTCACTTGAGAATTCTACCAAAGACTTAGGGTAAAATTACTATAAGCTCCACAGAAGCTTTCAGGAAACTGAAGAAGAAAAACTTAATTCTTTTTATGACACCAGTATACCTTAACTCCAGAATCAAATAAAAGCAGTAAACAAATAAAACTAGAGACCACTATATTTCATGAATGGACAAAATCACTTGTAGGACTGTCCGTCTTTTATTTTGAGACAGGTCTTTCTACACAATTGGCTGTTCTAGAACTCATGTACACCAGGCCAGCCTTGACCTGCCTCTGCTTCCCAAGTGCTGGGGCTGAAGACCATGTCCTTCCAAGAATGCAATCATATTCCTAATAACATCTAAAAAGAAAATGAAAAATACTGCAATGAATTTAAGGTGGAGAAAACACTCAAACTGAAAACTACAAATAATGCAGAAAATATGAGAGACCTAAGTAACAGAGAGTGAGCATACACTGTAAGGCTTAGCACTGTTAGGACAGCACAGTACCCAAAGCAACCCTTAGATTTACCAAAATTCCAACAGCTGCTTACAGAAATTGGAAAGCTATCTTCACAGAAAACCACAGGTTCCTTTTGATGTGTTGAAACTGTTTTCAAATTAGAGATGGGAGTTGGATGATATTATATCTACAAATGCTACTATGTAGGTCATCACTTTAAAATGGTGAGTTTCATGTTAGGTGAATTACCTGAATACTTATGATCTTGGAATTATTAAGGTGAGATGTTTTGAAGAAAACATTTGAAAAACACACTTAATCTAATCTACCCTCATCTAAGCTACCTTATCCCCAATGGAAATATATAAAAGAGCCAAGAAAACAGAAAACTCAGAAACAAATCTAAGAATATATGAAACTTTTCATAGTATACATGGTATCATAAATCTATAGGAAAGACTCCTCACTAAGTGAAATACAGACAAGTAGACACTCATACGGAAAACACATGGGTAATATGAAAACATCAGTTCTTCATTATTTATCATATACAAAAATCAGTACCAAGTAACTAAATACTTATAAATGAAAAGCAAAATTTAAAACCACCAGAATGGAAGTGTTGGCTGTAACATCAGGAAAACTTTCTAATATAAAATCCAAAAGTAATCTATAACTGTAATTAATGAGGCAATTCCACATAATTTATCTTGTAATCAAGAGAGGTTTATTTCTGGGGTAACTTATAGCCAATAGGGGTTGGTTACAGAAACAGGGAGAGATGAGGTACCATCCATCCAGCTTCCAGGACCATGAGGTATCCAGAAGAGGCCAGCACATATACACCTCAAGTCTTAAGGAGCTCCCTCTCAGCCATGCCCCAGGGGCAGGCCATAGGCAGGTGTGGCAATTACTTGCTGTCACTCTAGGGGCAGTGTTTCAAGGTCAAAGCTAAAACAGCTACCCACTACACCTTCTCCCTTTTGTCTAAATAAGGAAATTCTAACCTAATACAAAACTATTTACAATAGGGATGATTACCAAATAATGTCCCGGAAGAATAAGGGATAACGACCTATACAAGATGAAACTACATCAACAAGAACAACAGCAAACAAGAAACACATACTAAAATCCAGAGGAGTCTGAACATAGGTGAATGGCACGTTACAGAGATCCTTCCATAAGATGTCCTACCTTGAAGAACCTGAATCTAATACTTAGTATGTTCTAGCTAAGGTACAAGAAGATTGTAATTATACTGTTAGTCTCCAATCGCATCTAAGATCTGAGAAGGAATATAATAATACCTGAGAAACAGGAGAAGGACGCAAGCAACTTTTGAGAGTCTTCCGAGAGTACTTAGGTAATACTTCTGAGGTCTTTGATGTAGTTGAAGACTAGATACTTATAATTTTCCTTGGTTATGATAGATAAATTAGATATAAAACTTTAGACTCATAAATATAGGATAGATAAAATATTTAATTTTACAAAATACAAATAGACTAGATATTGTAACTATAATTCTTGCTTGATATATGTAATTTTACTAGGTTAAAGTTAAAGCCTTCCTTTTGTTTAAACAGAAAAGGGGAAATGTTTTTCTGTATGCTGTGAAAATATGTTGCTCTGACTTGTTGATAAATAAAGTTGTTTGGCCAATGGTGAGGCAGAATAGGGTTAAGCAGGACATTCTAACTAGAGAGGAGAAAGGAGAAAGGCAAAACAGAGGAGATGCTGCCAGCTGCAGCCATGAAAAGCAAAATGTAAAGATACCGGTAAGCCATGAGTCATGTGGCAAAGTATAGATTTATAGAAATGGGTTAATTTAAGACGTAAGATCTAGCTAGCAAGAAACCAGAGCCATTAGGTCATACAGTTCATAGTCAATATAAGCCTCTGTGTGTTTATTTGAGTCTGAGCAGCTGCGGAACCACAAGACCCAGGCAGGACCAGGAAAATTTCAACTACAGTAATCATTTCAAATCCCATTAGAATGTTAAATTTATGTAAACCTAAAACTACAGAACACAGCCAGGAGGTGGTGGCGCACGCCTTTAATTCCAGTACTTGGGAGGCAGAGCCAGGTGGATATCTGTGAGTTGGAGGCTAGCCTAGCCTACAGAGCAAAGCAAGATCCAGAACAGGCACCAAAGTTACACGGAGCAACCCTGTCTCAAAAAACAATAACCAAAAAAAAAAAAAAAAAAACCCTACAGAACACAAAAGCAAGGTACCTGCCCTCTCTCACTCCCTGTTGCTGTAATCAAACACTGAGCAAAAGCAACCTGGGGGAGGGCTGGGCTTATAACTCTTATAGGTTACAGCCCATCACTGAGGGAAGCCAAGGCAGGAGCAGAAGCAAAGACCATGGAATGCTGCTTACTGACTTGGTGCTCCCTCAGGCTGGCTATCTTCTTACACAGCACAGGCCCACCTGCTTAGGATGACCACCACCCCTCAGTGAGCTGGCCCTCCTATATCAACTAGCAATGATCACAAGCCAATCCAATGGCGGAATTCCTCAGCTGAGGTTCCCTCTTCCCAGGTGACGCTAGTTTGTGTCAAGTTCACAAAAACTAAGCAGCACAGTCCCATAGCAAGAAGAAATCATAACACACTTAACAAAAGAATGCAAAGTGTAATTTCTACAAATGTGAAAGAAAAAGGTAAAAGCCCAAAAGAAAATCAACATAGTTGGGTGTAGTAGCACACATATGTCATCCCAGAAATACTCAGGAGGCTGAGGCTAAAGGATCCCTTGAACCTAGGAGTTCAAAACAGCCAGGATGTGCCTTCTCAAACACAAAAAAGGAAGGAGAAAGCCTCAAAGAATACAAAACCTAAACAACCAAGAAATCTGTTCACAAATATTCTCACTTCATAAATAACCAAGCAAACACAAACTAAAATTTAGTCGAATAATACCAGGGTTTATAAAGACATAGTTCAAGTGTCAACCCAGAACTCTGAATGTCACAGGTTACTGAAACAACACTGCAACCTAGTAATTACATATTTTAATCTTGAAGAAAAATAGATGCACCTAATAATACATTCCAAATGTTTCTGTAGAACAAATCTTTTCTAAAAATCTATCAACTGGGGAGCATTTAACTTCTGAGCTAACTATACAACAGAATATCTAAGTGGATAATATAATTGAAACAGAGCCCCAAAACATCAATATACCCAATCACAATAATATTGAAAAAATGTGTGAAAGATGTTATGAACATAAAAAAACCAAGTATTGAAAGTGTCAAGCCAAAATCTGACTTCAAAGATAAATCTTCAGCTGAAATAAGAAAATGTAAAGAACTCTACTGCATACCCTGACATTTACTAATTACCTGTTGATTTTATGTATTTTAACTTTTTCAACAACAAGACTGATATGGGAAAATATTTATATTATATATATATATATATATATATATGAAATTAAATAGGCTAAAACTATGAAAACTGTAATTATATTTGTAGTAACTAGAAAGATCTATAGAAGTTTTAAAAATGTAAAACCTCTGTATACATGAAGTCTTTACAATTCACTTCAATACTACACTGGTGGACATTTGGATCATTTATCCTGTCATGCCATAGCTTCAGGGAACATTCTTCAACATTTCTTTGTATAGTGAAACAAGGTTTTCCCAAAGATAATTTCCTAGACTTGCAGAATCAAGAAATATACACTGTAAATTAGTCAGGCTAGCTAAATGCTCTTGTGAAGTTTCAATCAATTTACACTTTGAGGTCACCGCAGTCTGATGTACTGCCACCAGCTTTTCAACCACAGGAAAAATTGGGTCATGAAAAGGCAAATGTTTACTGCAGCATCACAAAATCACACTTTATATAAACACATTAGCAGACACATATCAAACACAAACTTTCATCATGCTCTACCTTTCTATTGGGGACCATGTGTGCAGACTGAACAAGTAAACGCAGACAGTCACAGCAGCTGCACGTCCATGCACAAGTTACAAACGGTTTAAAGTACACAGTTATTCAGATTTATGCCTATGCCTGGCCTCTCTTTTCATATGCTAGGATCCATTACTAATCAAAACCTTAGGCATATCTGCCACTTATTTCCAGACAGCCCAGTCCATAATCAAAACACCCAAGTTAACAGTACAAAAGATATTAAAGAAACAAAAACGAGAAGCAAAAGCAACAACTAGCCTGAACACAAATGATAGCAGGTATCCAAATATCAGAGCAGACCCTCACAGGGAAAAATGCATTAGGAATGATAGGAAGAGTTGAATCTAAAATTTGATTTCAGTAGTGTCTATTGCCAAAAATTAATCCTCTGTATTTCATGATAATCCCCAATATTTAGCATATTACTTGGTACATAATAAAAACTCAAAATATTTGCTGAACAGTAATTTAATAGTGGTATCAGTATTAGTAAAGAGAAATCAAGAGAGTTACAAAAAATAATAGAGGAGTTTATTAATATGTAAATATCAAAATATCAAAAGGCAAAAACAATAACCCATATTGTCTCCAGATTACCCTATTCCCTTTAAAAAAAAATATTGCCTCGCTGGGCGGTGGTGGCGCACGCCTGTAATCCCAGCACTCGAGAGGCAGAGGCAGGTGGATCTCTGTGAGTTCGAGGCCAGCTAGTCCAGGACAGGCTCCAAAGCTACAGAGAAACCCTGTCTCAAAAAAAACAAAAAACAAAAAACAAAACAAACAAACAAACAAACAAAATTGCCTCACTTGTAAGATTTGCAGAACAAAAGAGACCAGATCTTTTCAGGGACATCTCTCAATATTAAGGTTAGAAAATGATAGTCTTAAATCAAAGGTAATTTGTGCCTCAGTGGCAGGGAAAGTCCTTAAAAGGCCTGATGGCTGAGTTACTCAAGGACCCTGTTTTCCCCAAACTCTACTCTTACAGTTTAGATAGTAAATCAAACAGTGTTACTGTCAACCCAACTCCAAAAAATGGCACCTAGAAACACTTTTGTAAGTATCCTGAACTCTTTCTTCAAGATGGAACATACAAAACATTCAATAAATTACTGTTTTCCACTAGTGAGAAACAAGAATATAACAAAGTCATTTCACTTGTTTTCATGTTTTACTTGCAGTGTGTGTGTGTGTGTGTACAAATATATTTATGTATGTGGTATATAGGTGTGTGCATGAGTGTGTGATGGTAGAGGCAAGAAGAATGTTGGTCAGTGTCCTGCTCTATCCCTCTCCAGCTTTGAAACAAGGTCTCTTACTGAACCTGAAGTCCTTTTTGTTTGTTTGTTTTTTGGCTAGGCTGGCTGGCCTCCTGTCTCCATTCCCTACAGTGCTGAGGTTCAGGTTCATGGCTATACTCAGATTTTGCATAGGTGCTGGGGATCCACGTGCCCCAACTACTCATAAACAATGAGCCATCTCCTTAGCCACCATTTTTGTTTATTAAATTTGCACACATTGTATAACTGTATAATAAATAAATTTCAGTCACATTTTAAAAATTATTTAAAATGGTAGTGGTGCATGCCTTTAATCTCAGCACTGGCGAGGCAGTGGCAGATGAACCTCTGTTAGTGCCAGACCAGCCTGGTCTACAGAACTAGTTCCAGGATAGCCAAGGCTACAAAAAGAAATCCTGCCTCAAAAAAACAAAACAACAACAAATTTATAACTTGTAATTTTATGTACAAAAATGACACTAATTTCTATTAAGTAGAATATATTATATCTTCAGTCTTTGTGCTGTGTAAAGTACCACACACTTGTCCTATTGTACAAATAATTGCTTTTAGATAATGTTCATGAACAAAAAATGATCCAATTAATTCCTCCACTTCATAAATAAAGAAGGACATCAAGGCACAAAAAAGGGTAAATAGCATATCTTAATATACTTCAGTACTAAAGGTCAAGGCTAAAGCTAGATTCTCTTAAGAGTCCAATGTTACTTTAAACATACAATAATGCCTTCCTCTGGCCTATATAAATATTAAAACAAGTATTACAAAGAATATCCTTTGAAGGAAGTTTTAAACCCAGTCTGAATAAACAATCTCCACCATAAATTTTATTTTATTTTTTTGTTTTGTTTTGTTTTTTGAGGTAGGGTTTCTCTGTGTAGCTTTGGTGCCTTTTCTGGAACTCACTCTGTAACCCAGCTTGGCCTTGAACTCACAGAGATCCACCTGCCTCTGCTCCCAAATGCTGGGATTAAAGGTGTGTGCCAACACCGCCCAGCATAAATTTTATTTCAACAATATTCTAACAAAAAAAAAAAAAGTTTCAGCAAAAACTCAATAGCAAATAAACATTTCTGGTAGAATTTGCCCAAATAGAAAAATGAAAGTAACAAAATAATTTTCCTACTCAAGAAATAAACAGACTCAGATTGTATATTTTTGTAATTTTCAATGAAGAGGAATTACAACATGTATCAACATTTTAAGAATCAATTAATAATTTTCAGTAGACATATAGCTTCTGGAGGAAACTTTCAGCATTTAGGCATGATTTCAATGTTAGAGTATCAAAATGAGACTACTAAAACTCACTTACAAATCTGATGAGAAAACTAGAGAGTTAAACACATAAAACATTCATCGTGTTTCTTCTCTTTTTCTTTTTTCTTTTTCCTTTACTCTTTTTCTTTTTCAAAAAAAAAATGGATTCAATGCAAGTGCATGCAGAGTATTAGATATAATTCCAGGAATAAAGTTCTAGATTGGGCAAATATGAATTATTTCTAATGTTTTTTCACTTTTTAACAGCATGCCTTTATGCATTAAAAACAGAAAAATAAAATATGGTTACCTGTCCTCAAGGACTATTGGGAAAGACGGATCAGGAAGCAATGATTATATAATCCTTTAAATATACCATAACAATAAGAAAGATTAAAAATTTAAAGACAGACGAACATCAGAGGAGCTAAAGGAGTGAGTCAAGCTATTAATAAACGTCACAGTAGTAACAAGAACGCTGAGGACTAAAAAAATCACCATTAGAAAAGAGTATTAAAAAAAAAAAAAACTTCCAAGGATTTCAAAAGCACAGATGTACAAAGATAGAAAATAATATTTTGCTTACAAACAGATAATGTACGATGATAATTCCTCGCTGCTATGTAAAACCTTTTAGTGCTGGGGACTACACTTTCAAATGTTTAAAGGAGCTGGTTCAGGTCTGCCCAGCTTCTGCTAAACGAACTGTGGGTTCCCTGATCCTCCCCAGACCCACCCTTCCACAACTTCTTTTCCCAAACCTGTTCAGCTTTGCATTAGTCAAGTGATAGGCATGTGTTAGCTCCACTGTAGGAGCTCCATCCTGTAGAGAGCCACAGTTCAACGTTGACTGAAATGACTGTTACACAGGCTGTCTTCCTGGATTACAGATAGTCTACCTGTCTTATCAGAAAAGCTACCTGGCTATGGTAAGAGGTAAACTCCATTTCCTTTGCTAACAAAGAATCAGTAGCAATTTTAAAGTCTCTGTAGTTAAGATTTAAAAAAAAAAAAGAAACCTTAAACTAACGAAATCAATGTCAATTATTAGGAGGGATTACCCAGATATCATGAATCTGATATTTTAATAAGGAAATCCAAAGAAGAAATAATAAGATAGAACTTTTTTTTGGGGGGGGGGGGGTTCGAGACAGGGTTTCTCTGTGTAGTTTTGGTGCCTATCCTGGATCTCTCACTGTAGACAGGCTGGCCTCAACCTCACAGAGATCCACCTGGCTCTGCTTCCCACTGGGATTAAAGGCGTGTGCCACCAGCGCCAACGCCGCGGCCACCACCACCACCACCACCAGGCCAACCTAGAATTCTTTTTAAGAAAGCCAAAGGAAATTTTGTAAAAGCTATCATAGCTTTTGGAGGAAATAAACTAGAGTTGGAGCAAACTTTATTTCCTTAAAATATTTATATGTTTTGTTTGTTTGTTTGTTTGTCTTTTGGTTTTTGAGACAGGGTTTCTCTGTGGCCCTGGCTGTCTTAGAACTCGCTATGTAGACCAGGCTGGCCTGGAACTCAGAGGTCCAACACCTGCCTCTACTTCCTGAGTGCTGGGATAAAAGGTATGCACCACCACTGTCTGGCTATATGTTTTAATAATAATAATAATAATAATAATAACAACAACAACAATAATACTGTCCACCAATAAATACTGTCTATCAATTATGGCATTTAATACTCATCTCATAATATCCAATCCAAGAATAAAAAAACATTCTGTGGTTTCAAAATGCAAAACTAATAGAGCAAAGTGACAGGCATTTTTACCCTGCGAGTAAACAGCTCACAGTACAGCATCTCCCAGATCACACTTGTGGAAAAACTACAAGTGATTTAAGTGAAGAAAAACAAAGCCCTCAGACCATCAAAGAACAAAAGAACAATCAACCAACCACCACAAAGTTAGCATCAGAATCCAGACAAGCTCTTCACTAATCTATAACCATACTTGGATTTAAAACAACCAGGCCTTCCTTAACCCAATCTATCTCCCTAGCAAGTGCTCTGTATCTCAGTGAAGGGCCAATAGTTTGCCCGAGATGGGTCTGAACCTCCACTATATATATATTAAAATATTTTTATAGAACCCTTCATACCTCTTACCTCATCTTCCAATCACCTTCATCCTATCTGAGAGCAACTCTTGGATGAGCTGTGCAGAGGAACTAGGAAGAACTATACTCTGAGTGATAAAGGAATCATAGAGACTATCCACACTGCCAACTGTAGCCTGAATTTGAGAACTACATTAAAATGTACTCCAGCAATAAAACAGTTAAGTCTATGAATGCAGACTGCTTGTTCTCCAACTACAGAGCTGAAAAAAGGTATTCAGTCAATGTTCTTATCTGAAGAACAACAACAATAAAGACACCTACTCTAGCCTGTTGTTCAGAAATATAAAGTGTACACAGACTGTATATAGTTCACATCTAAGTAAAGAGAAGCAAGACAAACTATAAGCTAAAAGGGGGAAATACATTACAAAGGCCATGGAATAGCCCAAAGACTTACCAGAAGACAAAACAGCAAACCTGCAAAAGGACCAGAAAGCTTTAATTATAAAAAAAAAAACAAAACTGTTATTCTGACACCCTGGGAGACTGAGGCAGGAAAGTCTGAGCTACATAGCAGGACTTGTCTCAAAAAATAAAATAAGGGTTGGGGATTTAGCTCGGTGGTAGAGTGCTTGCCTAGCAAACACAAGGTCCTGGGTTCAATCCTCAGCTCCAAAAAAAAATAAAAATAAAATAAAATAAAATAAACCTGTTAAGAGTCTAAAGACACAGAAAAGGGATCAAGTGAGTAAAAAGGAAAGAAAATTAAAATTGCAATACTGATATTTACAATCTCTTGAACTATAATGGCTCTTTTAACTATGAACTTGATTGGAATAAGAAACACTGAGGGTGTTAATAAGACATGCCATTGAGTATGTCTGTATGATTTCCAAAGAGTGGTTAACCAGATGGAGGAACCCACCCTGAAGATGGGGAATACCATTCCACTGGCTGGGGTCAAGACCTAAACAACAAAGGGGAAAGGAAAAAGCCAGATGAATTCTGACATTCGCTTCCTCTACTTCTTGGTCAGGACCATGAGCCAAGCCCCTCCCACCATGCCTTCCCCCTCCCCCACTGCATGCAAAGTTAAAAGCCAAAATAAACCCTCTACCCTTAAGTTACTTTCTGTCGGGTGTTTAATACAGAGAGTTGGAACCAAGAAGTATGGCTGCCACTGCTCTGACAGCCTGTCCACATAGTTTATGGTCCTTTACAACTGTTTGCGGGAGGGATTTGGAAGACTCTGGATCTGTGAAATAACTCAGCTTCTTAAAATGTGGACCACAACCACAGATGGAAACATGTAACTGAAAGTAGGGACATGAAAATATGACAACAGTAAATATGTGATCACCGAAGATGCATCCAATATCAAACATGTAATGAATCTGGGGTATTTCTAGCAATGCTTACCCAAATTGCATGACAAGACTTCACTGCAACCTTGATTCTGAGCACATGGCATGGACACTTCATACTGTATGTGTCACCATACACCATGCAATACAATAAACTCTTCCTGAAACTCGGCTTCAAGAGCAATGTATGTTATGAGCTGCAGGGGTTTTTTGTACACATATTTTTCCTTAAACAGAAAATAATTCAATTGTGAAACCCAAAACCTTCTAATGTTTTAATCAGCATGTATTAGTTTATCTTTGTATAATGTTAAAGTGTTTGATTTTTAGAGATGCTATTTCAGGTGCTCACGAGTTTTATTTTAGAAATCATTAAATACATTTTGGCTTGGATTGTGGCACAATTTCCAGCAATCTCTGAAAAGACTTTAAGCATGCCTTCTGTGGGCCAGCTGGCTGGTTCAGCAGGTGAGTACACCTGCCATCAAGCGTGATGACTTGAGTCTGATCCTCAGAACCCACACGATGGTAAAAGAAAACCCACCCCACAAGTTGTCCTCTGACCCCCAGGAGCTCCATATGAACCCTGAGGTATGTGAGCTCCATATGAACCCTGAGGTATGTGAGCCCCATATGAACCCTGAGGTATGTGAGCCCCATACGAACCCTGAGGTATGTGAGCCCCATACGAACCCTGAGGTATGTGAGCCCCATACGAACCCTGAGGTATGTGAGCCCCATATGAACCCTGAGGTATGTAAGCCCCATATGAACCCTGAGGTATGTGAGCCCCATACGAACCCTGAGGTATGTGAGCCCCATACGAACCCTGAGGTATGTGAGCTCCATATGAACCCTGAGGTATGTGAGCCCCATATGAACCCTGAGGTATGTGAGCCCCATATGAACCCTGAGGTATGTGAGCCCCATATGAACCCTGAGGTATGTGAGCCCCATACGAACCCTGAGGTATGTGAGCCCCATATGAACCCTGTGGTATGTGAGCCCCATATGAACCCTGCGGTATGTGAGCCCCATATGAACCCTGAGGTATGTGAGCTCCATATGAACCCTGAGGTATGTGCATGCTCAGACAGACAGACAGACAGACAGATAGACACACACACACACACACACACACACACACACACTAAATAAGTACATATAAAAAATACAAAGATATTTTTGTACACTGCTATTTCATGGGAAGCAGCATTCTTAGCATTGTTGATTATAAAATTAAAAAACTGATCCACTCGGAAATATGAAGATGTTCTATGTCCTGCAGGTTCAAATATTAAGTCAAGATTTCTTTTTTCAAGAAGTTTAATTCTTTATGTAAAAATAAACACATCCATATCATTAGTATGCAAACTTGCTTTTGTGCTTAAATGGTAAGGTTATATGAAAACCAAAGAAAAGGTTTTAAATAAATCTAATTTACTTATAAATATTTTATGTCTATGCCTAATTTTACACACACACACACACACACACACACACACACACACACACACATTTTCTATGTATTTGGGCAACAGGAGTCAAAAGTGACAAGCATTTAAGTCCTTGAGTGATGTCCTAGAATGCTATAAATGGAACGTTAACAGGCCATATGGTGGGAGTGCAGAGGACCAGAGAGCCAATAAAAATGCAAAAAGTGAAGTCACAGTTCACAAGGCCTCATACAGAAATAAAGACCCAGCTGGAAACTGGACTAGAGAACATTCATATTACATTCTGGCAAAGAATAAGGCTGTGTTCTGCCTGTGTCCAGACAGTTTGAGTGAAGCTGAACTCAAAAGTAATGGGCTAATTTGTTTAGCAGAGGAAATTTCACTACAGCAGAGTATTGAGCCTGTGGCATGGTTACTACCCATTGCTCTTACCCAGATTAATGACGAGAGAGAGAGAGAGAGAGAGAGAGAGAGAGAGAGAGAGAGAGAGATAGGAAAAATGGGGAAATGTGCAGCTTAGCAAGGATAGGAACATGATAAGCTTAAAGCTGAGACACGGCAGACATAGGCAAAGATTCAGTTATTAAGGAAATTAAGGCTCAGTAGTTAAGAGGATGTACTGCCCTTGCAGAGGATCTTTGCAGTTTAATTCTCAACACCCATATCAGAAGGCTTGCAGTTACATGTAAGTCCAAATTCAAGGGACCCAACACCCTCTTCTGGCCTCCTTGGGTATTTGCACACATGTGCATAAACATACACACATATAATTAAATAAGCTCAAAAACCATTTTTCTTTAAGCAGGGGAAGTTGAGAGATTAAGGCATTAAAGAGAAATCACTCATTTTGTACTAGGACAACAACAACAAAATCCCTTTGGGGCCAAAGAGATGGGTCAGTGGGCAAAGACACTGCCAAGCCTTACAACCCGAGTTCGGCTTCTGGAACCAACTAGTGTAAAGAAGCTCCACACGTGCACCATGGCATGTGTACACCCCACCACATAGACAGACAGACACACACACACACACACACACACACACACACACACACACACACACAAATAAAATAAATTTTAAAATATTTTTAAAAAGAAGCATTCCCGGGGGCTGGAGAGATAGTTCAGTGACTAAGAGCACTGACTACTCTTCCAGAGGACCTGGGTTCAATTCCCAGCACCCACACAGCAGCTAAAAACTTTTTATAAATCCAAGATCTGACACCCTCACACAGGTATGCAGGCAAACACTGATATACATAAAATTTAAAAAATTAAAAAAATTAAAAAAAAAAAAGCAGCATTCCCTTTTAGGACAAGACCCCACTCATTGAAGACTTAGCTTGTAAAATGCAAATTCATTTGAAAAGAGACTGTACTCAGAATGCTGCTGAAGAGGGAGGGTTCTTGCTAGAAAACAAGTGTCTTCCCAGTTTCAACTTCAATGCACACAGAGGCCATGTGGAATAGGGCACCAGACTACATTCTGAACTGGTAGTAAAACCTGGCAGAGTTGTCCAGAGAGTGCTAGTTTCTCAGAATTATAGGGTGATGGAGGCTTGTCCCAAGGTTCCAGAAAACCACTGAAGCCAGGCACCACAGCATCAGATTCCCTGTAAGGAGACCCCTAAGAGGCCACTGCACAAAGTTATAACGGTGAAACCTAAGTTGCAATAGAGACCCCAGGAAGTTGGAGATGTTAGAACCTGGTATAGCTACCAAAAATGCCGCAGGAAGGGAAGAGGCCAGCCTAGGAGAGAGGCGAGGTGTGCTGTAACTGCAGACCACAGGACTGGAAGGGAATGACTACCCAAGGTTGTCGGGATACCTAGGATACCAACCACCAGGAACCCTGGATACCAGACATGTAGCTACTGGACTGGGCATATGTTATGTCCTGTCTGACTTTAGTCTTGCTTTGGCCCTATCTATGCCCTCATTACTACCTTTAGGAGTAGGGATGCTTATTTTATGTTGTTGTAAATGAAAATATATAACTTGCTTTGTTTGTGTTTTAAATTTTATTGGATGAGAGACTCACAGTTAAGAGAGCACCTTGGGTTTCAAAGGAGACCTCAGATTTTTGAACAGTATTGAAACTGTTAAAACTCTGAGGACTTCTCAAGTTGGAATGAATGTACTTTGCATTATGAATCGGCCATAAGCCTATAGAGGATGGAGACTGAATCTTAAGACTAAAGAAATGTGTTCGGGCAAGTTGACAAGGAGGTAGACTTGTGACAGTCAATGCAACTGTCAACTCGACTGAATTAATAAATACCAAGATCATTAATGAAGCACTGCCACGTCCTGCATGGCTTGCGTCCTGACTGGAGAAGTGAAAAGATGAAGAAAGGACACACATACAGACACATGTACAGAAAAGGTGGGGTCGGGTGGGAGTGTACACATTCCGATGGAGTGGTAGCTACTACCTCTGCAATCCAGAACCTCAGTGAGTTCATCTACAGGTAAGAGGAGGAGCTGCCCAGTTTGAGGAGAGGGCTCTGGAGGCAAGCAGTCTCCAGCTGGAAACACGGAAAGAAAGCTGCAGTTGCTAGCTTTTGTACACCCTGATCACTTATCAGTAAACACTCAAACTTTCTGAGCCTCAACCATATGGGGAACAGGTTTGCCAATTTCCAAGGATCGATTTAGAGTCCTTGGCAAGACTGTGTCCATTACAACAATAAACATTCACTAAGGACTTCACTCAATCAGGGCTTCCTCCACTCCCTACAAGACACACATTCAGGTATGTCAGCCAAGGGTATTTCCAGAAACATTTAACTGAGAGAAAAATACCTACCTAAAGCTGGGTAGCACCATCCCATGGACTAGATCAAGGGCTAAATAAAATGAGAAAAAGGACAAAGCCAGATAAACACTGGAATTCCTTTTCTGCTTCCTCAGCACTACAGACCAAGTGGCTCCCACTGCCATGTAATGAGCTGCATTCCTCAACTGGGAGGCAAAATAAACCCATTTGCCTTTAAGTTACTTCTTGCCTAGCATTTAGTCACAGTGACTAGAAAAATAACCAACGCATACACTAAAAAGCAATGATGAATCATAAGCAAAAAACAGCAATCGTGATGTGAAAAAAGAATTCAAAGGACTGGAGAGATGGTTCAGTGGTTAAGAGTACACAAGTTCAATTCCCAGGACCCACATCCAACAGCTCATAATGGCCTATAAAACTCCAACTACAGGGGATCTAATGCCTTTGGCCTCTGCAGGTACCTGTGCACATACATGGCATACACACAGAGAAAGATACTCACATAAATAAAACTAAGTTTAATATAAGAAATTCAAGGATGTCTCATTATAGCACTTCTGTGGGGTTTTATTTTTGTTTGGGTTTGTGTTTTGTTTTTGAGACATATAGCCCTGGGTAGCCTAGAACTACCAGGCTAGCCTAGAGCTCACAGAAATCCACCTTCCTCTGCTTCCAGAGTGCCTTACTAAGTCATTCCTGTATCCAGTAAAGTACACATTTTGTCTGATGTAACAAGTAATGGCCACTGCAGATTCAAAATGATGACATCTAGTAGTACACTGTCATATAGCCACCAAATAAAAACCACAATTCCACTTCATATCTCCTACTCTAAAACCTACAGTTTCCCCCTTTAAAAACTGTATAATATCATTTACATAAGTAAATGTTCCAAAATGAAAGACTAATAAGTGAATTGAAACTGCCTATTACATACGTAAACTAGAAAGATGACACTTTATGTAAATTAGTATGTATTGTAATTAATGCACACTGTAACAAATCCTTATTTGTAGCGATTTAAAATCACAAATGTAATTTTAAACTATTGGTATTGTTTGTGCTATTATCATCATGAGAGTTGACTGGCACTCTAAAATATTTTATAAACATGCTTTATAAACATATAAAAATGTATCAAAAATGTATAAACTACTTAATAAAAGGGAACATGCTAAAGTATCCTCAAGCAAATATATTAATTTCACATAATACTAATTATGTAAGTAAAGGCAAAAAAATTTAAAATAAATTTTAAAAAAGGCATTAAGAGAAAACACTTTTGCATTAATCCAAGACCTTAGACCTACCTCAGCCTCTATATTCAGCCAACCACAAATCTCTAATACTTAGCTCAATTTCATTTCTCCACTAATTTCTCTTCTACCCTAGTACTCCTACTATAGCCTATGTCAATATTCTGTGCTGTAGCCTCTCCAACCTTGGTTGTCCTCCTGTACTAAAGTAATTAGTTTTATTTTTCAAACTCAAAATGATGGTGTTCCTTTGCTTCAGTGACTTCCCATGGGCTACTCAGGATGCAGACCACAACAGACCCTTGGATTCAACCTAGAGATGCAAACTTAACTACTGGCAGGCTGGGTATTGATTTATTATATTACTTACGTGACCCCTTAAGTGAGTGACATAAAATACAGAGCACAAGCAGGTCAAGAGGGAGCCAGAGGGAGCCAGTGGGACCGTCAGCCATCTGAAAACACACACTCGAGTGTTGCTTGCTCTAGCCTCAGATTCTTGGTGGAAAAATCAGAAATGCAGACTTTCACATGAATCCCCCACTTTGGGCACACTAATAACTAACCCAGCTCCTATGACTAGGGGATAGGCAGGAATTGTAAGGCCACATCTGCCCGTCTATTCTCCTCACCTGCCACACAATTACTCTGTCTACCACATCAGTCACTGGACATTTCTTGCTTCCTTGAGGACGCCAAGCTTTTTCCACAGGACTCAGTCCTCTCATCACTACACTTCATTCAGCTGTCTCTGACTCGGTCTCACAGCCCTTCTCTCTCAATGAAACCGTCCTAGTGTCATTGCTCCCCACCTCCACTCCAAATGCTGGACAGTCACTCCCTACAAATTCTGACTGCTCTGAGCACAACTTTCTAACTCCCCAAACCAAAGTCACCTATCCAACGTTCACTAACCTCTCCATACGGGAGGCTCTAGATGGGCAGTCTGAACAGTATTTATTGTTAACTAATAATTTAGTTGTAAAATGTTCCTTCTGATAGTATGATTATGCTGTACTCTTAAAATATTTATCAAACTGTACCTAGCTTTTCAGAAACATAAAATGCTTAAAGCAGAGTCAGAATTAGAGTATTCCAATTCTAACAAGTGATGATAACCTAAGAATTATTGATAATTGGCTGAATGCTGTGAACTACATTGAGGACTCTGCATGTGTTATCTCATTCAGTACAACCTGTAAAATAGATGTCACTGTCATACAGAGGAAAACAACTGGAACTGATTAAAAATTAGCTCCAAAAAAAATCACACATTTTAGTCACTGAAAAAACTGTAAAATGAGTAACTACTAAACTTAATCCCTACTTATATTAACTAATGCATTGATAAAGAAACACTAACCCAACAAGTAGCTCTCAAACACCATTAATAGGAAATATGGCCTTGATTTGCCTCCAATTACCCAGTAAAGTGAGGTTACACACACACACACACACACACACACACACACACACACACTTGCCTTCTATGATATTACAAACACACAACATAAGTATGATCAGTTACAAATAATTCTATAAAATATTATCTTTCTGAATTATTCTTAATCAAGTTCATATTTGCACATTAATTTGCTGTCATTTTAAATGTATATACTTGCTCAAGGTAAAATTATTCTTAATAGACTGTTTTCAGATGAGAGGCAGCAACAACAAATTCCTCAACAAAGAGAAATACAAACTGTTAATGCTGTGGAAAGAGAGAGCCTCCAGAAGTCTTTCACCTCTTGAACTCTAGATACAGGGATTCTAATTGACTCAGGAGCCAAGCAAACGCAGCAACACATCTGTGTCATCGCTGCCTTCCTTGACTCTTCCTCTCCCAAACTAAAATCAGCTCCCTAACCATCCCTTCCTTAGCTTTCAGAACTGCTTCTCACGCCAAACTCAGAAGCCAGGTGCTCTCAAAAATAACAAATATACATCTATTCATGAGCTATGAAGTTGAAGGAGTGTTATTTATGACATAGACCTTTTAAAATTGTGCAGTAAAATGTACACATCTCCCTTGTCATTCAAATTTGTATTTTAACTTCAACTAATTGAGAATTTTTCTTAACTCTCTAGATAGAAATTCACTACACTGAAAATCAGCACTTTCTAAAAACTTTTTTACCCATACAAAATATAAAGGAAGCTACTTATTAGCACCTGACACTTGATCATACAGCTGACTGGCAGTAGTGCATCACTGCCATCACAGAAATCTGATGCCAGCCTTCAATACATTTCCCCTAAATGCTCATGGCTTATATACATACCATGGGAAGTAAGGTTGTACAGAAAAAAATTGCTTTATTTTTTTCAGCAGATACTTCCCAGACCCAGTAAGATTTTTCTCAGTTACAAAAGCAAAGGAAAAAAGTAAAGAAAAAAAATCTAAAAGCATCAAAGTTAAAATACCAAAACAAATCCCAAATTATAGGAAAATGGCATGAAACTATATTAGAAGTGCTTGTAAGTCAAGCCGAGTCAGTGAACCACCAAGCAAGCGATTATTAACTGCGCTGGCAAACGGAGAACGCTCTCAGTACAATACTGTGTCGTCCCAAACCTCTAACTCGGGCTCACATTTGAACCTAGGCTTTTCAAAATCCTCACGCTTCGGTTAAAACACCACCAGTTTCCTACAGGTCTCATCTCAAACCCCTAATTCTCCCTCACATATCCGACGATCAGCTTAGGAAAGAAGAGACACGTTTGGAAAAAGTGGATTGCCTCCCAAGTCTCCTTTTCGGTAAAGACACAAAAATGACTTTAAGGCTACCAGCAGAGCCTCCATTTCACCCCGACTACACCCCGCAAGAGCTCGGTTCAGATTAACTAGCCAAATTACAGTAGTTCGAGACACCCACGCCCCCACGTCTTACATGAAAACCAAAAGATCAGCGCACAGGCCGGGCACCGGGACTAGATGGGTGAGCAAAATCTAAGGGCTGTCAAGATTCGGTGGCTTCAGAGTGGCAGGGCTCTTCCTAGACTGAAGGCGGGCAACGCGTCCTCAAGGCGCGCCATCTGAATCCCCATGTCTCCACTCCAGCTGCCCACAGCAGACGAGGGTGAAAACTGAGGAACGCTAGTCCTTCCAGCCTATGGGTCTACTCTGCTAGCTGTGAGGCAGCAACGCCTAACACTGACATTTGACTACAGAAGAAAAAAAGCAAGCAAGCAAGCAGTGAACTGCCCCTTGCTCTACCAAGAGCGAGAGCCTAAATTTGAGAGTTACCGGAATTTGAGAAACAAACGAACCTGTGTCTGTGTCCGTCGGGTCCATGGATCAGGAAGACTCCGGGGTTTTTAGCCCCTTTGCCGGCATCTACGTGAGGAATTAACACATCTTCTAAGCCCAGATCAAAGCGTTTGTGTTTTGAAGAGTCTGGAAGGAAGAAGAATGCCCCAAAACACAGGGTGATGAAGGCACTAAGAATAAGGAGAAGGATAAACTTCTCGGAGAGTCTCAAGGTAGCCCTGTGGTGTGGGAAGGAGGGCGGCCCCAGGTTCAGAGGTGGTATCCTACGACCAGACAGGGGCAGCAGCGCTGGGGTAGTCATCGTTTAGGCTCTTGGACGGAATACTTTATAAAGTTCTCATCTTATATCAAACGTACAGCACATCGAACCGGTTTTTTGGCCAAAAAAAAAAAAAAAAAAAGGATAAACTCAATTTCACTCCTCTCAAAGGATTGTTGTGCTTTTTTTACGAGGCCGCCTCTTTCACGCTCTCCGATTACATCCAGAAGCCCGGGTGACCTCCCGAGCGATCGCTGGTTTCTGTCCGGTAAGATCTTCTCGCCATTTGGCTCTCAGGGCCTCACCCGGGTGATCGCGAGTCTCCTCTTCATTCCGGGGAGTGGATCGGGCGGGCCACACTGCAGAGAAGCTGCAAGGTGGCTTCTGCCATGCCCGCGCCCCGGCGCGATGCTCAGGGGCGGCCGGCGCGACGCTGACTTGCAGCAGGTCGGTCCACGTGAGCTCGTCCCGAGCCTCGGCTCCACCGCTCCTCGACCTCCGCGGTCCCCGAGCAGCGGCGCCCGGCGTGGCAGCGGCGAACCTCCGCCGGGGCCGAGAGGGCGACGGCGTCCCGAACACCTCAGCGCCCGCGCCGCCGCGCGCTCTGTCAGGAGCGGAACTTCCTCCTCTGCCGAGAGGCCGCCCCCGCCCGGCTCCTCCTCCTCCTCCTCCTCCTTCTCCTCCTTCTCCTCCTTCTCCTCCTCCTCAGCGAGCCCCGCCGCCCGCTTCCCGGCCGAGCCCAGCCGCGGAAGCCGAGCCCCTGCGCCTCGGCGGCGTGCGAGGTAACCGGGCCGCGGCCCTCGGACCGACAGCCCGGGGCCGGCGCCGGCTCATTCCTCGCACCGCCTAGGAGAGGCGGGCGGGCAGGCACGCGCCGGCGAGCAGCCGCGCCTCGGACGAGCGCAGGGCGGCTCCGGCACGCTCCGGCTGGGCCCGGCCTCGGGTGGCTCGCACGGCTCTGGCTGGTGGCGGCGGCGGCAGCAGCAGCGCGGGACCGCGGCCCGGGGCTGGATCCCTGGCCTCTGGAGGCCCGAGGAGCGCGGAGCGGCTGCGGGGCCGACACCGGTTGGGTCGAGCGGAGCGGCTGCGGGGGGCGCGGGCCGGCCTGCCGCCCCGACTCGCGAGTGGGCGTCCCCGGGCGGCGGAGTGTGAGGTGCGCGCGCACGCTCCCGGCCGCCGCGCCCCTCCCCCGCCCGCCCGCCCGCCCGCCGGGCCGCTCGGGCCTGGCCGCTGCCGGGAGAACCCCGAGTCCCCGGAAAGCCCGGCGTCCAGACGAGCGGGACCGAGCGCCCCGGGCTGAACAGCGGCGCTGCAGTCCGGGGTTCCTGGAACGGGCGGGTTCCGGGGCCGAGGCTGACGCCCGCCTCGGTCACAGAGACTCGGGCCCGGGGGTTCAACTGCAGAGTCTCAAACTTGCACGCGTTCCTGGGCACGCCAGGCTGGATGAAGGAGGTGGCACCAGGCACGTGCCGGCTCCGTGTTAATATGGCAGCCTTGCCCTTTCAACTGGGTTCCTTCCTAAGGAATCCGGCTACCTGTGGGGGACAGCAGTCGACTCCTCATGGTCAGTCCCTAGGACACTGCTCTGTAGTCATCTTCACCCTCCCCCAAAAGATAGTAGAGAGGAAGGAGCAGGTGTTAAAACCCAGAAAGACAATAGTGTTGAAGTTGAGGCTTAAAGGTCAGTTCTGTTATCTACAATATAGAGAAGAACCAGGTTGTGATTACGCCTAATAGGTTTCTTAGCGATGCATACCTGCATCTAATTGGCTTTCGGCTTCTCTTTTATTTTAGTATTTACTTCCTGTTCCTTGCACACATCCTCACTGGTGGCTGGTAATTGGCGAGTAGGCCCATAAAAGGCAGTGGTGAGAAGTCAGCCTGGGAAATCAAGCAAAGAAAGCTTCGTGTTCCTTGGCAGGATTCAGAACTACATTTCAGTAGAAATTTCTAGAGGCTCTGCATACCTAACTTCCTACCACAGGACAAAAGAAGTCATTGCTTTCCAAAATAAAACAAGCACAGGACATAAAAATGTTAAGGGCCATCGCTCAGAGTGCTGGATCCAAAGTGGGTGGGATTAGTGTGGGACACTGGTGAATGGCTGTAAGAAATTCCTGCCTTCCAAATGTGTGTTTATACAATGTGTCGGTTTCATAGACCGCTAAGGTTGAGACTCTGAGAGCCAGAGAAAAAGAAACACGGTGCCTTTCTACTTTTGAGGTCTTTCTTTTCCATGAGCGGGTCAAGGGAAATAAATACCGACCTCTGAACGAAATAGCAAGTTGTATAAATCTTGAAAAGTAAATAGTACCTAGCTTGACACCACCCTGTTAGCCACAAGAAATAGCCACCGTAAGAAATCTGCCATAACCTAGTCTACAAATGTGACTTTGCAATTCCAGTCTGAGACCTGGTGAAGAGCCTTAGACATGCCTGGTCCTCTCTCTTGCCCCTGCCTATTTTTTTCTCCATGAGATAAAAGTGTTAATGTTTCAGATTTTTGCAGATATTCAAATACAGTGAACTATTTTGTTATACTCCTACACCAGCCTTCAAACTGTTACCAGTTCTCTCTCACTCCCCTCTCTTTCCCACTCATTCCGCCTCTACCTCTCCAACTCACCCTCTGTCTTCTCCCCCTCCATCTCCCATCCATCTTCTTCCACTTCTAAAAAGAAGATGGAGTTAAAAGAATCAGTACTGTTTTTAAAAAGGATGTTGCAAATGTATTCATTATGATTACAAGTATATAAGAATATGTATATAAATACAGTAAAAGGGAATATTTAGAAAAGATTATAGCTCTTAAGACATTGGTATTATGTATAATTTTCCCCATGTGTTCTGTTTGTATTACATTTATAATTAATTAAGTTAAAAATTTATAAAGAATGGTACTTGAGAAAGTTAAGGTCAGATTTCAGGAGATGGAGTCAGTCATATCAAGGTAAACACAGGCTGATCCATCTGAGGGCAGTCTCAGAAAGCGGTTGTGAACTGGGGTGTGTGTGAGTACATAACAAAGAGGAATTTCATTCCAGATGCCTAAAGAGAATATTTCATTTTCAAAGCATAGTCAGGCTTTGATCAAAGGTGTAGACAAGGTTCCGAAGTGGCAGATAAAATGGTAATTTTCCTTTTACAAATCCATTGTTAATTCGTATTTTAGGAGATTAGAATTATTAAATTTTAACAAAATAAAATTTATCCCTACAGATTTCAGACTGTTAGGACCATTCCTGGGATCCACTCATGTATTGCAATATTGAAGTTCCTTGTGTTTGTTTAAACTTATATTGACTCTTCCTTTGTTAAAATAAAATAAAATAATTTTGACCTTAATCCAGACTTCCTAGATCAAGTATCATCATTTAGCCCCATTCTAAATGAAAGTGGGTGGGGAATGATGTAAAAAGATGGGTTTCTATTTACTTAACCTGACTCTTCCAAGTTTCATCTGGCTTCCAACTTGCCCAAGAAAGGGCGTCAGATGGGAAATTACCGTGTGTTGCCACGGAATGCGTAGGGAAATAACTAGGCTCCAGCCTCGCTCCTTCACTTCTGTTTGCATCTAGAAAGCATTTTCCTTAAAGATCTGGTTTGATGTGTAGTTTAAAGCTATGAAATTTTCAAGTTAGCTGCATGAAAGTCAGCGAACCCAAACAAGCCGGGGCCAACTCTCTGGGCCTAAGGATGTGTAGCTATTTACTTACAAAAGATGAATCTGTTGAGAAACTGCTGTGTGACAGATCAACCAACTCCCAAGATGAGAGCAACGGGGCTCTTCAGCGAGCTTGCACTGTGTGGGAGAAAAGGTGGACAGTGATCACTGCAAGACAGGGGACGGGAGGAAAGCTCTTGGAGAACTCAGGCCCCCTCTGTGAGAAGTGGGAAGACTGGGTCGTGTACCACCTGAGGAACTAACAGGGGTCTGCTCCAGCCTAGCCTGCAGAACATGCATGTAACCACAGCACTCTTCCAATGGCTTGCCTGGCTCTATCTCCCCATAGCCTTGAACTGAGAAAGATGAGGAAGTGATGTTGTCTACACTGCAGGTAAAATGGGCTCCCAATGGCTAGTGCATATCATCCCCATCTCTCCAGAATCAGACTTAGGTGGTAACCTTGCTTTCACAGGCAGTATTCTGTGGTTTCAGGTGAATGGGTTTTTCTCTTTGGATTCATTGATAAAATGGAGCTATTCAGACAAATCTGAGGTACCATGAGTTCTGAACAGAGTACTGAACCAGAGTTAAGTACTAAACCAGTAGCTGAAATACATATATTTCAGTCCAACCTCCACCTTTACTGAACTTGCTTATTTATAAAACCATAATAAGCGTTGCTTATTATTAGAACTGTTTAAAGTCGAGTAAGTTCTTGTTTGTATGGAAGCATGGTCCTGTGGAGACAAGGGGATCCCTGGGATTTGCTGGCTAACCAGTCTAGCACAAACAGCAGACTCTGAGTTCAATGAGAAACCTCTTCTCAAAAAATAAGGAAATGAGAGCTAAAGAAAGATACCTAATGTCAACTTCTGAGATACATACATGGATACACAAGTATACACCACACATATTAAATAGAAAGTATGTATGCTGGGCAGTGGTGGCCCAGCACTGAGAAGGCAGAGACCACCCTGGTCTACAAAGTGAGTTCCAGGAAAGCTAGAAAAAAAGGCATGCATTTATACATCTGTACACACACACACACACACACACACACACACACACACACATATACATATATATATATATATGAAGGCAAAACATTCAAACACAAAATAATTTTTTAAAATTTTAAAAACAAAAAAATAATAAAAATAACTCATTAGCTCAATACAAAATATGTTTCCCATTTGTGTGACCTAGAGATAGAAGTATGCCTAACCTTCCTCTGGCTAACTACTCTCTCCCTAATCTTAGTCTATGGGTCTTGGTTGAGCTGTCTTGAAAGAAACCAAGATGAAAATAGTTGAGAGGTGCCCCCTCTTGAGTGCTCAGATCTGCCAGAAAGCCAGGGTGCCCAGTGTGCCCAAAAGTGCATAGAAATTCATGTCCTTGTCACTATCCAGCAAGGCACTCTGAGGCCATGGCCCAGGCCGACTCAGGTACAATTCACACAGGCAACAGCCTGTGATTCCTCCTCCATGTACTACTGCTTCTGCAAGCACACAAAATCCAAGCATTAGTTTGCACTGAGAAGTCAAAAGAACGCCTGAGTAGCTGTACAGTGTCAGGGTCAAAGTCCCTGCAGTCAGCCCTGTCAGAGCAATGTCCAAAGCTCTGAGAATGACACCAAACCTCATGGAAGACCCTCAGAAGGCACAGAGGTCTGCAACATGGCATGAGAATCTGCAGGCACTTGGCACAAACACCTGTTTCTCTAGTAAAGCCAAAGGGATGGGACCACAGAGCCCTCAGATGGCCACATTTCACCATAGTTTACCTTGGATACTAGAAGTGGAGCTGTTAAGATTTAGTCTCAGCCCTTCTGGGGTCCCTGTCTGTCTTCCTGTCCTTCCCTTTTGGAATGATGGTGATTTACGCTATGCCTTTATACCTTGAAGTGGTGCAGCTTTTTTTATAAAGGCTCATAGCTGAGTTTGCCTTGAGATGTTGGAGTTTGACTTGTGAGCAATCATATAACAATTTAGATATCAGGGACTCTTAAAGAAGAGCAGATTGCATTTTGCACTGGAATATGGGCATAGGCTTTTGGGGGGTATAGGCAGAATGCCGTTTGGATCTGGATTGTCCCCCAAGAGCACACATGTTAAAGGCTTGGACACCAGTTCATAACACTATTTTTTTTTTTTGGAGGGGGGGCGGTTCGAGACAGGGTTTCTCTGTGTAGCTTTGCGCCTTTCCTGGAACTCACTTGGTAGCCCAGGCTGGCCTCGAACTCACAGAGATCCGCCTGGCTCTGCCTCCTGAGTGCTGGGATTAAAGGCATGTGCCACCACCGACCAGCCTCAAAACACTATTTTTAAAAGTAGTGGTAACTGAGATGAGAGCCTAGTGAAGGACCTTCGATGCTCACAGGCATACCCTTAAAGACTTGGAGGACTTGTCTCTTCCTCTGTTCCTATGTTGCTCCCTGGCCACGAGGACAGCAATTTTGCTTCACCTTGTGTCCCCTGCCACTGCCATCTAGCATCCCTGCCAGAGGAGGAAGGCAATGGGCTTGTGGGATCGTGAACCAGGGCCTCAAACCATGACCCATAATAGACCATTTCTCCTGCTAACTTGATTAACTCAAGCTTTTGTTACAGCGACAGGAAGCTACTAATGGAATTACACAAGCATAGTCATTATTTTTCTCTTGGAATTAGTTTCTGTGGCTTGGGAACAAGTGTTGTGCAATACCTAGCATGTCTTAACATGGAGGAACTATGGCTGCCGCTAGTGTGTGCAACTTCATTTTAGAAATGATCAGGGAACCAAAAGTAACCCATTCTTTCTGGTTGCAGGCTTGCACCATGGACCTAAACGGGTGCTCAGAAGAGGACAGCTGTCTCCTTAGGCAGCCAGAGAAAGGAGATGTAAGTTGAATGTGTTGCACAGAAGTGACAACAGAGAGCTATTGAATTCAGCAGCCTCTACAGGCACTTTCAAAATGGGATGTTCATATCCATATTTATAAAGAGGAATCTGATGCCAAAAGAGGTTAAACAGTCTTTATAAATCCTTATGTTAAAGTTACTTCACGTCTGCTCTGGGCAGCTAGCTCGAGACTGTATTTTGTTGATTTATGTATTCCGGTGCTATGCTGGGTTGTAGGCATCAAAGATGACTAAAATGTGCGAGGTAGCCTACATATGATAAAGAATGTAGCTCTGGTGCTGGGGAAACTCGGGCCTAATTTGCTATTCACATTTACGTTAGTTTTTGAACATGTTTCCTGCCCTTAATTTTTTTCCCATCCACAATATTAAAAATGAGAAACCTCATTTTAAAAACTGCAAACCTCATAGGGTTGTCCTGAGGATTAAAGAGATAAGTATGATGTTTCCTCTATGGTCAGGATGTGGTAAGCATTAATGACTGTTTTATCCTGGGCATCGAGATGAATAGGAGTCGCTGGGACAAATGAGGTGGAGAGCCTTGGAAAGCCTTGGAGGGCTAATGGGGAGAAAGAGGAGTTTCTGCTGAAGTACCACTTGAGGCTTTTTACACCATTCTTTGCACTCTGATTTTGCAGGATGAGTGCGGGCATATATTCCATCATCAGCCCATTATTGGTGAAATTATTAAGGCCACTCCATGTAGTTAAAAGGGAGGTTTATTTTGTGGGGTAACTTACAAATGAAGGGCTAGGTAGGTTGCAGGGTCTGGGAAAGGTGTGGCGCAGTCCGGCGGTGTTCTCTGGAGAACTCTGCTCAGTCTACCTCCAGCGTCCAGGGTCCTGGAACCAAGAGAAGCCTCTCCTTTGGATCCTGGGTCTTCAGCGTCCTCTCTCAGCCCCGCCTTGTAGGCGTGACTGTTACCGAAGCCTCAATGGGGGTTGGAACTTCCAGGCCAAGGCTGGAATGGCTACCCACATGGTTCTTGACTGGAGCTAATCTAGCAAAAAGGACTCAGTTACTAAAGATTCATCCCCATTTTCCCTTCCTGTCCCCTGACCTACACAGACAATAATCTCAGATAAGCATGTCTGCCGTGTAGCTCCCTCCTCTTTGGTGGCTTTTCTGAGGCCAGGTTTTGTAGGGGTCAAGGGTCATCAGAGACTCTTAACAAGCCCTTGTGGGTTTCAGATCTAGAAATTAGTGGTTTCTGGCTTTATGTGTAATAATGGTGAATTGTTTGTTTGTTTGTTTATCTCCACCCGACATTCTTCTATGGCTTACATCATCCTTACTTGGTGTTCCAGAGGAGGGCATGTAACTTGTTGGAAAGTAAAAGCAGTTCTTTTTCTCTAGAGCAAAACTTCTAATGGAAGAATGAGAGAAAAGAGGGAGAGACTCACAGGAATATCTCTGCTCAAGTTGGTGCAGCAAGGTCATGTTCCAACCATTCCTTTTCCTACACAAAAGTCTCAGTGATGGAGGCTGGAGAGGTGGTCCAGCGGGCCTGGATTACATTTGTATCACCCACATGACAACTGTCCATTCCAAGGGAACCCAATGCCCTCCTCTGGCTTCCATGGGTGCTACATGCACAAGGTGCAGACATACATGTACATACACCCATACATTTCAAATAAAAATAAAGAAAAACATTTCTTTCTAAATAACAAGTCACAAAGCTAAAATACGGAAACGGAAAAACCAAAAAGACATAACCAGGTTCAGAAACAAAGTAAACATAGTCTTGAAACAGAAATGGAACTGGAACGGGAAACACTTGGCAGTCTACAGCCAGGAGCCCACTGGGGTCTAGGCCCCAAAGCCAAGATTTTGGTCTCCTAGAGGGTGGCAGAAACGAAACAGACTTCAGAGTAGAGAGGCCAAGAGCCAGCTGAGTGTATGAGCCAATGAAAGGAGTCTGAAAATATCACTGCCACCCCATGCCAGGGAAGCAGGAGGACAAAGCCTGCCTTGGACCCAGGAACCAAGCCACACAGCTGGTTCTGTGGTGTCCCCAACTTCACTGGATGAAGTGAGAACATCCAAATACATTAGACCTGATCCTAGAACTGAGGCCTAGGAGGCAAATGGAGGAGGAAGCACAGCAGGAGAGGAAAAAATATGCTAACACAAACCAGAAAAAAAAGCAAGTAGAAATGTCCTCTTCCAAGTGACCTTAACTGTCAGGTTATAAATACATAAAAATGTCTAACACCAAGAAAGCTGTCCAAGAAACACTCAGAACAGGAGTGTCCTCCAGATGAGACCAACTCTACAAACTGAAAGAGGTTTTTAAAGATTTACTTACTTACTTATTTTTTATTTATTTATTTATTTATTTATTTATTTTGGTTTTTCGAGGCAGGGTTTCTCTGTGTAGCTTTGCGCCTTTCCTGGACTAGCTCTGTAGACCAGGCTGGCCTCGAACTCACAGAGATGCGACTGCCTCTGCCTCCCGAGTGCTGGGATTAAAGGTGTGCAACACCAACGCCTGTCTTACTATTTATTCTTAAAGACAGGGTCTCAGCTATCATTGTGGCACACACCTTTAATCCCAGCATTCAGGAGGCAGAGTCAGGCAGATCTCTATGAGTTTGAGGGCAGCCTGGTCTCCAGAGCTAGTTCCAGGACAGCCAAGGCTACACAAAAACACCTTGTCTCAGAAAACTAAAGGAGAGGAAGAAAGGGTCTTACTAAGTCATCTTGCTGGCCTATATAACACAACATGTAGACCAGGCTGGGCTTGATCTTCGAAGGACCTTCCTGTTTCTCACCTCTGAGTGCTGACAGTAAAGAAATGCACCACCACACTTGGCACGATTTACTTATTTTTTAAAAGACCTTTAATTTTAAAGTATGTGTATGTGTCTGTATGGCTATATGTACATGAATGTAGGTGCCCCAAAGGCTAAGCTTTTTTTTTTATTTTTTTAAATTTATGTGTATGTGTGCATGCACATGTGTATGCTCGTGAGTATGAGTGCTCTTAGAGGCCAGATGAGGGCACTCGATTCCCTGGAGTTGAAATCACTCGTAGTTGTGAGCTGTCGAATGTAGGTGCTGGGAACTGAACTCTGGTCTTCTGTAAGAGCAGTTAAGTGCTCTTAAACACTGAGTCTTCTCTCTGGCACAGACAAAGATCTTTAAAATTAAGTACATTTGCTTTTTCAAGTTAATAAATGAAGGATTTATTATTGCCCCTTTTAAAGGGACAAGAAGTTATGCAAAGCATGAATAAAAAACAAGCAAAAATGAAAAACAACTAATAGAAATCTTACAAAATAAAAACATGGTTATTAAACTGGGAAAAAATAGAAAACTAATAGACTTTCTCTGAAGTCTATGTAGTCCACTAGTCTGAGCTAACAAGACACAAAGAGAAAAAGGACTACATCAATACACCAAAGACTCAGAATAGAGTCAAGAAAAATAAAGAGGCCTGGAAATTAGATGGAGATTTTCGGATCCATAGGGTTAACGCTGGGTTACTCTGACTTACATTTAAGAGGAATCCCAGCAAGAAAAACTGCCAAGAGGAACAGAAAAGCTATACTTAAGGGGTGTGAGCAGCTCAAAGTTTTCTAGTGGAAAACACCAGAAGTTCATATGAAGGAAAATCATTTACAAGATCATGAAAGTCACAGCTCAAGAGGATGAAGAGTAAAGGTAAGTTATTGAAGGGAAAATACTGGTTATCTGCAGAGGAGCCAGAGCTAGACTCTCAAAGAAGACAACTGAATATACCAGGAGTGCTGAATGAAAATACCAACCTAGAGTTTGGTTCCCAGACAAACTGTCATTTAAGGAAGAACGGGAAACAGTCACTTTCATTCATAAAAGGTAAGAGAGTTCACAGCTCACAGTTCTATACAAGCACCGGTCAAGCCAAGCCAACCAACCCAAAACAAATGAAAGGCCATTTGCTTCAGAGAGAAGAGACACTGGCAAGGGAAGGAATTAACAAAATGTTAAGTGGGATTAAATAATCCCTACCTTTGTGTTTTGGTTTTTTAAATACACGAAAACATTAGGCATGGTAGAACACACCTGTTACCCCAGTACTCAGGTGGCCCAAGCTAAGCCTGACTCAAAAGAAAAAACAAAAACAAAAAAACTACAAAGGCACATGTAAATGGGCAGTTGGAGAGCTCTAAGACCTTTGTCGGATTTGGGGAAAGGCAGCAATAATGACGTTCTCTGAAGTCTATTTGTCCTTTGAGAGGGGCTCTCACTATGTAGTCCAACAAGTCTCCCACTCCTGGGCTCAAATGACCCCCCCTCTTCAGCCTCCCAGACAGCTAGGCTACCAGGCCACTAGTCTGATCAGTCTACATTCTGGGTGTTTTCTCTCAGTGAAAAGCCAGAGCTTCTCAATCAACAGAGAGACTTGGTAGCAAAGAATTGAAGAGAGTTAATATAGGAAACTAATAATCCAGCAGGAAGCAAAATAAACATAATATAGCCACACACACAAAAAAACACAAAATAGAATTAAATCCAAATAGATAGTAATGAGTATAATAAACATAATGAAATCACTTTTTATAACGACATGGAACGTTATATTGGTTAAAATTTAACAAAAAAATGAGTGAAAGTAATATTCAAGTAGGTGATGTTAGCATGAAACACACAGTAAACTACAGAAAGGTGCTATGACAAGATATATATTAAAACAATTACAAAAAAGACAGCTGATAAAGCGATAAGTATCAGACAATAATCCTTTACACCAAATATGTAGTATAATAATAAAAATCCCTACCAAGAAACCTACTGTACCCATCACCATGGCTTTCAATCATAGAAAGAATGGCAAAGTTCCAAAGAGACATTGACAAGCTCACCATATGGCTGGGCATTTTTAACAATCCGAAACTGCTAAACCAAGCAGACCAAGAAACAAGGAACAGGGATTGAATCATGAAGGGCCTTGAGGGAGGCCACATTAAAGTCGGAAGGCTTTATTCTGAAAGCACCAGGAAGCCATTAAAAAGTTCTAAGCAGAGGCGTGATTAGATCAGATATCCGTTTTTAGAAGGGTCACTCTGACTATAAAATAGACACTGGACTTCGGGGTGGTTTAGACTACCACAGACAGAGTAGCTAGAAGACTCTGCCATCTAACAGGAAGGTCCTGATGGCCTGAATGATAGGAGAATCCTTGGCAAAGATGGACAGGCTTTCCAGGAAGCACATGGGTAGCATAGCTGATTGGATGGCAGGTGAGGCTAGCATCCACAAGCTTTCAGAGACCACTTGCTTCATTGTAATGGGGAAAAGTGGAGGTGCTTGCTTCGAGGGTTTTGAGGGATGGTGTGGGGGAGTGGATACTGTTTCCTTCCTTCTGGTTACAGTGTTTGAAACTCTCCTCCCCTCAGTTTTGACATTCAAATTGCCCACTGAAAAGTTAAATTATATTCAATATATACAAAGTAAGTCCATCAATTTTTAAAAATCCATCAAAAAGCACTTTTGTGTGTGTCATGCTGGGGACTGAATTTAGAGCCTCACACATGCTAAGCAAGTGCTCTCCCAGCTGGCCCATAACCTCCACCCTCCAAAATCATGTGTAGAGATGCTTCAATAAACCAGGGGAAGCCACGCTGCGACAATGCAAGAAAACTGTCCACATAACTTAATTATCATTGTTCATATAATAATGGTGCGTGATGGACCTTCAGGAATATCTGTATGCTCAACAGCTGAAGGAATAAACCAATCCTGAGTTTCTGTCATCTACAACTGCTACTAAAAATGGGTAAACTGGGTGTGGGAATGATTCAGCCACTAAGAGTACTGAGAGCTCCTGCAGACAATTTGGGGTCCGGTGCCAGCACTCACATGGAGCAGATCGCAACCACCTGTAACTCCAGTTCCAGGAGATGTGACATTCTCTCCTGGCCTCCACAGGCACCTGCATACACATGACACACATACACTCACTCAGGCACACACGCACACGCATAGACAAAATAAATATTAAAAAAAATAAGAAAGGCCAAGACAAGGGTTGTAACTGATCAATTGAATGCACATCTTAGGGCCTGAGGTTAGTCCCCACACCAAAGGAAAAAAAAAAAAAGATAAAAGCAATCAAACTTGCCCAGTTTACCATGAATTCTCAGGCATACATTTCATGGTGCATAAATCCCTTTCATTTAACTGGTTGCTATTAATTACCTTAAACTAATGTTTGCATTTACAAGCGGTAATTATTATTCAGAGAACAATGGTTTTGCAGGAACTGGGATGAGAAAGGGAGATGGAGATGAGCACATATTATACACCCAAACTGGGGTATAAAATGCTGGACATTAGGAGCTATTATTCCAAAGGCATTTAACTTGGCAGCTCCAAGCATGAAAAGAGCTTAAAGGATTTACAGATTTCCAATTATGAATTGCAAGGTTTTATATTTACTTTATAGTAATTCCCAAATGCAAATGAGGTGTAGATTTTTTAACATTCCAAATGTGCTCTGCAATTTCAACCTAATCTACTAAAAATGTGAATAAAGTTTGAGCCTGTAATGACTGCCCAAATAGGCATGAGACCTTTTGCAACCACTGAAGGGAATTTTCCTGGGAGTGTGCAGACTTGGAAAGTTTCTGGATAGTAATAGAGTCATAATGAGGTTGTGTGTGACTCTAGTGCTATCATTTATTATCGTTGTTTTGCTTTGTTTGTAAGACAGGGCCTCACTATGCAGTTCTGGCTGTCTTACACTTACTATGTAAAGCAGGCATGAACTCACGTGCTAGGATTATAGGCATACACTATCATGCTAAGCTTAATGTTGTCTCTTAAATGATGACAAGGATGCATTCCGAGAAAACAATATAGTCAGGATTTTTTAATTAACACTTGCTTGAAGCCTAATATTACATTAACTTTCTCTTATGGAGTCTGTTGTATAAGCCACTGTCAACCTCATTAAGAGCACGTAATTTTTAAAATTGCCGCCCTTTCTTATCAGAGACATTGCAAGCAATACAGCCAAGTGGACTTATCTCCTTTAGGGATAGAGTCTTTCCCTGTAGCCAGTCACTATATGGTGTCACCCAACCTCAAGCATGATGAACTATTAGCTAGTTATAGAACTCTCACTCTTGAGAAGAAATGCTGAATCCTAGAGCCCCTGCCATCCAAATGCTTTGCTGGTCATCTGCAATATAATGGATATTACAGAATGGATGTGTTATACTCTTCTGGGTTGTTTTCCCCCCAAAATTATCTTTTAAAAAAAAAAAAGATTTATTTATTACGTTTACAGCATGTATGACTGCAGGCCAGAAGAGGTTGTCACAGATGGTTGTGAGCCACCATGTTGCTGGGAATTGAACTCAGGACCTCTGGAAGAGCAGTCAATGCTCTTAATCTCTGAGCTATCTCTCCAGCCCCCAAAATTATCTTAATGTGCTGATTTTAAATAGCGTGGGGGAAAAAGATTATAAGAATAAAATTATATTTCTCAGTTATCAAAAAAAACTTAAAGTTGGATTCTCTTTGTTTTTGTATGAGTGGTGGGTGAAATTTCCTTCTAATTTTTGTGTTTCCTGGAAATGTGTATTTAAGAAGGAAGAAAGGAGGGAGGGACGGATGGACAGATAGATAGACAGACAAACCAATACATGAGCAGATGTGAACACTTCCTAGGATTGACACACGCTACCTGGAAGACTCACCAAGCTTAGATAGAATTAGCTGCCAGCTCACTTCGGCATCAGCAGTCTTGTCATTATAACAGCATAGTAACCAGGAAGTAGGAAAGAGTTTGGAGGGTTTTCTCTCATTTTTCAGCAAAGTACCCAGTGTCACCCCAAGACAATGACTACCTTATGTCTATGAGTTTGGGGAAAATGAAGGCTTTTCAAATGTCTGGCTATTTTAGCAAAGCTGTCTCCTGAATCTCTCCCTCTCTTCTACTGGAGATCCCTGCAGGCAACTTGCCTAGTGGTAGAAGCAACTCCTGAACAGCAGAGTCACATCTGCTAATGGAACAGTACAAAGCTCACTGCAGATGTAAGGGGACATCAAAGTAACCATTAAAACTCAGGGCTGATTAAATCTAAAAACTGGGAACTCTGGGGAAGGCTCTGAATAGCACATGTAGGGAAATGGCTGGGGAGGTGGTTCAGTAGAGAAAGGACTTGCCTACACAAGCCTAATGACCAGCATTTGGCTCCTCAGCATCCACATAAATGCTGAGTGTGTGTGGTAGATCTCCTATAATCCCAGGCTCAGGAGGTGGAGATGGGATGGGGGCCTGGCTAGCTAGACTAGATGAACTGACAAGCTCTGGGCTCAGCTCAGGAAGAGACTCTACCTTAGGAAATATAAATAAGGTAAATGTTAGTGGATGACCAAGGAAAACACTTTTCGTCAGCCTCTGGCCTCCATACCCAAGAGTACATGTGCCCACACAAGTGCTCCCACACGCATGTGAACACTTGTACAGGCACATATACATACACCATACGTATACAAGGAAAGTATAAGTAAGGAGGACAGACCAAAGGATGAAGATCTGGGAGTTGGTTTTATATGAGAAACACAGGGGGAATTGACAACTAAGTTAGGCCACCACTTTCTATAAGGAATTGCTCACTTTAGGAGGATTGTGAGTTTGAGACCAGTGTAGACTACACAGTGAGACAGGCCTCCACCCTGTCCTGGCTTTAAATATTGAGCTTTGCTGTCTACTCTTTGTGTGAACACACATCCCTTAATATATCTGTGCCTCAGTTTCCTCAAGGGAAGTACTAGACATAGTGGATCTTGCTTGCTAGGGTTTTAAGGAGCCTCAATGAACCTTTAAAACCTGTGTAGCTCAAGGACACAGCCGGAGACAAGTATTAGATATACAGGGTCAACTGGTATTATCAGGAGAGATTTGTGTCCATAACACACATCAAGATCTTACACTGGTTCCCACATGCATCATAAACACATACACACACACACACACACATCACACACACACACACACACACACACACACACACACACACACACACACACTAACGCATACCCATGAATGCATACACACACCACGATATCTTGTTCTACATGCTCTGACCTAGTCAAGGCTGCCCTTCAGCTCATGATGGGGGCCAACAAAAAGGAGTAACTGCGTAGAGTCTTTAAATTCCATTTCATTTTGAAAAACTCTAATCATAAAAATGAATATAATCACCCCAGAGCCCATTATTACTACTTTGTGAGACATCCCAAGAGCCTTAGTGGGACAATACTTCAAGTAAACTCATGCTTGGTCTGACTTACCCAGGCAGGAGAAGTGGCCCTTCCTGAGAGCCCATGGTGCTCTGTCCATGCCTTGATCATAATGCACTGAACGCTGCAGTAAACTCCTTGCAGAGCTTCAGAAGTCCCTTGCTCTTCTCTACCCATGAGCCTTTGCAAGCCCAGTCCTTCCTGCCAGCAAGACCTATCCCACCCATACCCTCTCTATTGTGATACTGAACTGCAATGGCCCATCTACTGTCAGCCTTCCCCAGTAAGCTAGTAGCCCTGTGAGAACTAAGAGCCATCTGTTTTTATTCCCCACTGTGTCCTCAGTGCCTAGCAAAGTGCGTCGCACATCGTGGGGCCTCCAAAAATATTTGAGAAGTGAAAAATAGGTATTTCTAGCTATTGATAGCTTAGGACTCTACCATTTCAAGCTGTTTAGCTTCGAACAGACTGCACAACTTCTCGGGTCCTCAGCTGAAATAACTTCCTTTTATGTTCTTGAAATGACTAAAAGATAGAGCAATGAGAAGACCAGCTGGCAGAATGCCCAGAACAAAGCTAACACTGATAGTTAGTACGCGTTTTCAAAAGCAGCAGAGCCAAGTGCACCCAAGCCTTTCATTTCCCTAATTTTGTCCCTTTCTCGTTTAATAAAAATAGATGTTATAGCCATAATTGTCAGTATCAAGACCCCAGAAAACAGGGGAGGTGGGATGAAAGGTCAGAGGACACCAGGCTGAGATTCTCTGAGGTAGACATGGATTAGTACTGATTCATAAATGTTCATTAGACAACTTGTAGAGGTCACGCACAGCAGAAGCAAAAACGCTCCGCTGGGAGTGTGCCTTCCTACCTACGTCTCTGCACAGGAGTTAACACCACACAAAACCAACGTTTGCAGCACTGAAGTCATAGATGTACTTTAAAACTAAGTTAAATAGGCCCACTACTTGCCCACTCAAGAAATGGGTTCAAAGATACCAGAATCACCAGTCACATGCCATGTGGCATTTGGGTTTTTGTTGTTGTTGTTGTTGTTGTTTCTTGGAGACAGAGTTTCTCTGTGTAACAGCCTTGGCTGTCCTGGAGCTCACTTTGTAGTCCAGGCTGGCCTAGAACTCACAGAGATTTGTCTGCCTCTGACCCGGTTTGCAAAGGCTCATGGGTAGAGAAGAGCAAGGGACTTCTGAAGCTCTGGGATTAAATCTTGGGATTAAAGGCATGGGCCACTATGCCTGGCTGCTATGTTTGAAAACCTCATGTCTGTCTGTCTTTACTGATAATAGTTTGTATTTGTTGAGCATTAACTATATACCAAGCAGTTAACTTTGGCTCTCACATATGCTTCTTAGAACTTAGTCATTTCCATTTCAGAGATGAGATGACTTGGGACTGTCACTGAAACAATGGAGGGACTAGATATCCCCAATAAATTAGTATGAAGCCAGACTATCAACTACACAGCCTGGACTCAAATGACACTGGTCTCTCCCTACCCCTGTGCGCGCGCGCGCACACACACACACACACACACACACACACACACACACACACCTGCCTTCTGTCATTGGATTGTCATTCTGAGTCTGGTTTGTGAGGCTAAGCTCCTCTGGTCCTTCATTAAGCTACAAGTCTCTCTCAGCCTAAGGAATCTGGAGGAGAGGTACTACAGGGTCACATGACATCTGGATTGCAGGAAGCAGGCTCTCTGCCTTCCCACAGTGCAGGGAATGCTGTGATTACATGGCAAGATCGTGGGTGGGAGGGCTCGCCTGCCTCCTCTCATTTAGGTATGCAGGTCCCAGCAAGCTCCCTCACTGAGGAATAACATCTACTCAGGCAGATTCAAGAGGCTACTAAGCAACAGAACATGCTCACAGAGAAAGAGCCAGAACAAGGCAGGCTGTGAGGGCACATACCCCTGTCAGGGCCACAGGATGTGGATTCCATTTGGTAGTCAGCCGCTGCTTCTGTCGCTGGTACTGGTCTCCAGTGGACAAGCAGCCTTTCGTCTCTGCCCTGGTGGGGGAAGGTGGGCTTGGGAAAACAGACAAATGACACTCTACATCACCAAGAGTTCCAGCAGCCAGCTAAGATATCTCAAACATCGTTAACAATCCTCTTTCCTCAGACCTCCTCCAAACCATGCTTGAAAGGGTACTCTTATCTGTAATGACAAAATTATAATTTATAAAGCCTTATATGTGTTTTAACGATGTTTTGTAAAATCAAGAAAACGAGGCCTGTTCTTTAAATACCAGGCATTTACCCTCCAGCCACCAACCACTGCCTCAGCTCCTTGCTGATAGGAAAATTAAAAAAAAAAAAAAAAAAAAAAAAAAAAAGGCCATTTAAATTTTTTTTTCTTCAGAGAATTCTGCAAACCACATTTGGTACTGACTCTACATGTGAAATGTTTATTTGTTCAGAAAAGCCATGTCTAGCTCCTATTGAACATTTCTTTGGTTCTATTTCCTAGAATGAGCAGGGGGCAACAGCATGAGCGATCCACGCACTTCCCATTTTCATTTTTCGGCATGAGGTTAAGAGAGGCAAGCATCTCCCTTTCAAGGCAATTGCATCTGTGTGGCCAGTGGTTGTGGGGGGCGGTGGTGAGGCTGTCAGTCTCCAGCTGGCCTCAGAGTAGTCACTGAAGCGGTGAGCTGTGGCCAAGACCTTTTCCTGATTTAGCTGTTAGTCCGCAGAGAGAACCTACACAAGAAAGGACCACAGAGAAGGTGCTGGCAACAGATTTTGCTAGGGAAGGGGCTGGTGGGAGAGGGGAATGGGGGTGCAGAGGCTGAGGATGTTAATCACAGCTCTTCAAAGCATTGCACAGCGGTGGAGTAAGCAACAAGACAGGTCAAAATTGATATTTCTAAATCTAAGAAACAGGAGGCGCGTGTCCCTCATCCTCTCTCCTACACGCATGCCCACCTTCCTCCAACACCCAGCTATTTCTGCCCTAGATTTTGCTTTCATTCTGGAGGATTCGTTTCTTATGCCAGGTGTATAAATACAGTTATGAAACACTGCCTGCTCCTCCGGTCCCATAGAGAGGCTCCCTTCTGCTGAAATAAAAGAAAACTAGCTTGTTGTTTTTGTTTCCCCCGCGGTTATATTAAAATTGGTTGCTGAATTTTCTATCCTCTAAATTGTTGAATGCAGCAGTAGTTTTCTTTGTTTGTTTGTTTGTTTGTTTGTTTAGTCATCATAAAAACAAACGTCATTTAACCAAGATGCAGCCTTGAAAGGAAGGAAATCCTGACAAGCCTTTAGTGATTAAAGATAAGCAAGTACTCGGTTTGACCCTATTTGAAAGTCTCCTCTATCTACTAAGTATAGATAAATCTTTATGGAATGACCTATTAAGTGGCTGCTGCTGGGACGGAGCTTTGGGTTTTGTTTCAGCTGTGAAATAAGGTCACTCTGCTTTTGGTAAAAACTGATGTCGCTGCTTTGATAATTAAAACTTACAGAGTCTTGACGAGATGACAGATTTAAACCTCTAAAACTTAATGTGCAGTGATAAAATTGCAAAAGGAGGAAGGATAAGGGTCCCTGACTACTGCTCATTAAATTAAATATTAGTCATAGGGTATTTATGTCACTTTTAAGTAAAGAATTCCAAAAAGTGTTTTGAAAACTTTAAATTCAAAGCATGATCCATGGCCTGGCTAGCTTCATTATGGAAGGGAACCAATAGAGAGAGCCACATGTTGGGGGGGGGGGCTGGGGATCATGTAAGTGAATTTATAACATAAACAGCTGATGTTACCAGTCAAGGAGCCAAAATTCAAAGCAGGTAAAACTGACTTGGTCCTTAATTCGGGTGTTTTATTTTGTTTGAGATAAGATCTCCTGTAGCACAGGATGACCTTGGATTTCTAATCTGTCTGCCTCTACCTCCCAAGTGCCAAAGTGGGGTTTTCTATCTACAAACAGGTCCATTATTTCCAAGCCCTAGTCCTCCATGCGATGGTTCTCTATTGCTGAAATGAGAAGTTCCTAGCTTGAGGCCAATAACACTTTAAGAAGCAATGCCTACAAATAAAATTAAACAAATGCTTGGGCAAGATCTCCTTGTGTCTACATCTCTTCTCCCTTCTAGACTGGGACCCGAGACAGCAGTCAGTACTGGTGATAACGTAATGATAACAATGATGAAAGGCACATAGCAAACATCAGGGCATGCCTTTTTTCCTCTCTGTGCCCACTCTACATCTGCCACCTTCCTCCCATCATGCCCATCATCCAGTCTCATTGTGTGGTTTGTCATCGTCCAGCTGGCAGGGACAGTACACACTGGCTGTACCAGAGACTGGATCTGACTGGTCTGTGAGGTGACATTGGTTCTCACAATACATCAACCAGCCGTGTGGTTTAGGCTTCAGTCTCTTGTATGTTTAGTAGTGATAGTCACTTATCTCCGAGAACCAAATCTGGGACAAGCTGGGAACAGATCCTACTATGGATGGGAATTGTAACATTCCCTTGGAGAGGTAGAGGAAGGCTTTTGAGACCCAGGTAGTAAACAAACATCCCGTGACTGGGAAAGGTGCCACTTGCAGGGTTCTGAAAGACACATTCCTCAGCTTTGTAGAAACTGTACTCAGCTGCTGGGAGACTGACCAGGCACACTGCAGAGAGATCTTTTGGACCAATGGAGCTGCCTGGCTGTTATGTGGAGAGCTCTAGGGTTACTCTGGTGAGGCATCACCTATGTTTTGGTGGGCTTTCCAAGATACAGCTCCTTTGGAGTCATCCCCGCTCCCACAAATAGCCCTTTGTCCAAATACTCCTAGTGGTAACCCCACCTCACTGGTTCCCCAAGTTGGACTTTGGTACAATAATTACTTTGGACTGTTGGGAGTTCCCTTCTGGGGGAGTAGATATGTGTTACATCTCCTCAGGAAAAGTCTCTCACACACACAATACCTACCACCTACAAACCGAGGCACCTTACTGAAATAAGGCCACCTGTGAGGTCTGAGGAGACAGCCAGCCTCTCCTCTCCAGACAGAACACCACCTTCAGTTGAGGCTCATTTCAAGTGTCACCTACATTTATGGGCTGAGTGTGCATGAGGCCAGCATTCAACCTTGCCTGTTACTCCTCTGTAAAGTCTGCTTGCCTCGGGGAGTCATGGTGAAGATGTGTGACTAGACTAAAATACATTCTACAAGTGCAAAATACTGCTTTTCTTTTGGAAATTTTGTTGATTTTTATTTTATGTGTATGAGTGTTTTGCCAGAATGTATGTCTATGCAGCACATGTGTGCAGTGCCCGTGGAGACCAAGAGAGGGCATCAGATCCCCTGGGGCTTGAGTAACCAAGGGATGGTTGTGAGCTGTCATGTGGATACTGGGAATTGAATCTGGGTCCTCTGGAAGAGCAGTCAGGGCTCTTTTGCTGAGACATCTCTCTAGCCCTAAAGTACAATTTTTAATTGTACATTAAAATAGAGAAAATCTTATAAATATGGTTCCCTCCTTCAATACGTCAATGTGAGAATTTTAAAAAAAAAGAAAGAAATAAAAATTAGAACACTGTATTTGGACTAGTTCTTTAGAGATGTTGTTTTGAATCTTAAGAAGATATAATAGAGGAGAGCTTGATGTAGCAGTATACAGCTGTAATCTCAATACTAGGAATGCTGAGGCAGGAGGATCATGACTTTGAGGCTAGCCTGGATTATATAATTGAATTCAAGGTCAGACTGGGATACATAGCTGGGCTTTGTCTTAAAAGGGAGGGCATAATATGTTAAATACTATAAAAGTAGAACCTTAAAAATATTTACATTGTGTGTTAGGTATAATATAAAGTGCTTAGGTTTCTCATGTTTGAGTCACAATGGTAATCCAGATGGTACAATATTTTTAGGCAACGTAACAGTTTTATGTTGGATAGCATCTGTGCAACTTCTGATGTGATCTGTTTAGATTTTACCTTGAGCTTTATTGGTCTTCTATTTACTTACCCTTCCCCAATCATTAGGCACTATTTTCTGAGGTATAAATGGCAACTACAGTAGCCCCATGTGGCCCATCTTCGCCTTGCTCTAAACCTGATTATATAGTAGAATTGCTAGAGGTGCCAAATAGCAATGCTTTGAGTTTGGAATTTTATCACTCTCGCTGGTCACTGAACCCACCAGTTATAAATTACATTTTTTTATTACCGCCTGGAAAAACAAATTAAGTGATGGGCAATTCAAAGTCTACATGCAAAACAGCTCTCTGAGAAGTAAAACTCAGCTGGACCAATTCCCATCCCTCCCCCACCAGGGAAAATGGAGGAGCTGGAATACCTGACATGCCAGTTGGTCCTGTTACTTCTGCCAGCTGGGTAGGTCATGCCGTGATCTTACTGGGCTCTAGAGAGGTGTCGGCTGTCTCTCTCACACCTCCTCTCCTCCCCGTGAAGAACAGAGGTCCATGTGGCATTGATCCTGCCGATAGCCTTAATCTTTGTACTCATTGGGTGTCTCTCTGCTCTCCTCTTCATACTGACGGGCATCTGATGGAGCACAAGGTCAGCTGGAGCCGGTTGGACTTCAACTGGCCCCTCTAGCTTGTGAGCTGTCTTTGGTGATTTCCTCCCAGTTTCATTTCTTTCGCCTTGTGTTTGTGTGCCCCCGGCTCCTATTTTCTTAATGTGCTTTTTATAAATTATAAATAAATAAATAAATAAATAAATAAATAAATAAATAAATAAATTTTAAAAAGCCTTCTTTCTCTGATTTCCCATCTTATTCCTACTTCATTTCTGAGGGCCACGAGCTGTGTTCCCCACAAATTCAAAGCATGGTTCGGGCTATAGGTCATCAGAGGCACCATCCACGGTACCCAGACACTGACATTAAACTACAGGATGAAAGTGATTTTCCTTCCTAATTCTCTTCTAGTCCTTGTCTATCATTTCAAGGAGAAACTTCCCATTTGGTCCTTGTGTAGCTAGCACTTGCCAATCTTCCCTTTGAAAAGAGAGCAGGCCCCAGGCTGAACGCCTTTGACATGTGTAATAGTATCTAGCTAGAGTTGTATAATGTTGTTTTGGCTTTTATTACATAAGAGTGCTTGTTTTTATTGTTGCCTCCTATTTACAGCAAGTGATGATGGCCTTCTTTTTATAGTCCTGATATAATGTTTCTTCTTTTCAAAAGCATATGTAAATTTAAAATGTGCACCAATTTAAAGGAAAATATTAAGTACAAGGATAGAGACGGATGTTCAAGGTATTATTGCTGGAGTGATGGAAGTTTGAAAACTAACAGTCTAGAATCACTTAGTCTTTGCTTGTTTTTTTTCTTCTTTGTAGCACTTTATGATATTGTTAAGGCATATTTGTTAATAGCATCTAGACCTAGAGAAAAGATATTCCATTTATGATTCCTCCAACTGAAACTGTATAGGAATTATTTCATAGTCTCTTTTTGTTTCTCTTAGCCATGGGGTTTTGATAGCCTTTTCTTCAAATACATACTGGTAACAGTTTCCTTAATCTGCTCTCTATTGCTGTGATAAACAACATGACCAGCAGTAACTTGGAGAGAAAAGGGTTTATTTTGTCTTACAGCTTACAGTCCACCATGAAGGGAAGTCAGGGCAGGAACTCGAGGCAGGAATTGAAGCAGTGACCATGGAGGAGTGCTGCTTATTGGCTTTCTCTTTATTTCCTGTTCAACCTGCTTTCTTAAACAACCTAGGACCACCTGCCAGGGGTGGCACTGCCCACAGTGGGCTGAGCCCTCCCACATCAATCTTGATTAATATCAAGAAAATGCCCCCACAGACTTCCCAACAAACCAGTCTGATGAAAGCATTTTCTCAGTTGAGGTTCCCTGTTTACAAATGTCTCTAGCTTTGTCAGGTTGACAAAATAAACAAACAAGCAAAACCTCCCCAGGACCAACTACTGATCTTCCAGCAGAGATTCTGGGAGATAGTATTCTGTAAAGTAATTTGGTTTAATTCTACATCTATTTTTAACACACACACACACACACACACACACACACACACACACACACGCACACACACTGCCACTATTATCATTATTGCGAAGACATATATAGCCCATGGGACATCAAGACTTTGACCCCTATTTATTATGAATTATTCAAGATGATCTCATTAATCCCAAGTAATGAAATCTTTGCACACCTTTCCCTGAAGGGAAAAGGGTTATATCTGCAATGCTTTATGCTGTTCCTCCCCACCCCAAGACTATTCAGTCCCACTCACACCAAGGGCACATTTATCTCAGGGAATTACACCCTCCTTGACCTCTTTTCACTTAGCAATAAAACTCTCTAAAATTCCTATGTTTATTCTCCAGGATCTAGTGGGGATGTCCTCAGAGGTAGTTGCGTTTGGCTCCTTCCCAGTCTTGTTTTCTGCACATGTCAGTCGAGAGGGGTTATGGGGAGTTGATATTCAGACTTCTGTGATTGCCACCCCACTGTCCACAGTATAGTGATAAGTCTTAGGGTAGATGGAGCAGGTTGTCATTGATGCAGCTTCTTTTTGGTTCCATATTCTCATTTCAAATGCAACCCACTGCCATCCACATCTTCCATTCTCTGGGAAAATTCAAGCTGTGTATTCACAGTTTCAAAGTAGGTAAATGGTTAACCCCTTGTGCTAAAACAACAAAACACATCCAATTCTTGCAAAAAATGGGTGTCAGGAATAGGTCCTGGTGAGATGGAGAATAACTGCTTGCAATCCCCTTTGCTGCACTGTTTAAACACCATAGCCTCCTTGTTCCTTTCCCATCTCACTCAACTCTCGGCACACCTCAAGCCTACTATTATGACAGGAGCAGGTTGTGTCTATGCTCTGGTGTTGTGTCAGATTCTGTCATTGTGGGCCATGAGGGTTTAGGAAGTCTCAGGAAGAGGACAACGGAAGCCTCTATCAGTGTTTCTAGGTTCTTGTGACAGTCAGAGAAAAGATCCAGGGACAAGATGAAATAAGAAAGCAGAAGGAAGCTTTTATCACAGAGCAAAGGTACACCTTCAAGAGAGTATGGGCTTTTCAGCAAAGAGTTAACTTAGATGGAGATGAGGCTAAGGCAAGGGTGTAGGTGAGTTCCGGGGGTGGGTTAAGATTTCCCAGAATAGTGTTTATTCCCTCTTTTTCTTAATCCTAATACAGGCATGGGGGGTGGGGTCAGACATGTCATGACAAGTGTGTGATGGGAAAAGTCAAGGCTGGTGATACAGAGATGCCTTTAGAATGGAGCAAGTAACAGTTAGTGGTCAGATGGGTTGACCAGGATAGTCCATTGTGGTATGGCCTTTGTCTTTACGATTTGAGTGATCACCTGATGCCCTGCTGTAATACAGTTCTACACAGCACCATCTTCTAGTCACTTCCTTTCCCACTGTTCTGTCTAGCTAGCCTATCTCACTATGATGATGGATTACCTTAGGGACACCAAGGGCAGGCTTCCTTCCTGAACACAGCCCTTATGCACACAGTGTTGTCCTCTCCAGTGCCCATTGAGGGACAATCTTGATCAGTTGTTTTACAGATAACCCTTTTCCATGTTTGTTTCTGGGTTGACTGACCCTGTAGCTGGCAAGATGCCACCCACAGGCCTTCTCGGAACACTGAGGGCTGAAGTTGGGCCTTGGCCTTTTCACAGTTTGTGACTGACTGTCCCAGTTGGTCCTGGTGGGTCCTGGTGGTTTGGATAGGTATTTCCTGCTGCTTGTCCCTAATCTTAGCAGCTGGATGCAATCAGGGGCCTGCTCTCTGGCTGGCAGCGGGAGCTTTGATTGATGTTCCATGCCCAGCAACTGTTCCTTCACAGAAAGCTGGATCCGTGCTTTCTTCTCCACTTTCTTCTGTGATGGGTCCTTTTCTTTTCCAGCTTAACAATTTTATGTGTAGCCCTATAATTGATTCCACTCTGACTACTTGCTCAAAAGTCCTCAGACACTTAACTTCTCGTACTGAAGTGTCATGTGCCTTGGGATATGACCTCAAATGTTAGATCTGTATAAGTTCTTCATCCACCTCCTTCAAGTTCCTAAGTGAGCTAACCCTGTAAAGTGCTCTGCCCCACACCTAGTACACAGTAAATGTGGGTTAGTGTTGAGATTGTGCTTGGCCCTGTTGACATTTTGTTTCTGATAGCTACCATTTTTGCAGTGTTGGGGTCTTCCCTCAGCAGTGTGGAGGTTTTTGTACTTGGTCTGTGCTGGAACTCTTGAAGAACACCCACAGCTCTTGTCCCTGACCCGGTTGTCACTGCTTGCACATGCTGCACGCTGTCTGTCTAGACTCAAGTCTATTGAGAGCTCTCTTCCTCAAGAGTTCTGGTCTTGTCTGGAGCTCACTGCCTATCTTGATCTGGAAAGAGGCTCCATATTCAAGGCAGAGACAGGAAGGCTGGGTAGACCATCTTCCTGTTCCTCCAGGGGGCATCAAGCAATTAAGCCAGGGAAGCTGCATTTTCTTCTTCCTGTCAGAAAGGCTTGAGCACTGCCAAATCCCTCTATAGGATCTTGTCAGTGTTCTCTCATTTCAGGCTCTCCATTCTTCTGCCTGCACCAACTGAGAATTCATCTCCATTTCTGTGCATTAGCCCTCCTACAAGATCACTGTTATTTCCAAATATCAATTGGCCATAATTCACAGTAGTCTCTCCTGCAGATGTTTACAGATAGTACTTAGGAGTCACTAAAACTCGGGGAGGAGCCCTAGAATATGACAGTATTCAGTAGCTTATGGGGTGTCAAAGACATTTACTCCTAAGTTGTAACAGCTCTGTCCTCTTTGCATTTCCTGATTTTGCCCAAAGCATGGTCTTTTCTGGGTTTCACTGGCCTTTTTTTTTTTTTTTTTTTTTTTTTTTTTGGTTTTTAGAGACAGGGTTTTTCTATGTAGCTTTGTGCCTTTCCTGGAACTCACTTTGTAGACCAGGCTGGCCTCAAACTCACAGAGATCCATCTGCCTCTGCCTCCCCAGTGCTGGGATTAAAGGTGTGTGCCACCACCGCCTGGCTCACTGTCTCTTTTATATATACAAGATTTATTTTTATTTTCTGTGTATGGTCATTTGTCTGCCTAGTACCTGATACCTGCAAAGCCAGAAGAAGGCATAGGATCCCTTAGGACTGGAATTACTGGTGGTTGTGAGCTGCTCTGTGGATATAGAGATTTGAACCCATGCCCTCTAAAAGAGCAGCAAATGCTCTTAACTACTGGACCATCTCTCAGCAAAGCCCCTGAGTTTCACTGTCTGACTCTTTCCATGAACTCCTCAAGACTGTTTGCACATGTACTCTGGCTCACTTTTACTTATCAACTGTCCACCTTGATAAAGTATTATGGAACTTTCTCTCCCTTGGCCTTCCCTCCTTTTGTTTTAGACAGGATCACACTTCTCAACTTCCTGCCTCAGCCTCCTTATGGCTGGAGTCACAGATGCATGTCACCCAAGTTATTGTTTCCTTCTTATGCTATGACAGCTTGGTAATCTTTCTGGAACGGGAGGGCCAGCTTTCCAGAACCATTCATACTCAGTAAGGACATGAAGGAACTACCAGAGCCTAAAGTATTGTTGCTGTGTTTATTTGCTTATCTTAAGATTTATTCTTAAAATTTTAATCATGTCTATTTGTGTGGGAGTAAGTGCACATGAGGTGCCCAGGGAAATCAGAAGAGGGTGTCGGATCCCCTAGAGCTGGGGCTACAGGTAGTTGTGAGCTGCCTGATGTGGGTGCTGGGAACCAAACTTGGATCCTCTGTAAGATCATGGAGGACTAGGGCTTGCAAATAACAGACCTGTCTGTAGGTAGAAAACCCCACTTTGGCACTTGGGAGGTAGAGGCAGACAGATTAGGATTCAAGGTCATCCTGTGCTCTTTAATGGCTGAGCCTTCTCCCCTGTTCCTGCTGTGGTTTGTTGTTGTTGTTTTAAGATGGTTTTGTTGTTGTTCATGTTTTTGTTGGGTTCAGACTGAAGGCAGGCCTCCAGCCCATGGCCCTGTTGTAACTTTTTGGTCATGCTGTTATCCTTCCAACTCTCTCTCTTGCTCTTTCACACATAAATACACATACACACAGAGCCAGGCTGGGTGGTTCACCCTGTAATCTTGGCATTCTAGGTACTGAAGCAAGAGGATAATGTGTTCAGGTCAACCTGGGCTACATAGTGAGAGCCTCTCAGAAAAAGAAAAAAAAAGACAGGAAGGAGGAGAAACACACACACACACACACACACACACACACACACACACACACACACACTCCTGTACTCATTCACACACCACACACACTCATACGCACCCCACACACTCATATACACCCCAGCGTGCACACACACTCATACATACTCCCATACACACATTCACACCCCTACTCATACACATGCACACTCCCCGCCTCCACATACTCACCCCCCCATACACATATCCACACTCATACACACAACCACACATCAAATTTTCCTGTTGGAAAGCTTCAGTATTATTCAAAAGTCTCACTTTAAAATACTGTACTTTAAACGACTGAAGAGACTAAAAGCAAAATTGTAAAAAATATTCATTGCTCGTCCCCTGATGGTATGTTTGTCACCCTGAGACAGTGCTCAATAGAGGATGTGCACTTTACAAATGACGAAGTGTGATCATCTCCACAGCAGTTCCCCTACAGACCTCTAAGTCAGTCCCTAAAGTTTTCTAAATTGAAACATTCCACAGTTTTGTTAAGGAGAGCCATATAAACTCAGCTATCGCTTCCTTTCAGCTAAGTAGCTCTTAAAATAGCAAAGCAGTACCTTCCAGAGGAGAATTTAGTTCTCTCAAGAAGCAAATAGGTTGTACCTGTCTTTTCAGGCTTGCATTTCCTGTTTTCGGGGACTAAGCCCAGCTTCAAGAAGGTGTGTCAGGAACAGAGGTGCAGACCTACCCCCAGCCCTGGGGAGGCTGACGGGCGTGTGTCAAATCTGAGCCTGGGCTGCACAGTTAGACCTTGTCTTAAAGCAACCAAGGAGGATTGACAGAGAGCTCTGGGGATCTGGTCACTGAGGCTCATCCGCTCAGCCTTGTCAATCAGGCTAAGTTTGTTAGACGCCCCCCATCCCATGCCCTTTCCCTCTGTTTTTGAAGCTGCAGACATCTGGCCGTGTTAAGTACCCAAGTACAAAGTTGTACAGCCCAGGATGGAGAATACATACCCCCACCCTGTTTCTGATTGAATAGTTATGATCAGTCAAGCTTATCAAGCAAGATCTCTGTATAGAAGTCTGGCAGATCATACAGTCCAACATCACCAGCAGGGATTTCACTACAAGGGTAATGCTGAGCTTTAGAACAAAATAAAACTTTTTATTACAGGGTGTGTGTGTGTGTGTGTGTGTGTGTGTGTGTGTGTGTGTGTGTTGAATGTACACCTATGTATGTAAATGAGCACACCGGTTCAAGTTCAAGGGTTTGGAAGCCAGGGGAATGTCAGGTGCCCTGCTCTTTGCCTTTTTTCCCTCACTGAATACTTGAGATAGGCTGGTAGGGCCCAAGATAGAGAGATCCTTCTCTTTCTGCCTCTCACAGTCCTGGAGTTACAGGCATGTGGCCAGTCAGGCTTTTTACATGAGTGTTGGGATCCAAACCCAGGTCTTCATGTTTGTATGGCAACCATTCTTACCTACTGAGCCAGCTCTTCAAGCCTCCAAACTCAAAATTTCCCTTTTATAACACCTGGATTTTGTGTTGTATTTTTAAAAGTCCTGCTCATTCCAGATTAAAATATGAACCCCTGTATTCTCCTGGGATATTGATGATTTCATATTTTACATGTAAATCTTTGAGGTATCTAGTAATTATTTTGACTTAAGAAGCAAGATAAGGAGGGATAGTAAGATGGCTCAGTGGTTAGCAGCACATATCACTCTTGCACATGTCAGAGTGACATTTGAGAGGAGCTGAGTTCTATTTCCAGCACCCACTGGGTAGCTCAACTGGCTGTAACTGTAATTCCAGGAGGAATCTTCTGGCATACACACACACACACACACACACACACACACACACACACACACACAACTTAAAATAATATTAAATCTTTTTTCTTAAGAAGCAAGGTTAGAATCTGGTTCTTGAAAACTACATTTGTGTTTTGCCTGGACATGTAGTAATTGTATGTATTTATAGGACTGTGGTGTTTCACTGCAGGTATATAATGCATGATGATAAGAGCATCTGTCTTATCTGTTACCTCAGTTATCACTTTTTTGATGTTGAGAACATTCAAAATCCTCTCTCCCAGCTACTTTAACATATTCAGTGAGTTGTTATCAGCCATCACCCTACTGTGCTGCAGAGCACCGGAAGCCATTTCTCTCATCAATATGCACTCTCGGGCCTGTTAACTGTCGTCTCTCCTTCTTCCCTTTTTCTTTCTTCTTGACCTCAAAACGGCGCAACAGCAACCCTCCATTATTTTTTATTGAATTAATCTATCTTCCATAGGTGCTCTCGCCACAAGGGCTCCATTCCTGAGCCACACCCCCAGCCCATTTAGAAGTTCTTTAAATAGCAACGTGTCCTTGTTTATTTTCAAAGTGATTCAGTTTATGCCAGTTCTGTACACGGTCTATAAAATTCCTATTGAAAACATAATGCCAGAAGAGCCACGGGACGTGGGATAGTTATTTAAACCTTTTGAGCCTGTCTTTCCACCTGTTAAAATTAAGACCACAATATCAATTTAGTATTATTCTTGTGAGTATTGAGAATAAGTAAATAAATTAAGCTGGGTCTGGTGATACAGGCCTACTGTTAATCCCAGCTACTTAGGATGTTGGGGCAGGAAGATCACAGGCTAGCCTGGCCAGTTTAGTAAGATGGGGGTTTCAATAAAAGCAAACAGGGAACAGGGTAACTCAGGTGGTTGAGAGCTGACCTACATCAGGTTCAGCCCACAGTACTGAATAAATGCTTTTATTTTAAACTACCTAAATGCATCTACCTCTTTCTTTCTTTCTTTCTTTCCTTCCTTCTTTCCTTCCTTCCTTCCTTCTTTCTTTCTTTCTTTCTTTCTTTCTTTCTTTCTTTCTTTCTTTCTTTCTTTCTTTCTTTCTTCCTTTCAGGTTTCTGTAAGCAAACCATCAAGTCAGTCCTCAGAATCAAAGATGCAACTTTTATGTATGACATGACGCCTTTATTTACTTCCTAAGTGACTGGAGGCAGCAAAGGGGTCGTGGCTTTTTCAACGTTGCCCAAAGTTGTTTTCCTGTCTACATGACAACCAAGCAGCACCCTTGAGGAACCAAACATCTTTTCACTTCCCAAATCCTCAGAAAAGCATGGTTCTCAGGACAAGCGACTCAGAGCAGACTGGAGTCTGAACTCCTGTTCGGGCCCCTGACAACAAAAGAATGATGAATGGAGGGGGAGTAATAGCCTTCCTGTCACCAGGTTCCTGATGGCATCAAACAAAATCCTCCTGGGATGTAAACTCCCCAAGGACAAGGACTTTGTCTCGTTAATGATGATGTCCTAAGTTACTATGTGGAAGGAGTTGGGTTGGGGGAGCAACGTCATTTCTAGGTACTGTGTCAAATAGGACTGAAATTGTTCACTTTAGGTAAAGTTCAGACAGAACACAGATACACTGCTGCCATCGGAGGTTCAAATCTAGCGCTGAAAAGCAAAGTGTAGAATATGCACCGGCAGGTGGAAGAAGAGCTGCTGGGAGGTCAGTCAGCAGCCTCCATAATTCTGCACTGCTTAGGACAGCAAGAGGACATGAAGGTATTTGAATTGCAGAGTCAGAGGGACACGCCCATATGATACTTACTTATTGATTGTGTGTGTGTGTATGTGTGTGTGTGTGTGTTTCAGGAATCAGTATGAAGGATGGATCTGAAGAATTTAAGGCTGTCGTAATAACATGGGGGAAAAGTCCTGACTGGAGGGATTGCAGAGAAAAGGGATAAAAGGAAGGCCTGCTGATCAGGGAAGGCAGTGGGAGAGATAGTTGAGAGATGGTTGAGCAGTTAAACTGATGGTGATATTTTCTGAGGCAAAAGTTCCCACAGGCAGGGTCTGTTGAACTTAAAATATCCCTTGGGGTCTGGGGAGATGGCTCAGTTGGTAAGGGCCTGCCACACACAAGCCTGAGGATTTGCGTTTGGATCCCTAGCACCCACATAAAAGCCAGCAAAGAGAGCTGCATGTGTCTGTAACCCAAGCACTGGGAGCAGGAATGAGAGTAAGAAACAGGCAGCTCCCTGGAGCTCATTAGCCAGCTAGACTATCCTATGAGAGCCATGCTTTCAGTGAGAGCCCCTGTCTCAAAAAATAAGACAAGAGGAACTGAGGATGACATCTCACCGCTGAGTTCTGATACACACACACACACACACACACACACACACACACACACACACACAGATGTGAAGCTGGGCCTGGATGCTCAAAGCAGAAGAAACAAAGATGTGTCAGCATTGTCCCATCATTAAGCATCAAGGTTGCTTTTCTAATATGTTTGCAGTCAGCGTAATATATGATAATGAAAGTGTCTCAGATCAATGAGAAGAGATGAATTATTCAATAAATAGTGTTGGGGAAGTTGGCTGGCAAGTTGATAAAAAAAAAAAAAAAATACAAAAACAATAGGTGGTGGTGGTGCACACCCTTAATCCCAGCACTGGGAGGCAGAGGCAGGTGGATCTCTGTGAGTTGGAGGCCAGCCTGGTCAATGGAGTGAGTTCCAGGACAGGCTCCAAAGCTACACAGAGACTCTGTCTCTAAAAACCAGAACCAAACCAAACAAAAACAAAAGTGCCACCCCTTTTCTTTCTACACACACACACACACACACACACACATCAGATAAATGGAAAAGTGATGAATTTAAAAACTAATGCAATTTACAGTTGAAAATATAACAAAGTTAGGAAAGTTGGTAAGGACTATATGTTGACACAAATGTATGTCCACATAGACACACGGAAATACTTCCTTCCTTCTCTGTATAGATTTACTCAAATCCACGTGTTTGCACTGAGAGTCCTAACTTCAGTTCAACACCACACTGTTCACTCGTTCACTCTAGCATTTCTTCCTTAGTTTCTTTCTTTCTCCCACAACAATGAGAAACTTAGCTTCCATCATCTTTAGTGAATTTATCTTCTAGATCAATTCCCCCTACACAGCCAATCTCCCATCACCGCTACTGCCCACGTTCCTCAATACATTCTTCATCCTGTTTGGTTCCTGAGATAGTCAGTCCTGATTGTCAACTTGATGGGATGTAGAATCACCATGGAAACAAATCTCCGAGCACGCCTGTGAAGGAATACCTTGATTAGGTCAATTAAGGTGAGAAGCCCCACCCTAAACATGGGAAGCACCATTCCATGAGTTGGGGTCTTGGGCTGAATAAAAAGGGGATAATGAGCTGAGCCCCACTATTCATCTCTCTCTGTTTCCTAGCTGTGCAGTAGGTGACCAGCCTCCTCCCAACCTTTCCACCATGGGGTGACTTCCCCGCCATAACAGCCTGTACCCCCAACTGTAAACCCAGCTAAGCCTTTTCTTCATCTGATATCTGTCACAGCAATGGAAAAGGTTCCAACGTCTCATACAGGACTACCCACCTCAGCACAGGTGTGTCTTGCTTTGCTCCATATAAAGGATTTAGGACTGAGTCATACAAAAGCATGAGGGACAAGGGTGGGGAGGGAAGAGGAGAGGACAGAGAAAGGGAAGGAAGGGAGGATTCTTCCAGCTTGGTTGAGCATGAGTTGGCGGATTCACCTTTGCAGTACAGATTAGATTCTCTGTGGTAGTTCACAGCACCACAGCATGGACATAATGGGGGCTTTTTGTTGTTTTAGAACATGTACCTAAGTCATCTGTTTTGAATAACATACTCTCTGGAAGCAATGGTGTTCATTTTCAGTGTGCTACTCTCCCTGGTCTAGAACAGAAAGGAAATCCTCTAAATGGCCCTGATCTCCCATGACATGTTTATCTGATTCCTTTCCATTCGACTCCCATTTCCCAAACACTCTCTGTGCTTATGCATTCTGGGAAGAATAAACTACTTCCCAAAGCATCACTGCTGTCCAAGAGTTTACAGCCTCACTGGGAAAATTAAACAGAGACACAGATTAATAATACAAATTAAAACTAAACAGTGCAGTGGAACATGAGCGAGACCAGATCTGATTCTCATGGAGCTGGGTGGGTGAACACAGTTCCACAAGCCTGGCTTATCTGGGGCTTGGTGTTAGCCTGGTGGATGGTTTCTTACCAAGGACATTTTAATGTAATCACTTCTTCCTGCTAACCATTTCACGTTCCGCAGAGCAGGTGAGCTCTCCCAAATCCTAGCAGATCACCATCTCATTCCCTAACAGGGTCGGGTCTGTGATCCTCAGCTCACTCTCCAGACTTCAGATAAGAATGGAAGAAAGCAAGTTCAAGGTCTCCAGCTTCCCTTTAACTTTGTTATATAAATAATGTAAATCAAATAAATTAATTTAATTTAATAAGTAAATAATGTAAATTCTTTTTGGTACCATTACTTGTGACTTCGTAACTTCCAGAACCTTCTCTGTGTATTCATAATTCAGAGCCGTACATCTGTAAAATATAGATGGCACTATTATTTATTATATTATCATCCTCACATGGTGATCATGGGTAAAGTGTGAGTTAAAATACACAAAATGCTTCCAATCGGGCCTGCTGCATCTATAAAAGTAACACACAGTGCCTTATCTATCAAGACTCGGCTATACATTTTTATAAGATAGGCTGGACACATCCATACTTCCCCATGGCTTGCTTTTTCATTTAATGATATAGCAAGAATGAATGCCTTCCCTCATGGGACAGTTTTTAAAGTGCAAAGAGACCATTAGATCCTCTGAGTGGTTTTCAAAAGTGAAAAGTAGTTTGGGAGAATGGGCCCTGGTGATTCAAGAATGTTCTTTCAAGGTGACACACTGCTTCAGGAAAAGACCAAATATAACATGGCTTGAGGGTGTAGTGTGCCTGAGTGCTGGGAACAACCTTGGGGCTTGTCTAGCATAAACTTCCCTGTTGCTGAAGGAGTAAAACCGTATTTCCCTCAACGCAATCTGATGTTGAAGTGAAGGAATTTAAACACTTTGGGGCCAGGCATGGTACTGCATACCTTTAGTCCCATCATGCAAGTGGCAGAAGCAAATGGATCTCTGTTAGTTCAAGGTCAACCAGAGCTACAAAGTGAGAACCTGTCAAAAAAAAAAAGCAAAACACCCACTTGAGTAAACATTTATTATATTAGCTGAAATATATCACATTTACTAGAAAGCTTACTAATAAGACCAACAAATCTGTTTTATTAACAAAATTTGGAACCTAGGAATATGTATAGTAATTACAGTTTTATTCTGAATCAGCTTCAATAAGAAAATAAGAAAGACACTTGTGAAAACCCTATACCACTGTTGTATTGGTTACTTTATTTTCTGCCTAGACAAAATACCTCACAGAAGCAACTTAAAGAAGGAGGGTTTATCTTGTCCCCTGCTTTGAGGGTCCAGTCCATCAAGGCAGGGAAGGTGCAGCCCCAGGAGAATGAGGCACTGGGTCACACTGTGCATTGTCGGGAGGCAGCAAGAGATGGATGATGGTGCTTCTCTAGAGCTATCCTTTATGTAGTCCCGGACCCGCCCTAGAACTGGTGACACCCACATTCAGGGTGGGTCCTCTCACCTCAGTCATACCTCTCTGGAAACTCCCTACAGACATGTCCAAAGACTTGTCTTCTTAAGCAACAGAACTCCTGCAAGTTTATAATCAAGACTAACCCACAACACCAAACCTGTCATTCTTACTCCATAAATCAAGACCAAGAGATTCTGCCTCCTTTGAGTATTAAAATACTAAAAGACAATATGATATGAAAAAAAAGTTTCTGAAATGGTTAACAAGTATTTTCCACCAAATACAATTCTCTTCGATTTACGTGATTACCACATAGTTCCCTAATTAATAAAGATGGAAATGGCCAGTTTACTTAGCTACTGTTCTTTACTGTTTTGCATTATCTCCATAGCTTATAAACCTTGGGTTGTGCTGACTAGGTAATTTGTATTTTATTCTATTAGTGGGTTAAAGATTTACTGATTATCTCTAATAATTGAATTATGTATTTTAACTCATGGAGTAGAATCTCATTTTCGACATATCAGCTCTTTGTATCTACTAAATGTCCATCCTATCATTTGTAATTTCAGCTGTTTTCTCATCCTGGGATTTGCCTGTAAAACTCGGGAAACCACTATTGACAAACAATCTCACTCTCTAATTAAATGCTGCTGTGCCTTCCTGATTGCTGTGTTCATGCTGCTCCCTCCTCCTCTCCGGCCCGGACTGCAAATAGAGAGCTCTATAGTGTAGTTGCTGCCACTGCATGTGACTGCATGGGGACTGTCACCCCTGACCTCTGGGGTGAGTATAGTTCTACAGAACCTTATATATGTATATGTCTTTTCAAAAATAAAAAAAGTAAAAACAACAGTTCTTGCAACTGAAAATTACAATGTGAAATATATCAGATGAGCCAAGAAATACTTAATATACTTACAATAAAGAGGCTATACATTCTTTTGAGAGATTAGTGTGATGAAATCATACTTGCTTGAGCTGGGGAGATAACTCAATAGATAAAATGCTTGCTGCAGAAGCATTAGGACTTGAGTTTGGGTCCTCAGCACCCACATAAAAAGTATGTGTAACAGAATGTGCCTATAATCCCAGTTTCAGGGCAGAATCAGGCAGATCCCTGAAGTTCTCTGGCCAGTTAATGATACTCAGGTTTAGTGAGAGATCCTGTCTTAGTCAGGGTTTCTATTGCTGTGAAGAGACTCCATGACCACTGCAACTCTTAAAGGGAAACATTTAATTTGTGTGGCTTACATTTTCAGATGTTTAGTCCATTATCATCAAAGTGTGACATGATGGCATGCAGGCAGACATGGTGCTGGAGATGGAGCTGAGATTCCTACATCTTGAATTACAGGCAACAAGAAGTGGTCTAACTCACTGGACATGGCTTGAACATATACAAGCCATCAAAGCTCACCTCCACAGTAACATACTTCCTCCAACAAGACCTCACCTACTCAAACAAGGCCACACCCTTTAGGAGGCATTTTCTTTCAGACCACCACAGATCCTATTTCAGAAACTAGGGTGGAAAGTGATGAAGAAAGATATCCTATACTGACCTTTGCCCTCTACATGTGCACATGCACAGACACACACAAAAACCAAACAGGCAAACACATATATGTACATATACCACACACACAAATTTATATACTTAATTATTGTAAGTAGTTTGAAAAATACTTAAAGACTTACAAACATCTAACAGCATGATTGAAAATCACCCATGTAAAAAACTCTTCTTCTGTTATACCTGCTCCATAGAATATTTGGATTTTCTATGTCCTCCACTTTTCACTGAGCAATGTATCATTATTTTACCACAAATTAAATATTTTAACTAATCATGAGTTTTCTGGGCATCTTATTGCCCTTTTATTGAATACTAGTTTTTTTTTTCTTCTCACAAATGGTTTATTATTATGAGTAAGAAGTAATAAAGAACTTTAGACATAAATATTCGTCTTTGATTTTCCCCTTTGCTTTAAGTCATGTCTTCTGATGTCAGATTTTGTGAATAGATTAATAACTTTTTTGGTAATACTCCTAAATCCCTGCCTATTACTGCCAATTTCTGTCTTAATTTGCTTTCTGTTGCTGTGATAAACACCAAGACCAAAGGCAACTTGGGAAGGAAAGGATTCATTTGAACTTACAACTTCAGGTCATGTTCCATCATGGAGGGAAGTCAGGGCAGGAATTCAAAACAGAAACTAAAGCAGAAGCCAAGGAGGAATGTCGCTACTGACGTGTTCCCCTATACCTTGCTCAGATTGCTTTCTTGACCACCATCCAGGACCACCAGCCCAAGGAGAGACTTCACTGCCCACAGGGGGGCTGGACCCTCCTACATCAACCATCACTTAAGAAAATGTCCCACAGGCTTCCTCACAGGCCAATCTGGTGGGAGCATTTTTTCAGCTGAGGTTCCTTCTTCCCAAATGACCCTAGCTTGGGTCAAGTTGACATAAAAACTAGCCAGACCACCGATCATGGCAGGTTTGTGTCAATGGCACTGGCAGTTTCTGAGCCCTACTCACTTTTTTAGGATCTGGTTTCTGTGTACATTTCAGCTTCTAGAAATTTCTTTGAGGGTAATCTGTGCTCACAAATTCATGGCAAATATGCAAATAAAACAGCAGTCTTGACAGATGCTCAGGATATGTGAAAAGAGCTAGGACAGGACAGGCAAATGAGGGGGAAAAGAAGAGCAGAGGAGGAAGGGAGGGGAAGGGAAAGCTTCTGCAACTGTTGACCTTTATCTTAGAAAAAGGGGAATGGAGTGAGCAGTTGGCCGGTGGTTCATAGCACAACATAAATACCAAGACAAGATGAACCAGATAGTATTAGATTTGTCCAGAAGGTAATTATTTACTTTGGAGCAGCTTGAAACAGCAGAAATGATAGAGGATGAAGGGACGCATCAAGGATATTGAATTGATATTACATAAAGCCCGAATCTCTCCAATAGCATAAATACACACCAAATGTGTGAGGTAGTCTGCTCAGGAATGGGGACACATCTGTGAGTAAGGCAGACACAGATCCTGCTCTGATTGAGCTTATCTTTTAGGAGAGAGACAGACAGACAGACAGACAGACAGACAGACAGATAGACAAGGGAATGAGTCAATCAGAAAGCACCGATGAAGCCATAGGAAAAGTGCCACAAAGCTGCTCAATGCGAATCAGAGGCCAGTTCACATGAAGGATGTAAGGATGTCTTTCTGAAAGGTGACATTTGAGATGACTTATGAGAAGAAGCCAGTAGTGGGAATGTCTAGGGATTGATCATTGTGGCAGAGAGGACAGCAGTCGAAAGCAGAGACTGGGTGAACAGCCCCATCGGCCAACAGGAAGAACAGATGTGGCTGGAGGGGATGAAGAGGGTGTTAGAGCAGGGGAGACTAGAGACACAGGTGCTTGAAGCCAGACTGCCCAGGGCTTTACAAAGACTTTGGACTTCATGCGAAACAAATCAACTTCGATAGGTAACAGTCCTGATGTCAAGTCATTGTGTTCCTTTCCCATGTAACCTGGATATCTCATTTACAGCTCCTGTATGTCACACAAATCTTGCTGCTTCACTGCAAATTAATGGCTGCTGGGGAAGTGGAGTTTTGTTTTTTTTTTTTTTTCCTCCCAGTGGTGTAACCACTCATGTGCCTACCTCCTATCTAAGCAACTCTAAGCTCGGTGGTGTTGGGGAGCTCCCCTGGAGCTGCCCTCTCCAGACCCCACCCCTCAGAAAGCCTGCCAAGGGTCAGACCCTCCATGAGGCTGCTCAAGACCACAACTCCAGGGTATTTAAGACCTGGTCGCCAGACCTGCCATGTGACTTTCTCTCCTGCCTTTCCGAGAGTCACCTGGGAGTTGCTTTGCTCTGGTTATTAAACCTTGTCTTTTTCTTTTGTTGTTGTTGTTGTTTTTCAAGACAGAGTTTCTCTGTGTAGCTTTGCGCCTTTCCTGGAACTTGCTTGGTAGACCAGGCTGGCCTCGAACTCAGAGATCCACCTGGCTCTGCCTCCCGAGTGCTGGGATTAAAGGCGTGCGCCACCACCGCCTGGCCACACCTGGTCTTTTTTAATCCAGCTGGATTTGGCTTATTGCATCAGCAGAGGATACCCAATAACTGGGGATCCAGTATTTGTCAACTGGGTCACACAAAAAGCAAAGCAAAACTGTATCAAGCTTTCTCATTGGACTTTCTTCGGACCACCAGCTCCCAAATAATGACATAGAGATTTATTGTTATATGAAAGAATGGCCTTAGCTTAGGTTTGTTCACAACTAGCTCTTATAACTAAAATTAAACCGTGTATGTTAATCCACATTCTTCCACATGGCCCCCACATGGCCCGTTACCATACTGTATGTCAATTCCTCTGTGTCTCGATGGCTTAATCCCTTGCACCTCAGATTCTTCCCAAATTCCTTTCTCTTCCTGGTAGTCCCACCTATTCTCTCCTGCCTAGCTGTTGGCCATCAAGCTCTTCATTAAACCAATCAGAAGGTACCTTAGGCAGAGACACATCTTTACAATGTACAAATATCTGGCAACATAAAACCAACCAACAGATAAATAAAAACAAGATCGGGCTTTGTTGGGATTAGAGAGGGCAGTGGGAGGCTGAATATGATCAAAATACATTATACATATGTGTGAGATTGTCAGAGTAAAAGAAATATGCTTTTAAAAACTGGCCACTTTTGGAAATAAGCATGGGCGACGTAGGGGATATCTTTTGGGTTGATCCACTTAACTTTTTCATGTTTATTCTGGTTACTCTCACCTCTCAGCCTTCCCCAGGACACAAAAGGCAGCAAGCGAAAGGCAATGAAAGTTACATCCCAGGGTCTCCAGACAGCATGCGTCTGTAACAGGGTGTAGGGACTACGAGTGACTTGAGACTTCAGCTTCCCCCCTACTCGATTCCCCTCGGAAAGAAATGTACCATTGTAAGTACTTCAAGAAGCACCCAAGCTATTTCCCTAGGCCTTGCCTTAGGGTGTGTGCTGATTTAATGGTTCTCTAGGAGAAACCCTGATTCAGAACATTTACCAGCTTTTCTCCTATCAATACCCCCACCATGGTTGATGAAACTTACCCAGGATGTACCAACCAGCTGACAATATCTCTGGAAATGCAGCTTCAGTCCACCACTCTCCTGCCTCTCTCCTACCCCCCCCCCCCATTTTCCCAGTTACTGCTTCTCTCTGTGGTGTGGCCTTGCCCTTGGTTTCACCCAGGGTTTGCTATGGATCCTATGCACTGTCATCCTGACTAATGTCAGTATAACAAGGTGACTAGAAATAGCAAAAGCTTTAGACTGGATTTAGAGGGAGCCTTTTGTGACTTGGAGCAAATTGCTTAATTTCATTGAGCCAAAGCCCCCTAATCCATAATATGATTTAAAACCATCGTAAGAGATGTCATGAAGATTATAGGAATGAACTGATAGGAGAAACGGAGAAACGCTGGTAAAGTTTTTGTCTCTTTTACCTCCTGTGGAAAATAGACACCCTACCCCATCTGTGAAATCAAGGCTGTGTATTTCACGCCCCTAGACCTTGCAACTTCCTATCACAAATGCTGCTCCCTCACCCAGAGAACTTCACTCTGTCTTATTTACCTGTATTCCCCAGGTGCAGTGCAGTAGGAATTCAGTAAATAGTAAATGATAACCATCTTTTTCCTATGTAATCATGAGGAAGGCTATTTTTATTCATTTGTTGGTTGGTTTTGTTTTGTGAGGTATTTGTACACAGTGAAGATATGTCTCTGCCTAAGGTGCCTTCTGATTGGCTTAATAAAGAGCTAAATGGCCAATAGCTAGGCAGGAGAGAATAGGCATGACTTCTGGAGAGAGAGAGGAACTTGGGCTGTAGAATAAAATTGAATGAGGAGGTTTGGGACTGCAAGGGTCACTGGTGCAGATGCTGTTGCCAGTAGAGCAAATGAGCAGGGTAGGGAGGATCCAGTGGAGATCTAATTTGCATATGGATCAGTGACTCCTCCCACTGGCCCAACCCATTGCTTTTCTTGGTACAGGGAGCTGAACAGCCCAGGGGTGATGTCATTCACCCAGTAACACTCATTCTTTGCCTCTCTTGTTTCTCTTGCTGCTGCTACACTGCGCATCCCATCTTTTTCTTTCACTGAGTGTCTTTTTGGTTTAAATCTCTAAGTTGTTGTATTTTTTTTCCCTTGCTGTCCTGGAGATATACGAACCACAGCCAATAAAATGAGAACCCTCTTTTTCTTCACAGCTCTGAAAGCTTTACATAAGTGTTTCTTCGCTTCTATTTTATGGCCAGGACCAGATGCAGAAGTGCTAAAATATTTTGATAAGAGCTGTCCTGGCAGAAGTTTTTGCTTTTACAGCTATCCAGAGGGAGAGAATTAACTAAGAAAGAAGTCAGCCCACAGAGAGGAGAGAGAGAAGCTATGAAATCTCTCTGTTTACAGAGATTCACAGTTAATTTCAAAATTTCAGTTGGACAAAGGCAGGAATAAAATGTTTAGGCCAGGACATTTACCTATGTGAAAATATAGCAAGTAAATTCGAAGGTCCTATACACCCAAACTGATATCCTCAGAACTCTCAAGTTAAATGCGTGTACCAGAGTAGCCGGTAAGGTACGAACTATTAGCACCTTCATAGAATAGTGGAGGCCAGGGTTCAGGGACCATGTAAATTGCCCAAGGTTACTTGGTTAGCTGGTCAGTGGTTAGGCAGGCATTTAACTACTGTTTTCCGGGTCCCTGAGTTTGTTTGGCGGGGAGGAATGAGCAATACAGGAGGATCAAGGGAGCTGCACAAGGTCACAGAACAGGAAGCAGCAGGAATTGGTCCTTCCCATGCTCTGTATCTAGGTTACCACCTCCCTCCCGGCCATGCACTGGCCTCACGTTCTGTTCTGTCTTCTGATGTTCTCTTCATCTTGCCCCTGTTTTTAGTTCACTCATTCTGCCTTGTTCCTCCTTCTGTGTTCCCTTTGAGGGCTGTTTTCAACCCTCTTCCGGCCTCTACCTCCGTGACTATATTTCAACAAATGTGCCAGAGTCTTTACCACATGCCAGAGTCCAGTCCAAGTACCCTGGAACTGCTAATTCACTCTTACTTCCCACAACAAGCCTATGAAGCATGCCTAGGATTTATTCTCATTTTACAGATGAGAGAACCAGGTTACCTTGTTTCCCCAAGGACACACAGTAGGAAGAAGGGCCAACATTCAAGGCTGAGCAGTCTGGCTTCCCAGCCCACTCTCAGTCATTTGGCTGCAGCTGTCTCTCTGCTTGTCATCGAGGGGATATTCATATCTAGATGTGCCTGGATGAGGATTCTCTGGCTCACATCTACTTCTACTCTACCCACAGGGAGTTCAGTTAGTGCAATCCAGAATCCTGGCAACTGGTTCTGAGGGCAAGAATTTCCAAGGGACACATTGAAGCTGAAATTAAAATACAGGTTTTTCTGTATCTGATTTTGGAATTCTATTTTTCACTAATTGCTCATTCATTAGGCTGATATTGCCTGCTCTCTGTCTGAAAAACAGGCGGAAAATAGCTAAATAACTAAGCCGCTTAAACTGCGGCTTCATAAATATGACAAAAACTAATAAACTAGTTGCATGTGATTGCAACTATAAAAATATGCCATCTTCCGAAGGAGAGAGACACTTGGGCTGACAGAAGGGAGGAAAACCAGTATGGGAATAGTAATGAAATAAAATTCTGAATCCAATTTCCTTTGGTGAGATGTATTAGATTTTAATCATCTAAACCAAATGCCTGAAACTCATTGAAAGCCAGACCAGCTAAAATCTGCCTTCTGTTTATTTGCAGGAGTCTCATCCTTCGTCTGCACTGCACTAAAAGCACCACGCACGCAGAAACCGAAGGTTACCCATCTTGGTCTCCCCTCCCTCTCAAGTGCCTGGCACACAGCAGGTGCCCAATACATGCTTATCGAACAGAATTAAAGAGAAGACATTTCTCTACTTATGGATTCCACACTCGTCCCAGGAGACAAAGGAATGAATGCGAGGCTGTGCTCTGTTAGGTGTAGAAATGAAAACAAAAGCCAGCTGTCTCAGGGTTGGTAGTTGAAGAGTGCGGGACTCAGCCGGGCGGTGGCGGCGCACGCCTTTAATCCCAGCACTCGGGAGGCAGAGCCAGGTGGATCTCTGAGTTCGAGGCCAGCCTGGGCTACCGAGTGAGTTCCAGGAAAGGCGCAAAGTGACACAGAGAAACCCTGTCTCAGGAAGAAAAAAAAAAAATGAGTGCGGGACTCTGCAGTGAAGCCTCTCTGGGACGGAGAACGGCCGCAGAGCACTTTAGCTGCCAAGGTTTTCTACAACATCACCACAACCGTCCAAAGCTGTTCAATTTTAATGTCACCGCCCCCTCTGCCCTCCACCCCCGCCTCCAACAAAAGAAGACAAGACTCAGAACAAGGTAGATAGTTACTCGTTATATGTGATCTCAAGTTGTAGTTTGTTTCCTAAACTACTTAGGTTTGAAGTAGAAGAACTTGGGAATTAGAAGCCAAGTTACTGATTTTTCTAGATATATTCAGTGATTTGTGGGGAGAGGGGGAGGAACGGTCACAATACATACTGCCCATCCTCTCCTTCCTATTGAGATAATCAATTGTGTAATACACATAGGGGTCAGGCAGATATAAATCACAATCTTTACTACTCATGAAAAGGGTGTTTAAAGGAAGTGGCTCAAGAGGGTTTGTAGGCAAATGGGTGGAACTAGAAAGTATCATCCTGAGAGAGGGAACCCAGACTCAGAAGGACAAACATGGTATGTAGTCACTCGTAAGTGGATACTAGATATGAAGCAAAGGATAACCAGACTGCAACCTGCTGCTCCAGGGAGGCTAGCTAGTAAGATGGACCCTAGGAAGGACGCATGGATCACCCAATGATGGAGAAATGGATGAGATCTACATGAGCAAACTGGGAGTGAGGGGGGAGTAATGGAGGGCAAGGGTCGGAGGATGAGAGCTTAGGGGAGCGGAAGGTTCAAGCTGGAACCAGAACAGAGTGGGAGAGCAAGGAAAGAGATACCATGATAAGTGAAGACACCATGGGAATAGGGAGAAACAGAGTGCTAGGGAGGTTCCCAGGAGTCCACAAGGATGACCGTAGACTACTGGCAATAGTCAAGAGGATGTCTAAGCCGGCCTACTCTGGTGATCAGATGGCTGAATACCCTAACTGTCATCATGGAACCCTCATCCAGTGACTGATGGAATCAGATGCAGAGATCCACGGTCATGTCCTAGGTGGAGCTCCAGGAGTCCAATCAATGAGAAGAGGAGGGATTCTATGAGCAAGGGATATCAAAACCATGACTGGAAAAAGTACAGAGACAACTTGCCAAACTAGTGGAAACACATGAACTGTGGACCAATAGCTGAGGAGTCCCCATGGTACTGGACTAGGCCCTCTGGATAAGAGAGACAGTTGTTTAGCTTGAACTGTGTAGGGGGCCCCCAGGCAGTGGAATCAGAACCTGTCCCTAGTACATGAGCCAGCTTTTTGGAACCTAGTGCCTATGCTGAGACACTTTGCTCAGCCTTGGTGCAGGGAGGAGGGGCTTGGACCTGCCTCAACTGAATGTACCAGGCTCTGCAGACTCCCCAGGGGAGACCTTGCCTTGGAGGAGGTGGGAATGGGGGGTGGACTGGGGGAAATGCTGGGGGGGGGGTGGGAAGAGGGAGGACAGGGGAATCTGTGGTTGGTATGTAAAATGAATAGAAAATCTCTTAATAAAAACTTTATTAAAAAAAAAAAAGAAAGAAATTGCTCTACAAGGGAGAATTCATGCCATGTAGGCATTCCAAGAATAAATCTCTTTTATAATGGGAAAAAAAAAAAAAAAAGAAAGCGGCTCAAGCTAGGTGGTGGTGCATGCCTTTAATCTCAGCACTTGGGCGGCAGAGGCAGGTGAATCAAACCCTGTCTCAAAGGACAAGGGAGGGAGGGAGAGAGAGAGAGAGAGAGAGAGAGAGAGAGAGAGAGAGAGAGAGTTAGTTTTAGACACTATTCTGCATTTCCAGCCTGAGTTAAGCTGAACAGCCTCAGACCTCTGTGATGTGTATGTACCACTAACTTTATGGCATAAGACCTGGGAAATAGTTCAATAGATAAGTACTATGACACCAGCATGAGGACATGAGTTTGATGCCCAGAACCCACCTTAAAAAAAAAAAAAAAAAAAAAAAAAAAAAAAAAAAAAAAAAAAAGGTGGGTGTGAAGGCGCATGCTTGTAATCCCAGCACTGGGGAGGGAGAGGCAGGTGGATCATTTGGCTCTTAGCCAGGCATCCTAAGCAACTTGTGCAGCTCCAAGACTGTGAGAGACTCTGCTTAAAAAATAAGATGGTTAGTGCCTAAGGAATGACACCTGAGGCTGACCTCTGCTTCCACATGCACACACAAATATGCATGTATACTTGCGTGTGCACACGCTCACACACACACATGACTTAATGGCATGGACAGGTACAGTACAGGAGAGTAGAGTAACTAGTCCCTACAACCATACAGAGCCCCAGGAAACTGTGCTCCAGATGGACTGACAGGAGCTTGTCTTATTTGATCTTCCAGATGCTAAGTCACACTTTTTTTCAAGGAAAAAAAAAAAAAAAAAGCAAGAGGATGGGAGATGCCGAATAGTATCCCAATAGAAACCTCTCCATACAAAAACTGAGACATGAGGACCAGTTGTCTCCTCCAACATATGATGCATGTTGCAACAGATGCACTGTACTACTGATAAGTGGTATGGAATCCCATCTTTTAGCAATGATTTATTGGATTCCTGCTACGTGCCGGATACCATGCCAAAAGCTTTGCAAATATGTTGGCTCAGAGAATCCTCAAAATATTCCTAGACAAGACAACAGTTTGGTGTTTCCCTCAAGAAATTAATCAGCAATTTAGCAGATGACCCTGCAGTTTCATTCATGAGTAAATGCTGAAAAGAACTAGAAGCAGGTGTCTCAACAAACACACATGCCCACATTCACAGCAATGCTATTCATAGTAGCCAAAGGTAGACAGCTAAACAAGACATGATTGTTTGCAACAGAATACTACTCAGCCATAAAAACAAATGATGCGTATTCAAGATTGTTTCCTGTGACTGTGACAAAAATACCATAACCAAACCAAAGAGTTTATTTTGGCTCATAGGCACTGAGAGGCAGTTTATAATGGTGAGGCAGGCATGGCAGCCAGAGCATGGAGTTGGCTGATGACATCTTCAACCACAAACATAAGGCAGTGTTGTGCTGGTGTCCTGAGACGGCTGAGCAAGACTACCACAGAGCCCATATCTGATGTAAAACGCACGGGGGGGGGGGGGGGGGGGGGGGGGGGTAGGGGGGGGTATTGATAACAAGCAAGCCCGGGCTTGGTCTGTGTCCAACACTCAACACAGTGAGCTCTCAGCGTGAGGGTTTTTAAAAGGGAAAAACCACAAGCAGTGTGGTACAAGCCTTTGTGTCATATGATTGGGTGGGGATGTGTAACCTTTGAATTCACTGGTTGGAGGTTACAGTTATCATTTTGGGGCAGGCCTGGACAAGTCCCAGGCTTTGTCCTTGAGCTGCCATGGAAGCTGGCTAGCCTAGCATGTACTGACTGTGGGGGCTGACTCAGTGGCCCAGGCTCTGTCCTTGAGCTGCTATGGAAGCTGGCTGGCCTGGCACATTCACATTGATCCATGCATATAGCTCTAAATTTGTGAGAGGTCCCGGACAGTAAACAACTGGCTGAACCTTGAGTGGTCAGAGTAGACACAGAAAGGGAGCTACTGCAAGGACTATGTCTTTTGTTCATGGCCCTCCCAGAAACTGCTTGCTCGAGTCTCAGGAACAGAAATTGAGGCCTGATCTCTGAGAGAAGACTGAGCAGCCTATTAATGGTGTCTGCTTGGTCCTTTCAGTGAGAGCGTGTGAACTGGAAGTGAGGCACAGCTTTGCACTCTCAAACCTGCCCCCCATCGATGTACTTGCTCCAGCAAGGCTCTACAACCTGCCATGGAAGCTGGCTAGCCTAGCATGTACTGACTGTGGGGGCTGACTCAGTGGCCCAGGCTCTGTCCTTGAGCTGCTATGGTCACTGTCAGCTGCATAAAGAGTCTGAGGCCTCCCCAGGCTGCATGAGGCCCTGGTGGAATAACAACCACCACCACCACTGCAGGTTCTGACCCTTAGCTTTCTTTTCTGACAAATAGGATCACTAACATCTTCCCCACATTATCCCACTTGCCTTTTCCTGGGGTCAAATGAAACAGTCTGCAAGCACCTTCTGAAAACGACAAAGTGTCACAAAATAAGATGTGTCATAGCTGTGTGTACTTTTTGCAAGTTCAAGGTAATACTACTTTCTCTTTCAAATTTAAAACTCATATAGCATGTACAATCTATATTTACTTTTCTTGTTCCTTTTGTGTTTACAAGAGAATCTAGCATTCTGGTGATGATTTAGGATTCTTTCATTAGAGTCATTCTTGCATCAAAGATAACCATTATTTAACATTTTACTTATTCATTTCTTTAATTCCATATGTTTTAATTTTTCACTTATTCGTTTATCTGTTCACTCATTCAGGACAAGTTACTGCCTACTATAAGCAAGACAGTATAAGTGCAAGAGATAAATGAATGAATGGAGACTTGGTTTCCATTCACAAAAAAGCTCAGTTCCTGTGACAATACAAACATCTTAAAGACCCAGACCCAGTTATGATGTGATATAATTCCTGCTAGGGTCTTGTATATGAGGAGTACCACCCATGGTGGCAAGACAGGTTTCACAGAGGAGGGGATGTTCAAACCTGAGACCTCAAAAAGAAAAAGGACTTTTGTCAAGACAACTTGATACGGTGGAAAGTACCAAACACGGCCAGTGTGGAGGATGGTGTGATTGGGGTAGGGGCAGGTTGGGAGGAGGAGAGTAAGGGTAGTGGGAGGGTAGATAGGGAGGAGAGATCAGTAGTCACTGCAGTGGCTGAGACAAAATGATGAAGGCCTGACCCAGGCTCCTGGAGATAAGGCAGCTAGGGGCAGAGTAATGTGAAGATTAAGAGGCAGAACCAAGATAACTCAGCAATTAGTTAATTGAATGCAATGGCCAAGAGCAAAAAAACCTGCTCAGTTCCACCTCTAACTCGTGGTGCGGCCTTGGGCACAGTGCCTGGCCTTGTGAATTCCCAGTTTTCTCATTTAGGAAATGGGAAGTGATAATCACTAATTCATATAGTTGCCGAGAGCTTTAAAAGTCCTCATTGTGAAGGCACCGGTCACAGGACCATGTACAAATAGATTTGACACAGATATTAATGACCGCCCTCCCAGCCCCACATTTCCTCCGCAGCTCACACTGCAGAATGGCTGTCCTCCAAATCACGGAGACTTTACCCTCTGTGACTGGGTTTGTGTCTCTTCAGGACAGTACACTCCCTTAAATACATCTCTGGAGTTTTCATGAGAATATCTATGCTAGGTGGAGCAAGTTTGGGGTCACATGGCAATTTCTGTGTTCTTTAACTATCTGAGACAGCAACCTGAGCTCCTCCCAGGATCTGGAAGTTTGTGAGGTCCCACTGTCCGGCAGATACTGTACTCACTCCATCCCTCTGTGACACACACAGTGGGAGGTGGGACCCTTTGCTCTCCTAGGTGCCTGCATGGTTCTATCTCCTACTCCAGAAGAGCACAGATGAAGGATTCTGGAATTTCCCTTCAGCACCTTCAGAAGATGCTGATCTATGCAGGCTGCTGAGATCTTGAAGACAACTCGAAGAATCACTATTCCAAAGCAGTGGGTCGGTCTCCAGAAGGCTTTTCTTCACCGTTGGATCTTAGTCTGTCTCCGTCCCTTGCTTCTCTTGTCCTCCACCTCTATTCCTGCTTGAGACTTTCCATCCCATAGTCCCCTCTTTACTTCCATGTTACCTATATTCTGCTGACCCACTCCCTAAAGACATTCCCCTCAATCCTCTTTTTCTGGTTGTCTGGCTTCAACAGCTGCTTTGAATCAAACACATGATGGTAAAGACCAAAAGCCAGAGAGTGCACATGAGAGAGTACACGTGGCATTCTCTCTGGGCCTGCATTTCCTCCTTAGGAAGGAACTCTTGGCAACTGATGGAATTTGGGGGCGGGAGGGGCAGTCATTGCCTTCAGTTGTGTGCCCGGTGGTTAGCCCAGCAGGCTCCAGTGGATAGTGCTGAACCAATGGCCACACACAGTCTGGTTATATCAGAGTCACAAAACAAAACAGAAAGGCATGGATGGGAGAAAGGGACCTGTAGGGAGGAGATGTGGCACAAATTTCTAATAGGTCTTTTAATAAAAACCCGGAGCCAGAATATTGGTGTCAATTCTGAAAGATCAGAGAGACAAAAGAACAAGCCACAACCTCTTACCTCTCACCAACTCCTCAGCCTGAAAAACCTCAGTTAATAGGCCTGTTGCTGAATGAGCTTCCTCATCCAAAAAGCTCCTCCAGCCAAAAAGCCTTTTTAATTCCTGTCTCTTCATACCTTATAGGCCTTTTCCCACCCAGCCATTGCTTGCTTCTTAGTGCTGGGATTAAAGGCATGTGTGCTTCCCAAGCAAAGGCATGAGATCTCAAGTGCTGGGATTAAAGGTGTGTACTACCACTGCCTGGCTCTGTTTTCTCTCCTAGACTGAGTCAATCTCATGTAGTCCAAGGTGGCTTTGAACTCACAGAGATCCAGAGGGATCTCTGCCTCCTGAGTACTAGGATTAAAGGCATGTGCCACCACAGCCTGGCCTCTGTGTTTAATCTAGTGACGTGTTCTGCTCTCTGATCTTCAGGCGAATTTTGTTAAGGTACACAATATATCACCACAAGGAGGAGGGGATGAGAGAGGAGGGAGAAGAGAAGAGAGGGCTTGGCAAGAGAAACAGAACGCTCTAGGCACATGCATGACATAGTCAAGGGACAAATTTAATCAATTAAGAAGCAAGAATCACTATTCCAGCTCTCTTGCCCACATTGCTTCCTCCTGGGTGTCCTGGCTTGGTGACATGGCGGCATTAAAGAAAGCAACACTTGAGGAGAGACAAGCATTCCCAAGGAGGCGGAGGAATGGACCTTGGGAAAAAAGTGGTTGGCTCAAAAGTGTCTGCCTGGAGAGCTGCTGATTGAAAGCCCTGCAGTCTACAGAGGCCAGGATAATTAAAGATGTGAGGGCTTCCTTAGATGAAACGTTCTCTTCGTTTCTGTCTGCCATTTGTTGGAAGGGAGACACTGGTGAGCAACTTAAGATACTCTCATACACAAATGGTAATCAATGAGGTCTAGAGCCTGTGGTCTCCATACCTGATCAGGATTGATGTGCCTTTTGTTTTTTCAAAGCAGATCTGAAGGTTTTCCTCTGGGGACCTATTCCTGTGACATGGCAGATGATCGCAGCAGATTGCTCAGGTCTTGAGCGCCTGGGAACCCTATTAAGTCACACCAAAGCAAAGTCGTTAGTGAAACCTTCAGCTTCGCTTCTCACCCCCTTGCACCCTTTCCTGTGATGGGGCTCGGTCTAACGCTGTGAGATAATGTGTTGAAACTTTACGAGGAATTGAGTTCTCCCATAGAAGCTCTCGGTGGAGAGGCACTTGGGTCTCCTGAATGGTGTCTCTGTGGCGGGGAACAGCTGGGGCCTTTGCCTCTTCTCAGCAAGTTTCTGGGCTATAGAATGGGGAATCATAATGAAAGCAGGTGGGGTGCAGGGTGGGGGCAGTCCTCACTCAGCACCCAGTCCCCAGATGTAACTAACCCAAGTCTGTGAACGCTGTAGGAGGGCAAGCCATTTCAAATAGTAGCAGAAGGTAAGTGACAATTACCGTCAGGACAATCCGTGCACAATTAGCTCATCTTCTAATAAGGGTCAAGAGAGCATACCTCCCATCTACAATGCACAGATAATCCCAAACTCACCTCAGATACATGTTCATGTCTATCCAATATACATCTAAGGCAATGAACTTATTCCTTTAAATTTTTTTATTTTATTTTAAATGTATAGGTAGTTTGTCTGTATGCATGTCTGTGCACCAGTTATATGCCACAGAGGGCAGAAGAGGGAATCAGATCCCCTGGAACTAGGGCTGTAGGTATTTGTGAGCCACCACCTGAGTGCTGGAAATTGAAACTCAGGACCTCTGGAAGGGCAGTGAGTGCTCTTAACTGCTGAACCATCTCTCCAGCCCCTGGATTTAGTCTTAATGACAACAATTCATTTTTATCCATGGATTTTTCATACATGTCAGTATTTTTAAAGCACATTGTTGGCAGCAGATAGAGAATCAAAGCCTCCCTGGAATGCCAGGATGTATGTCAGATTCAAAGACAATCACTACAATAGACACTGGGAGCCAGAGTCCTGCCCAGAGAAGTTCTGACCTTCATCTCCCTGGCAAGCCGCACTTCTCAAGGGACCACTGGGGAAGTGTATAACCCTCAACAGCACAGCTCACACCCCACTGACACACCGGGTCTCCTTCTGCATGCTCACCGTGAGGTAGGTCGGTCATAACTGGTATTTTGTAGACAAGAATAGGTTCAGAAATGCTGTGTCTCCCAGGCAGGGAGCCAGTGGCTCTGGGACTTTGCAGCCCAGTGCTAAATATCAGGCTTGGTAATCTCTTAACTTTACCTGTGCACTTTACTTCGCTCACTCCCACAACCCACCCTCATGGTGGTCCAAGGTGAGAAAAAAACTCACGGAGGGGAAGGGAAGGCTGAAGATATCCACTGTCCACCAGACAGAATCTTCTACAAGTGCTAAATGACTCACTTCTCATTCTAGAAGTGACGGGCTCACCACGGGGCTGATGAGCTGGGTCCAAATGAGATCTGCTCTCTTTCACTGTTCACCTCAAGTGATCAGAATTTCAATTTCTTAATAATTTTTGTCACTGCCTGGCTTGTGTCTAAATATTTAGGCAGATCTGTGCGAGTAGGTTTGTCTGTTTGATATGTCGCATATATTTATGTATTCTGATTGTCAGTCAGTAAGGAAACCACGCCATAGGAAGCAGATGTGATCTGACAGTTGCCAAAAGGGGTTCTCATTTTCCCCAGCACTCCTTGTACCTCCCAAAAACAGGACTGGATTCTGCCTTTGGACCATAGGTTCATTACCTGGAAGTCACCCCCATACTCACGCCCAGTTAGTATCCATGCCTTCAAAGCCTTCCCTAAGCTCTGGCTAGAGTCTTGATTCCATAGTCTTGGCTCAAACCAAATTCAAGTCAAGAACTGCATTTCATTTGACACATAAACAGAAGCAACAAAATTTGTACATCCAGAATTAGATTAACACCTGTCCAAAACATTGCTCTGGGAATGGTCTATCTTGGTGTCCATTGCTATCACTTAACTCCTAAAAAGTGGAAGAAGCTGAGTTTTCTCGAATCCTTCTCCTTTTCAACCCACTTTAACTCCGCCAAATCATTCGTGAGGGCTTTTTTTTGGAGGTTCTAGCTGGAGAGCACAACTACTTTTATACCCTTCACTGAAGGCTGAAGATGGAGCCTCCTGTCTTCTGGGAAGGTTGTGGCTTCAGGAGGGACACACGTGGAGCCATGAAGGAGAAAGGGGAAGCCAACCAGCACAGCCCAATCCACCCTGGTGGTCACTGGGGTGGCAGAGGTTGAAGCTACATCTCCCTCACATCCACCACCAAGTCATTCTGATGAAATGTTTTCATCATCTTCTATCTCTGTCTTCCCCTGTGTACCCCAATCCTTGCAGTCTTAGTTCATTCTCCCCCCTCTTTATTCTCTGCCTGGGAACTGTGGTAGACACTGTGGGTGTTTCATCAGTCGGCCTGATTGGCCTCTTTCTCTCTAGATTCAATCTCTGCAATGCCTCTAACTTTTGTAAGGTCAGGTTCAAACAAAGGCCCTGCTCAGTCTATCCTCATCAGCCTCATCCTCAATCACACAGCCCAGCATTCCATTTTCCCTAACATCTCCATCCACTCACTCAGGAATTCCTCGTTCCTTTTGAATAAATATGTCTCCTAGCCACCCCTGTGCTCCTCTTCCTGTGGCTGTTGCACCAAGATAGTGTTGAGCCTTATAACAATAACAATCCTCACCAGCTGTACTGCAGTCATCTGAAGTGTCCTCTGTCTTCCGGGACTCCAAGTCATTTTCATCTGTTTTCCTACTATAATCATATAGTTATTATTGCAACTTTGTATCCACACAGTGAGTCCTGGTCCCCTTCTCCTCATCCCTCCCTCCTCCCATTTACTCATTACTTAAATATTTGCCTTACTATATATGGAACTTTATTATATATTTAAATATATGCTCAATTTTTGTTGTTGTTGTTGTTTTGAGACAGAATCACTAGATAGGTCTGGCTGACCTGGATCTTACTATGTAGATCAGGCTAGCCTAGAGCTAACACAGTTCAGCCTGCTTCAGCTTCCCGAGTGCTGGGACTAAAGATATGTACCACCACATCCAATTTATATATATGATCTTAAAGTATTACTACAATCAGAGTAATCTGGAGAAGAATAATTCTGTAATAACTTTTAATCCCCCCCATTGAAGAACACAGTATATTTTTTCATTTGTTTGTAGTCATTTATATCTTTTAACAAAGTTTTAAGCTTTCCTCTATGAATTCCCCCAATCCCCAGGCTGTTAGATACCTTATTTCTTTGTTGATATGCAAAGTAGTATCTTGATTTATATTTTTTTCCAGTTTCCTTTTGCTGACATGGAGGATGCCATCTTGTAGTCTTCCAAGTTTGGAACCTGTTCTAAACATAAAGTGAGTTTTATGAAGCAACTAGTACTTCAAATATTTCCAAAATAGCTTTGATATGACAGCTATTATTCATTCCTTGAAAGTTAGTAAACTGTACTTGAAGAGTATATGTGTATTTAAGTAGAAGGCTGTGTGTGTGTGTGTGTGTGTGTGTGTGTGTGTGTGTGTGTGCATCTGTACAGACAGAGGAGCTCTCCACTTTCGTCTCTTGAGTCCCTCGCTCTTGAGCTAGGGTGGGTGGTGGCCAGAAAGCCCCAGTGATGATCTTCCTGTCTTTGTCCCCCATAACTTGGGGGTTACAGGTGCACAAGTCCTGGTCCAGAGTTTTGTATAGGTGCTTGGAACCCAAACACAGGTCTTCATGCTCACACAGCACCCACTTGTACTTACTGATTCGTACCCTCAGCTCTTAACTAGAGACTTCTTGATACTTTATAATAGTTTGTTCAGGCCAGATGGAGTGGCCCATGCCTTTAATCTCAGCATTCAGGAGGCAGAGGGATCTCTGAGAGTTCAAGGCCAGCCTGGTCTACATATTGAGTTCCAGGACAGCCTGGGCTGCATAATGAGATCTCCAGGAAACCAACAACAACAAAGTTTGCTCAGATTTCCTCTTTTCATGCCTTCTTAATTTTGCCTGAGGAGTCTTCCCCACCCCCATCACACCCCAATCTAGGCTCTTAATTTCCTTATCTTACTTCTTCATGTATGTGTGAAATCCGAGGAGCAGCTTTATTTATTTCCCCCTTTATTCTGTACTGTTTTTTCCTTTGTAACTTCTCATTGCCACCACCCCAGACCCCCCCTTTTTTTTTGGCAGAGGTTTTCCTGACTTATGACTACTAAAAACAGAAGGTTTTCCTCTATGTTGTATCACTTTCTGAGTTGATGATTTAACAGGAGTCTTGCTCATGGGCCTTTCAAGGGGTGTGTTTCTCTGCCAAGGACCCTGAAGCCTGTTTCCTCCAGAACAGCTTCACTGAAGCTTCACACTTAATGGGGTGTCTGAGCTCTCACTCAGACATCCTTTAGATTCTACTCTAGGAACAACACTCCACAGCCTTTTTCATTTCAGTGTCGTGACTGAGAAATCTGATGTCACACTCGCATTACTTGGTAAAATATTATTTTCTGTATGACTTTAGAATTGCCTTTTGAAGTGTGAAGCTATTGTGTTATACTATATGCCCTAAATTATTCTTTCATCTTTCCTTCTTTTCTCTATTTCTCTCACCCTTGTATTTCTTTGGCATTGTATGGGCCTTTGCTTCTGAAATATTTTTATTTCAGTCAAACGTGTTGTCTGGGGGAACCTTAGGTTATTATTTAGCTATACACTACCTCTCATCTCTATTGCAACACATTCTACGCATTTCCTCCAAATCTAAAAGAACAACAGTTGATGGTTGTGTGTGTTGGCTGTGTGGCTAGACTAACTCCACAGAGGCACACTTGATCGGCTGTTTCAGCTAAAGGAGGTCCTGGTGCTGGGCTCATCTGCACAGGGGCAGTAGCTCTCTTCCTGGGAGGCCTTTCTTCCTCAAGCAGACTGGACTAGGCTTCACATGGTCAGAGTAGCACTCAGCACAAATGCTTACTATGAACATGTTTGCTTCTTATATACTGGGGTCAAATTTACTGATTGGTTAAGGTAAATCACATTATCACATCTCAGCATCCCAAAGGCACACATTTTTTTTTTAAATTATTTGGGGGCCTGCCACTCAGTTCCCAAATAAATACACTGATACTTATTCTTTCTTATGAATGCCTGGCCTTAGCTTGGCTTATTTCTAGACTGTTTTTCTAACTTAAATTAACTCATTTCTCTTTAATTACATTTTGCCTCTAGGCTTTTTATCTTTCTTTACTTTATATATCGTCTTTCTTCCCTTCTTATTCTGTGGCTGGCTGTGTGGCTGGCCCCTGGCGTCCTCTTCTCCTTTGCTTACTCCTCGCCTCTTTTTTGAACCTAGATTCCTCTTCCTATTCATTCTCTCTACCTGCCAGCCCCATCTAGTTCTCTCTATTGGCAGTTCAGCTCTTTATTAGGCCAACCAGGTGTTTCAGGCAGGCAAAGTAACATAGCTTCACAGAGTTAAGCAAATGCAACATAAAAGAATGCAACACGTCTTTGCATCATTAAACAAATATTCCACAGCATAAACAAATACAACATACCTTAAACTAGTATTCCACAGTAATAATCAAAGAAAAAGAGTCCCTCAATTTGAGAGTGGAGGTCATAGAGAAGTTTGGGGAAAGGGAAAGGAAGAAGTGATCTAATTCTATTTTAATTAAATTTCTTTAAAAACTATAAAAAAAGGGGGGGGGGAAGAAAAGAGAGAAGTTTCTTCTTTCTTTTTAAAATTTATTTTATTTTATGTGTATGGGTGTTTTGCCTGCATGTATGTCTGTGCACCATGTGCATGCCTGATACCCAAGAAAGCCAGAAGAGGGTGTCAGATCCCCTGGAAATGGACTTACAGATGGTTTTAGCCAACCTGTGAGTGCTAGGAATTGAACTTGGGTTCTCTGGAAGGTCAGCCAGTGTTCTCTCCAGCCCCAGGCACACATACTTAACACAACTGTTGCTCACAGTATATTTGTTGTTCTCCCATGAATCAGAATCAGGTGACTGAGGGAGTTTGGTGTCAGGATGCGGGGACAGACTGTGTCTTGTGACACGTATGAGTCGTGGGGATCCAG